>NC_136011.1:7607711-7922294 GCF_048128805.1 Centroberyx gerrardi | reverse complement strand
AACTGTTTGTGTTAATCACAGGCTTCCATAACTCAAGGGGACGGGAGGGATGAGAGGGTCGATGTTGGTGCAATTCCTACTGGTCGCCAATAGAGGTCGATAGAAGTCATGCATTACTTAGTACCCCATTAATGGGAAAATGAACCCAGAATTAACTTAAAATGATATTTTTGGTCATTTTGTTTTTGGCTTCATCAGAGGATATGACTATTACATTATGTATTGTAGCAATTTCCCCTGATACTTATCATGCCTGGATTAAATATTTTGTACACTGTAACCTGCCTGACCTGAGAGAGACCCATCCTCCCCTGCATTCTGGGTTGAGCCAGATATTGGTAACACTGATATGGGCACTGAGTTTAAGAAATCCAAAAAAGTAAGAGTGGTAAGAGTGTCGTGTAAGAGTGTCGTAGCCCTTTGAGACCAACCATAGTTGTCATACGCTGCTCATTATATTACATTGGGTACGTTTGTTTAAGGGAGTTTGCATTCATTTTCAAACGGGCCCTTCTGCGGCAGGCTCCTGACATGCCCAGTATGACTCAGCGGTAAAACCAGCCAACAGCCAAAACAGAAACCCACATGGTGGACATCAAACAATCTGATGAGTAAGCACTCCGCAATTCATTAGCCAAATGTATCAAAAGGAACATTCAGAGTCCATATTAATTTCCCTATCTCTTGAGTTGGTAAGATACTTTTTTTCTGAAGTGCTCATAAAGAAGGCCGTGTTGGTATTCACGATTTCACAATTGATGTTGTGATGCTAAAATAAATGAAACTATATTCACTGGCAATGATGCTCCTCACTTTAGGGGCAGGTGTGTTTTACTGCAGCACACTCCGCCCTTGCCGGTGTCCGCCGTCATGTGACCAGGGTGTTACCGGCCGCTCTGAAGCATGTGCACCTTTTAGGTCCAGTGAGAAGAATTGAGAGTGAGGGCTTTTGGGATTTGAAGGCCATGAATGGAGGAAACCAAGAAATCACTAGACGTGGTAGAAATCGCATTTTCTGTTGGTATATTTTTCCTTTAAAAGGCCATTAAGTAATCTATGACTTTCATTGACCTCTATCGGCGACCAGTATGAATTGCAATAACAGCGGCAGAACTTGCCTCCTCCGACAAAAGTCTCTGGTGCATCTCCCCGACTTCTCTGAACCTCTTGAGTTACGGTGGCCTGTAATTGACACAAACAATAGTCACATTTTCACCATAAAGATGACTAAGCTAGATAATTAGAGCAGAGATCAAACAGAAACGTCAAATGAAGAGCTAATGCATTACAATGCAAAACACAGTAATAATAACAAAAAATTGTGTTCTAGGCCAAGTTTATTGTTGAGTTATTGGTATTGATTAACAACCCTATCAACCCTCCACAGATATATTATGGTTATTTTGTCCTGACCATAATACAAATCGGTACAAATCTTAATTATTGTCCTTTAAATGTGTGATTCTTTTTTTCCAAAGCTGATTTTTTTTTTTTCCATAGGTTGTGAGTTCATGTGATGTTTTTGGTTTCTCCTCACAGGCGCCCCTCACAGGCGTTCCCAGAGCGAGGTGCCAGGCTACCAGGACGGCGAGGCACACGGTGACCCTTTCACTGATATCAGTGACACCCTGCCGCAGAAGTATGCCACGCTCCCACGCAACCGCAACCCGTTCGAGGGGGAGCAGGGGCAGCTGTGGGACCGGGCGGAACGGAAGGAGAAAAAGGAGAAGGTCAGCCTACTGGAACGTGTGACGGGAAAGAAGGACGGCCGCAAGACCAGCAACGGGGGGCGCTCGGGCAGCTCCGGGGACCTGCGCTCGCCCAACCCCTTCAGCGGTGACTCGCAGGCAGACACCAACCCCTTCAGCTCCAGCTACAAAGCCAGGTACTCCCTACTATGTTGACCCAAAAGACGGTTAAAGTTGGCATTTTTTGCTGTTGACTCATCTAAGTTATATCTTACATCTGGGTATGAGGGAAAAGGCTGCCAGCTTTTGACTTGGAGTCTTCTTTGGCATTCGTGGTCAATTTGTTTCAATACTGTCAGTTGTTGAAGTTAATTTTTTGACACAAAACTCATTGTGCACTAAGTTTGCAGAAAGTTTGTGAGTAATCAACATCACTAACTTGATACAGGGACATGATATTTTACTTTGAAATATCCTTTTCTTCCATCCCTTAATTTTAGCCTAAAAAAAAAACCTGTTCATCTATAAGATGTTAGTTACAGCATTCTGGTAAAGTTTGGAATACATGGTTGATTGGATCTAGTACCTAATGGATTTCTCTCTCAGTCTATTGTCCAGTATTGTTGTTCAAACATTTCCGCCGAGCCAGTTCTATCTATTTCCTGTGCTGCACAAAGAAGTATCCTAGTTGGTGAGCACTGTGGCTAAGTTGTAGTTTATCAGAATGGAAGGTGTCATTAGTGGCTCTTTAGAGAGCCCGGGCTTGATAACAGAGCCCTCTGAGCTATAGTAATGAGATCTTCTGGAGAGATAGACTACCCAATTAACCACGTATCTCTCTGTAGGCACTAGTCCATCATCTTTACTGCCGCCTTTGTCATACAGTAGCTCAGTGGTCATTTATATTGTGGCAGACGAATACAAGATGGTAGTTCAAACTATAATATTTGTTGATGAACCTACTCACAACCATAGAAAAACATGGCGCAATGCATATCCGATGCCTTGATCTAAACGATAACTTTCACACACCACCCTTTCCTCTAATATCCAAGCGAGGCTTCTATGTAAGTGCTCACCCTAGTTTAATAGCACAAGGTTTAGTTTCATCAGGTCCTGTGTATTCATAAATTGTTGATAATTATACCCGCAACCATAAGAAAACACACTATTATGTATATCTAATGCCTTCAAGTGAATGATTGACTTGCTTTTCATTTGATTGTTTTGCAGTGATAAAAAGTCCACAGGTAATGAAGAGATCACCTATGGCCGGAAGACCAGAGACGGCTACGGCAAGAAAAATGTAAGAAAGAAAGCACGGCCCTCATTCTAAAAACAGATGATTTGTCAGGTGATATTGATGACACCGATTAAGATAAAAAAGTGGAAAAAATTACGGTTGCAAGTGTGTAGTTGTACTGCGAATAGTGTGGCGCCGACTTTTAATTGAGAACTTTCAGTCACGTTTGACCTTGCAGCTGGCAATGTTGATCTCCGAGGCCCTGGAAAATTCAGATGTGCCATTCAACTAATTAGAAGCCGCAAGCATCGGTCATCATCTCCGATCTGATCATAATTTGAAGCGGTGTGAAATTTCGGTCTCTAAGGTCAGGCGTAGTGGCGTTTTGCACTGATTCGGTAATTGGAGGATTTTGTTGAGGAAAGGCATAAAACTGTCATATGTTTTTCTTTTCCTTTTAATGATTCACTATAGTATTTGCACTTCGCTTCACCTTTTTTCCCCTTTTTAGTTTACGTTGTATTTCAAAAATTCCCTTTTCAAAAACCTAAAAGTTGCCGACCATTACGCTGCAAAATTGGTATTTACGTGATAGCAGCATGAGCAGTGGCTAAAGTGACGCCTAAATGAGAAGGAGAATGCTGATAATGGCTTTCCTCACCTTTCCTTTGTGGGTGTTGAGGGCTGTCGGTAGCCACACATGTGCCCCTGTGTATGCCGCAGTGCCTAGCAGAAATGGCAGTTCCCATTTCCTCTGCTTCAAGGCCCTAATTAACCACACACGGGGGGGAGGGAGGACAGCGAGAGATTTCAAAGGACTGAGCTTTTAGATTCTCAAAGCTGAGCTCATTAGAAACTGTAATGAGACAACTGGAGAATGCCAAGTGTGCGCCTTATCTTCTCCTCACTACTGATCGCAGAAAAATGGTCATCATTACTTTGCCAGTTCATGGTCATTTCCAGGCCTTTGTCACCAGCCACTACAGCTCTTGATTACAATGCTCTGTGTGTGTGTGGGTGAGTGCTAGTGTGTGTACGCGTGCACGTACACATGGCTCGTATGTGAAACCAGCATCCACTTCCTTATGGCTGTCAGTTCTCTTATTCCTGCTCACATGGCTTAAGAGCAGTATCTCTCAGTCAGATTCCTTTGTGTTGTGTGTGGGGAATAGGTTACTCAGCTCCGTTCTTGAAACCCACCTTAACGTCGGACATTTAATCTTGGTGGCAAATATTTCATTTTGGTTTGTATCCCCTCACTAGCCTATATACTGTTCGAGGCGATAAGATACCTGGTGAGCAGTCCCACTCCGGGTCTCTCTGCATTGTCTTTACACAGCAGTAGAGGCTTGAATGGTGCATGGGAGTGGAAGCTGATAAGCGTGGTATTTTAAACAGGGTGAAGGCTTTGCTGCTCTATCCGTTTGGGGGAGGATGCCCAGCACTGAAGCGATAAAGTGGTCCCTCATTAAAAACGATTACAGCTCTTCTTGTACCCGCGCAATATGATCTGCACGTACCGAAACACACCGGTCTGTCCAAATAGATTGTCCTCCAAAGAGCGAACCTAGGCTTGGGTTGCATCCTTATTTCGGTATTAGCCTGACCTTTAATTCTAGAAAAATGCAGCCTGGCATTTCCCCTGGAAACAAAAATGAGATTTTTTTTTTTGGGGGGGGGATCTCTATTGTTGTTATCAAAAGACCTGGCAGGCTGGTCAGAGTTTTTGCCTGATCCCTTTCTAGTGGGAGAGATTATTCTTTTAGATGTTGGAAAGTGAAGCAATAGGAGAACAACTTTTTCAAGAGGTTGTCTACTTTTTGTAGTGTTAAAGTCAAGCCCCATTAGAGTGGTTAAACTGTCCATGATTTATTATCAAACACTGTTAGACACTAATAGATCACAACATCTTCCGTAAAATTCAGTGACATGTCAGCGCTGAACTCTTGGAGAAGGGTCTCATCTTATCAGCAGCTCTCAATTAGCCTTGATTAGCAACAGGGAACAAAAGATAAACACATGACAGTTTATGTCACGTTATGCCAACACATCTAATTAGTCTGCTTTCTCTATCGTATTGTGAGCGAACTCAAAGTGAACCTTTTACTCTTGCCTTCATTATCAGATGCTGACATTTCATGGAAGATCATTCAACCATTTTTGTTTACTTTTACAGAACGTGGCTGTAAACAATATGGCGCTGCAAACGCATTTAAACTCCAAATCTGGCGAGGCTGAAATGAGAAGTTAACTGTGTTTTGCATTTTTTTTTTTTTTTTAGGAGGCGACCCAGGAGAGTGTGGCCGCCTATAGCAACTTATCCTTCGAGGAAGTCGTGCAGGAACTCATCAAGCAGAAAGAAGTGGTGAAAAAGAAAGACGCCCACATTAGGGAGCTGGAAGATTACATCGACAACCTACTTGTGCGCGTCATGGAGGAGACGCCGAGCATTCTACGGACACCCTATGAGCCAAAAAGGAAGGCGGGTAAAATTTCTAAAAAGTAGGGTGCAAAGAAAAGCAGGAGGAAGAGTTAATAATGAAGGTTTAGTGGTAGCTCATGTCAGTAAGAAATATCGGTAAAATAAGTGGGAACAAATGGGATTGATCAATGCCAAATTTCTGATTGTTTTATTTCTTTACCTTTGAAACAGTTTTGTTCAATGGATATAGTTTTTATATAGACATCTTTTTATGTTCAGTTACTTTTTAGTTGCAGTTTTTCTTTTTTAGATAGACTTCATCACTGGATGAAATTGTTCATTGGTAAATATTTTTTTCATTATTAAATGAATGAAGGCGTATCCCATGTGACCTTGCAAAACAGTAGAACAACTTTCACACTCAGTTTAATTGTGTTACCTTGGGAACTCGGATAGGTGATTAGCTTGTTGGTTCTGCAGATGGCTGAAATTGAACACAGAGGGTTCCGCCAACTCTTTGCTTGGTGGAAATCTCATGCCCTCATTGCCATCTTAAAATCAGATGCTTTTTATGGATATTTGTTCAGTTTAGCTACTGAAACAAGATGAGAGAATTTCATCAGTTGATTCAAGTCAAAGCAATTCATGTTGTTCACAAAGATTTGGCTTAGGTGTATCGTTATGCACTCGTGAACTCACACAGGCCCGCTGCAAATCCAGCTGCCATCTTGTATTCAGCCCAGAAGCTCTTAAAGTGCGAATGTAGCCAAATTCATGTTTACCAGATGCTCTCGTAGCAGTTGTTTGCTGAAAGATATCAGTGGTCAAGTGGTTGATAAGATGGAACTGTAATTACTGTGTTTACACTTAAGCACAAGTCTTAAAATTGCTACCCAAACTACAGAACACACTTAGCCAGTCAGTATCAGCCTTCCCCGAGCGTCTTCCTCTGCCTCTCCCATGCTGCAGATGCAGATGTGGACGCTCTCTGCGCTCTGCTCTCCACCCCGTCGTCCCAAATGATTCAAAGGTATTCTCACAAAGACTGAAACAGTGTTAGAGTACGAAGTCGCTGAGCGGTGTCCGGTGGTCTGGTTTGTGTCTCGCTTATTGAGTCACGCGTGTTTCAAAAAAACTGAACAAAGTCGCTGTACATTCCTATCATAAGTTATTGCCGTTTGTTTCTATTTTATTTTTATTTGTGACGACTATCATTTAAGTTTCTAGGACCAAGGGTCTCACAGTCACTTGCTATGTGATTATAGTTTTACACTGAATAAGTGCAATAATCATAACTTAAGCAACTTGCTTTATATTCCGCTGGTGATGTGCTTGTTTACATTTTGAATCACATCCTCGAGTTGAACTCATCTCTCACGTCAGTGAACTAATTCATTAGACTGGCTTGGAGTTCTTTGTTACAGGCTTCAGTGCAGATTGACCAGCCTTGATCTCGCTTCAAATACGTTGTTGGCTGAAGATTGTATTACGGTACCTAGCTGCATATATGCTTGATCTTTATTTATAAATGTTACACTGCCCATTTATATATCAATATTATTTTGATGTATGAGGTACTCTATGGTAAGGAGGCTACTGTATCACAATACCCCCCACCGACCCCCACCCCCCTCCCCTTTCTACTGTATTAACACTGTACAATTGGTACTAAAACAAATCTCAATCTAGATTTGCTCATTTGCTCAGCAATGTAATGATGCATTAAAGACTGATGCTGAAACAGTTTTATTATATTAAATTTACATTGTAATTAATATATATTCACGTTTTTAATGAAAATGTAGTCACAAGCTCATTAAAGTGATATTTCACTTTAGCAGAACATTTTTTTCTCTTTAGCATTTGTAAACCAATAATATTGGCTGACCTGGGTATTTGTAGTGCTGTTACTCGCTTGCGTTTTGGAAACCTCATCCAAAAGGTTTCAATTCTAACATTTATACAAGATATGAAATGTTCTATCAAGCTGAGATATCACTTTAATATGAATTGACGTCCTTCTGTTGAGTTAAACAACCCACTGATGTCATTACATGTCACACATAGCTGTTTGACAGCCTAGTCAGCTAACTATCCTCATTTCACCGTTGTGTGTCACCTTGTATCACCTCATTCTATGATGCCAATGTCATAACAACATACAGTATGTTGTTTTGATCACAAACAGCTTTCCTTTAATCTGTTAATTTATCAGTTTATACCGAAGAAATGTAAAGTGAGCTACAAGGCTGATGTTAAACAGGAGCACTACTTAAAATTCTAGTACAATGATAAAGTTACTGATGTAAAGGTTTACATTTTTACTTAGGTTTTTTTTCCTATTTGATGGAAAACAGTATCATGTGCAGTGTTAAAACCATGCTTTGCATTGGCATATGCTGTCTTTTACTGTACACCATGTTTAACGATGTGTATATCAAACTTCATCAGATAATCTCTACCTTGTCCTCTTGCTGGTATTTTATTCACGTCATCCTCTGATTTGTAAATCGCTTTCAGTCCAGACTCACAAGTCTTCAGATATTTGACCTTTACACTGTATGAAACCAAATCACAGATGAGGCAAAGTGCTACACTGTATCTGTGAGATTTCAAAAGTCAAAAACACTTGTCAAGTGTCATTTTTCTTTTTTTTTTTCTTTCCTGCTGCTGAGAAAGGAGTTATTTCATCTGAAGGTACCTGGTCTCCTTTTGGACTTTATTTTTCAGAGCCAAAATCTCCCGCAACTGAATGTATTTTGGTTGGCTTTGAAATGCATCATTCTTTTAATGTATAACAATGTACACTAACAAGGCCATCGAACCTCGCTTGCCTTTAAAGTATTTAGTGTATCCAAAGAGGTCATTTCATTTGGGTGATTCCCCCCCCCTCCATTCTGTATTGTCAGACATGATTCAAGTAACTTATCATGGACATGCAGTTATTGTTCATACATACATACAGTCATGTCCATGTGCTTTGACGTGACATGACTTCCTTTTACAGTAAATTCCTTCATATCAGCACAAGTTATCTGATGGGCTTTGTGTTCTGATATGTGGGGGTTTTTTTTGGAATAGCGAAAGGTTTGTTGAATCAGTTTTAAAAATCAGGAGTATGATATGGTATGAATTAAGAGGATAATGTGGATAAGAATATGGTTCAGATTATGTGAAAGCTCTTTTTTATTTATCACAGATTGCCTTCCTATATTTGAAGTGTAAACTCTCTATATCCTCTAGCATCATGTTATATCCATTACCAACTGCTTTAACTAGTCTGTACCAGCAGTTAGCCAGTTGTTCATGGATCATGCCAAGCTCTTTTAAAATTTCCATTTTACATATAGTCACTTTGAAAAGTCACTTCACCTCTCTTGATGTTTTTGCACATTTTGTTGTGTTTATAAAATGAGTGAAAATGTGTTTATTGGGGATTTATTCTGTCTGAAAGTTCAGTACCAAAATACTGAACTTTAAGTTAAAAGGAAACGGTAGAAAAGAAGATAAAAGTGTAAAATGACAAAAGAAATCAGGCCACCCACATCGCATTTGATCTAAATTGATAGTGTCATTTAATAATGTGACTCAGGCTTTTTCTTTATGTTGTAGTTATGGATTGTGGACATTTATTTCTCTCACTAAGGTATTTCCAGTATATTTCAATGAGATTTTAGTGTGTGAGGTGGTTCTGCTTCATGATACTAAGGCACAGTGGTGGAATAGTTGCTCTAAAATCCCATGTACTGAAAGGATGCAGCATCTACTTTACTTGAAGGAGGGAATTAAAACAACAGCCTAAAGATAAGGCCTGAGAAACACATGATATGAAATGTTGAACACATTGTGGACCCCGAGGTTAGTCAGTTCAAATAGAAAATGAGGGTGAAAAGTTCAAATTAATTATTTTTTCCTGTCATTTAGTTTTTGACTTCTACATTTCCTTTATGCTTTGATAGAATTGGGTACTTTTGCAGATGTCTAAATTAAAAGCATTTTGAACTTTTTTTTTTTAGCACAACAAAGTGTGCAGGAGGTCACATTGCAAAAAAAATATTTCATCATTACTCTTATTCCTTGGTGGTGTTTGAATATTCAAAGCACTCAGTATAGTTGGAGGCAACGTGAAATTTGGCCGTGGCCTCTGTCATAGGTTTAGCGTTTTCAATAGTTTTGCACATGAGGTACATGTTATTTGAGTGTTGTTGATAAGTGTCCAACCCGTTTCCATACAACAGTGCAAACGTATGGGGAATTTCACCGTGTTGATGAAGCCGGCATTGAACCTTTTGACGAAGATGACATAAAGCCCGAGTCGGATCTCACAATCCTCCTCTGGCAGTCTTTAAGTCTTCTGCTGATAATATGATGCTGCTTGCCATAGGGCCACTTACAGCTGCCAGACACTAAGACTTAAGCTGCAGCTAAATCCCCTGACGTTGCTTGTAATGTGGCACACAGTTTTGAAGGAAATGATGACTGTTTATAAAAGATCTCGCCAGTTAGCAGAGCGTCATTGAGTTTACAGAGTTGTATGGAGGCCGGCACGCAGAGGCCGACGCAATTCTATATAATACGACGAGTTGAGTTTAGCGTCCCAACATGTTGGCGACCTAAAGTGACTTATTTCTACTTCCATGTAAGACACTTTGTCTGGGAGAGACCTTGGCCTACTTCCATTTCTGCTCACTTCTGACGGTAGTAAATGCGTATTGGGTTTCCCTCCCAATTACTCCGGTCACAGGCCTTGTAAAATACCGAGCAAGATTGTTCCACACTGTAAGTAAATCTTTGTTTGGGTGCTTTTGGATTCCTGTCATTTCTGCATGTCAATCATTTCTCGTGCTACGATTATATGCAATTTTATATTTACCAAATGACACTGCATTTTCCTGATCTAGAAATCCGAATTTGTGTTTCATTTGACTGTAATGCCACAGTTGCTAATGTATTAGATCAAACTCATGATTGTACAGTGTGTAATTTTGTTAAGTGTAGCTTCCGAAGAAGAGGAAGGCAGTGGAGGTTTTTTTTGTTTTTTTTTCCACAGTGGGTGATATGCAAGACTTTTAAAGCTGGACGTTAGGGGACAAGAGTGGATGGGTTTGACTTTTTTATGGTTGTAATTCTGGAAACAAATTGGGGTCTAGATGATGGTATACATTATGATTATGGGAACAATGTAATGCTGGACATTGGTGACTGTATGTAAAATGCTAATGTAAGCACTTGGTGATGCATTTCTTAATGTCCACCCGTTCTCCACACAGGCAGTACAGTTTGTTTCCACTGTTTCAAACATTACATTTATTATTATTATTATTAAATTCCAATGATCCACTGGATGTTGTATGAAAGACACAAGCAAGATTGTATTGTCCTTTTCAATAAATTTCACGGTATTAAAAGTTAAACTGCTGTTGTATTATTTGTTCAGTTGTTTGCAGAGGCAAAAAGATCAAAAAGCCTGTAAAGACATATTGATCACATATGAAAGTAGAATTTCATAGTACATACCCATATATTTTGCAGCTGGTCTAGTTAATTAAGCGTTGTAGTGTAAATCTGATGCAAATCTTCCATAAAGTGAATTGCTAAGCTCAGTATGTTCCCTTATTTTAACACCTGTCCTATCATTCTTATAGATAAGTTAAAAGCCATTCTCAATTAACAAAACTCTGATCTGACTGGCAGTTAAACCGTGATTAGGGTTGTTAATTGTGCCGATTTGTGTCCGGCTTTTGTTTTCCTCCTGCTCAGAGCGGCTCCTCCTTTTGTTCTTGAGAAATTCCCATGCCTTCCCGGCGAAAAGGAGAAGTGGCATCGTTTGACAACCGAGGAGCGAGCTTGCTTGTTAAAACTCCACTCTCATTTGCCTATGTGTGCGAGAAGTGTGTGTGAACCCTTTTGGGACGAGAAACACTTGTGTTGTTTACCGGCTGACGCTTTTGTGGGTGGGCGGTGTTCCCCGTCACCCCTCCGTGTAGCAGGTTAAAACATGACCTCTCCCCTGTCACCTCAATCTGCCTCCTGAGGAGCGGCGTCTCACAGCGCCGGCAGCTGGCACCGCACACGTCAGTCTGACTGGAGGATCCGTAACACTGGGAACCAAGGACTCCAGGAGAAGACCCGCACACTTACAACACAGTTCACTTTCCTGAATCGATGCTTGAGTCCGGTTCACTGAGACGATGATAAACAACCACCTGTGTTGATGGAAGGATTAGGTGAAACTTCTCTTTATTTCAAGGGGCTTAAATCTAAAGAATTCAGCAACATTCACATGCAGACAGGTCCATAAAGTATATAATTATATAATTCTGTGAATGTGCTGAACAGACTTCTTTGAATTTTAAGACTGAACTATGTATAAACACAATCATTCACAACTTTAAAGACTGATTACATGAATGTTCGCCCTCTATTAACTCCAAACTTAAACACAATTATTCTTCTGCGTTGTGTGTTGATTTACCATTTAGTAAATTTATAGTATTACTGAAGGATTGTGCATTAGGATCCTTGAGCAGAAGTGATGGGGAGTTAACTGGTGCATTTACTGACTCAAACTACATTATTGGCAACAGCAGTAGCAGCATGCCTTCATGATTAATTTTTTATCTCCGTGTGTTAAGTTAGATTCTGTGTTGAAAGACACTGAACACAAGTAAGTGTGTAATTGGGCTTTATGTAGGTGTCACCTGTTGTATTCATAAGCTAATTGGAATACTCATTGTCATCCTTACACATTCATCGGCGGATCGAATTTCACAGATCCCAGCTTTTGTACGGCGGCGGCACGCGTCACCTGAACGCCTCCCTAGATTAAAGCCCATTAGTTCATTGTTCATTATATCATATGGCTGTAATTTGAGGAAATATCCAACAAACTTGTTATGCAAGATTGTGTGGGTGCAAGGGAGGCTGGGGCGCGTGGACAGGCGTGCCACAGAGGGCCACCCACAGGTCACCTGCACTCCCCTTTAAAAATGGATGGGCGTCACAGCCGGGATCAGTGTCACCCCGCACGCGTCTGTGAATGGAAGTGCCTGCAGCGATCATGGAGAAACTTATATGAGGAGAAATTTACCAGATGGATGAGGTGTTTTTAGGGGAAAAAGCAGGCCTATTTGGGCAGCTGGCCTGAACTTGTTGGCTGATCGGGGGCCAGATGTCAAGGTTAACCCCTCAGACTCCCTGGAGGATCAGACCCCACCCGCCGCTCCAACGCCGGCTTCTCTGTCGGATAGTTAGCTAATCTGAATAGGTGCTTGAGATAAATCAGGTGTCAAACGTGCCGAAGATCCCCGCATTGTGCATTGTGTGTCTATTGTCTCCCTCTGATAGCTGCCACGCGTCTGGTATCAGGTGAACAAAGCCAGATGACAACCAGCAGAAAGAGACAATCTGTCAACACTGGAAACTATCGCAGCAAACAAGGGTGAAAGATACAGAATTCACTTGGCTACAAAAAGCTTGATATATGTGTATGTACAGAAATTATTTTAGTCTGACCTGTAGATAGAAAATAAGTTTTAACCCATAACAACTCCAAATACAGGTCTATTTTAATCCTGTTTTTACTAATATTACAAATGAAAACAAACCTTCAGCTGTCACATGCTGTAAGTCCTTGTACCAAAAGCTCAGATAATTATAGATAGAAAATATATCAATAATACCAAGGCATTGGGAAAGCCTTCTAACTCTGTATAACATTTTCAATGCTCATTGATTCACTTTGCACAGAACAGCAAAGTGGTAAAATAACGTTTTGCACAGTTTTTCCATATTTATTTTGCAATCATTCATTTGTTGTCCCATCACAGAATGTCAGCTTTGGTCACAAACAGGACAAAATATCTTTAACAATAATTGCTCTTTTGCTAAAGAATTGAAGTTCATTCTTGTAGCATTCAAGTCCAGATAATGGCCAGAGGATCGAGTTTCAGTCTCATTTATTGTGGGGAAGCAACCAGAGGTCAGAATGGCAGGTGGATCCACCATCTCTTCATTTCCATACTATAGGCTACTATTAATATTGTGTCAGCTGTGGGTGGAAGTAACACATTACAATTGCTCTTGTTACTGTCATTTTATATGTACTTGTCCTTTTTTGAGTAGTTTTTGAAGTGAGTAATTTTACTTTTACTTAACTATGTTTTGACTTAATTATTGTACTTCACTACATTTGCAGAGTACACATGTTTCTAGGCTCTAATTGTATCAGAAACTGACCAGTTGTAAATTAGGCCTACATCTGCATCAAACCTGTACAAGCATGTGGAGGTAATGTTAACTACCATTAAATGCTCAAATTTATCCATGATAGTTTAGTTGGTTAAAATCCAGCTACAGTATTAATTGTTTTGTTTGTTGTTAGTTTGGTTGTCATCTAGCTAGTTAACCTTGCTAACTAGTTGGATAGCTAACAGCAAAAGAAACATCAATGTAGTAATGCTGTTGAATAGTAGGGATAAGCATTTTCAGCTTTGTTTAATCACAGATCAATTTCTGAATCTCATTCTTATAAACATATGTGCAATATGGGAAAAGTTCATTGGTGTAACAATGTCTGTTGTTTTTTTCAAAGCAACTCAGTAAGTTTTACTAGGATATTTTGAATGAGATACTTTTTTTATTTTTACTTAGCCTAAGCACATTTTAGACCAGTAATTTTACTTATAGGCTTATAGGCCTTTTGCTTTTAACAGTTACTTGACTTTGAGTAGCCTATATTTTAAATTAGATACTTTTTACTTTTACTTAAATAGGTTTTTAAACCAGTAGTTTAACCACTACTCAAGTAACATTTCAGCAAAATAACAGGACTTCTGCTTAAGTACATTTTTGAGACCAATAATTTTACTTCTATGAGTAACATTTCAGCAGAAGTACCGGTCGTTCTCCTCGAGCAGGGTATTTTGTTGGTGTGGGGGAGCAGGTTGAGCTCGTACGACCACACGTGTCAGAAAGCTAGCGGCCCAGCAGCAGGCTGGTGAGCGACCGGCCTCATTATCACTGTCTGACCGGCACGTGCCGAGGACTTATCACCTAAAACCTAGGAAACATGAGCTGTCAGCAGACCATAGGTTTGCATTTAGTCATTTTTAGCCTGTAATTGGCACCACAAAGAGCTTGTGGAGGGATTACTGTAGTGTGAAAGCAGCGAGAAACTCCATGTCAAACCCAATTGGAAGGTAACTGATGATCTCATGTTGCCATCATCAACAATGAATAATTAGGTAGAATCAGGATCAAACAGAAGATTGACAGTACCCAGTAAACATTGGGAAGTAATGCTGCAGATACTACTCTATAATACAGCATTTTATTGAATTTTATTCGTTTTTTTATCAGATGTAGGGCATGCTACACTGCATAACATATGTACAGCATGCATTGGATGTAGTGTATTCATCTTTTATGCTTTGTGGCATGTGGTTAAATGTTCCCACTGACCAAAAAACAGTCAGTTAGTGTTTGTTTTGTTATTATGTGTGGGTTATTATGCCTGAGTTCACTTTTAAACTATGATTTGTGATGATCACAGCAGGCTAACTCAGCAGCAGGCGGGCTGCTCGCTGCTTACGCCGAGCACAGTTGTAGTTTGCATTGGATAGATCACATTAGAACTTCACCGCAATAGCTCAGTAAAGCCATGCTAAAACTAGAGTAATACAATCAATCAATCAGTCATCTCCTGACTTCACAGCACAGGAGAGCTCTGCTGGAATGCTGCTAAGCTGCAGATGTACCAGCCAAATTACTCCAGAGGGGAATTACCAGGCCATAAATCCAGATGTCATAAGGATGGCTGTAGCCTATTTCACGGTAAAAAAAAATAAAAAAAAGCCATGCAACTTGTTTCCATTACCTTCAGAAAGAATGTCTCGCTCTGCATGGGCTCCAATTTATCGCTGTTGGCAAATCTAAACATGTTTGCATCCAAACATGGCCTCAAATCACAGGGATCTCAGACGAAACATCATGGGAGTCGCTCCGCAGCGCCGCGCCTTGTCCTGACAGGTCCTCTGAAATGAATGATCTGTGAGACGTCAAACTGTGAGAGCAACTAACAATCATCTCCAGCTCATTCATAATCCTGTGTAAATATGAGGCATGTTGCAGCCTGCAGGTTTTACCCTTAGCTAGATTGAAGCTTAGTTATTGTTTAGGGACGCGACGAAGACGTTTTCCTTCTCGAGCGTTACAGTATCTCCGGTTCAAGATGCATCATCATTACGTGTTTGTTATCAAATCTAATGGTTTTAGTGGCACAGAGCATGCCTTCAGATTTTTTGTTTGTGCAATTCTCATGTAAGTAGCGGGCAAACAACAGACATACAGTCTAGTCAACACGACACAGTAACCACTGGCATCAGATAGTTGGCAGGTACCGGGCCTCATTATTGCTAATTAAGATGTATAAATATGCTGTCTGGCACTTGACTTGTCGTTTGCAATGCGCCATTTTTTCCATCAAACTCAAAAAGTGCCAAGGTAGACAAGGTGAGGGCGCGAGTGCTGGTAGTGATGCTACAGTGTGTACGCTGTGGGCACACTTCAGCTCAGCTGGCATACAGCGAACTGACGCCATCGGGTGCCAGCAGCTAAACAAGCCGAGGTTTGAGGGGAGAGTGTTGTATATTTGGGCCGAGCTCAACGAAGTCTGCCAATGTCTTTGAGTGTCTGGCTTCACGGTCTCTCATACAGAGCTCCTTGTTGAGCTGCAACTCTCTGGTCATCTTGCAGATGATGGCAAAGGACAGCTGACAGCAGGGGGCACAACCAGCAGGACATGACATCACAGCGCGGCGTACTAATAGAAGGTTTTAACCTGTTACTTAAGTGAATCAGGATTCAGCCCGCCTGTTGTTGTTGGCTCGGCATTCTAGTCATTTCAGAAAATTGACATCAGTTTTTCCTGCCACCGCCTTCAATTTAGTTGAATTTCATTGGGTTAGATGTCATCCCAACACAAGCAACAACGGCCGTGATTTACAAATACTGAATTCAAACCGGAAAAGAAAAAGATTTATAAACAAAGGGCTACTTTTGATAGAGTTACAGCTGCACTAGGCCTATTTGCATGTTCTTGATTTCAAATGGCACGGAGAGGAAACTCTTTGAAAAATTGGAACTTCAATACCCAGAATGATGCTTTATACCAGAGGAAACCAAAGGGATGAGAGAGGAAAAGATCTAACGTTGGTGAGTCTCTGGACAGATCGCTGCTCACTGCCGTTTAGGAGACAGTTTGTGTTTCATTTTTGAATTTCAATTCGTCACTTGAATTTTATTGCAAATAGGGTGAATCTACAGCTGGTTCTGATTGATCTTTTTTAACCTTTACTACCTTTTATAAGCATTATCGGGGAGGTTTGCTGAGCATGCTGGTTTTCAACAGGAGAGGGAGGGAGAGGAGAGTTTTACTCATTCACTTTCCAGGCCCAGACTTTCCCAGACGGGCCAGGGATTCGAGCCAGCGACCTTCTGGTTACAGGCCCACTTCCCTGACCTTTGCCCTTGCAACTTCATGTGGGAAACACAGTCAGATGTCATCACTAAATCGGCCATAAATTCTCCATTGCAGTAATATCTGCTGTAGTTATGCAGAAGGCATGTGGTTAAAGTCATCACCATCATACCATTCAAGCCACTGGGTGACCGCTTGTAGTTTGCGGATAGAGGAATTGCCTCAGAATTGCCATGGCAGCAGTGATGGGAATATTCCTATTTCTGAAGAGACATTAGAGGAAAGTCATGCCAGGAACCAGCAGTACAAACCCAACAGACCTGGAGGGGAATGCGTCCTTTATTTTGATCATACCTGACAGTGCAGGGGAGACCTGTAGCTAACAGCACGTCGTTAAACTGATATATATTTTTTTGTTTAACTATATTTTGCAGTATCTTGGTGGTAGATCAACTAAATACAGATTTGGATAGTGTTTTCAGTAGTTTATAAGTTTTGTCATTTTTGTCATTTTGAGGTAACTACCAACTGCTTTTGGCTGACATAGATTGTAAGTCAGATGTTACAAAGACCCTTATTTATTTCAAGTTTACATACAACAGAAAGTTAAAAATGCTCCTTTTTTTTGTGAAGAACCCAAATTGGGTTGTTTGGTTTGGGATTTTTATGTCCAGACTAGCAGTGATGGACATTACAAGGAAAGTTAACATTCTTTGCACTTTTCTTGTGATGAACCCAGATAGTGTTATTTGGTTTGACAGGTTTATGGCAGGCAGCTGTCGGAGTGTGGTCATTAGCAACACATTGAACATTCTCTGCACTTAAGTTCAAATTAAATACAATTTCTGTTCACTAATTAGTGGTATTTTTTGCTGTCCTGAGATTTTGTATTATATGACACCACAGATGTAGATCATTTGAACAAGTGGTTTGAAATACTTTTTCTAAGTAACTTTAGTAAACAAAACTATATTTCTCTTGAGGGAAGCTCAGATGTAGTTCACCCTCTTCCAATGTGAAGTAACTGGTAGCTTGTAAAACTAGACTTTCCAAGTAGCTTCCCCAACACTGCCTGTAAATCCCTCTCTACTTTTTACACCTTATTTTCAACATAATTTTCATCAAGCTTTTCTGCAAATAAAACGTTCTTTCAACTTGTCTGATTACATAAGGGTAAATACGAAAAAACTGCAAATGTGCTGTTGTTTCACCATACGCATTAGATTCAATGTAATTTGTAACTGGTGTAATTTCATTTATAACCTTCATGCCAAGATTTCTCCTATGCATCAATAGCAAGATCCATTATCTGTTTTTTCTTATTCATGTGAGCTGTTCAAGATATAGTTATACTGCGTACTACTGTGTGCTGTGTTACTGTGTGTGAATGCTATAATAAAACCATACCTCAGCGACAAGCACATTACTGTAAATGAGGGTCATTGAACAAAGCCATTCATTTCTCTGCGGTGCCTAATTAAGACACAGAACAATTAGGCAATTGACCAATTAATTACAATCCTCTAATCTACAAAAAGTGATTGGCTGGAAAGATCCATTGGTGTTCCTTCCTTGTAAAAAGAGAAGCTCCATGGGCATTCTACACCAGACGAGATTTAAAAGGTCTTTAATCAAATTAATCTGAGATAAATAATGGTTTATGCTATTACAAAATTGCTGATAGAGAGGATTACAATACTATAAAATACAAAGTAATAAGTTTTATTGAAGGGGATTCAAATATCATTCCCTCCCTCCTTGCCTCCTCTCTCTCTTTCTCTCTCTCTCTCTCTCTCTCTCTCTCTCTCGCTCTCTCCGTCTACAATTTGCATCTCTTTCTTTCTGACTGGTATACAGTGATTACAATGTACCCATCAGCACAATTCCTTGTGATAACTCTATTTGCTATGTGAATGTATCGTATGTATGCCAATCCATGAAAATCCATTTTGGTAACATTTTTACTACCTGAAATTCATCGGACAATATTTCAAAAATGATGATTCTAACTATTTTGTAATCAAATGTCTTTAGATGACTCAGAACTTTAACAGTAACCCATAATGTGCTGTACATTCATGCCAAAATTATTTTCTAAGAGTAGTTGTCAAACTTTTCAACCGGTGAACGTCTCAGTTGGGAATGAAACTCTTCATATATGTGCTTGTCACCAGTGTATAAAAAGCTTGGCTTAAAAAAATCCAAAGTGAAAGTCTTTGTAAATAAACGTTGTTTTTCAGAATCCCAACATCCCAAGTGCTCAGAACCCGTCACTGGGGCGACAGCGTGCCTGTGAGCGCACTAGCGACGGTTTATTTTTCAAATAGAAGTTCACTGCAAATAATTGTGAAGCACTTCTCCAAACAGTGGAGAGTGTGTGATCCGCTCTGCGCTCCGAGGCCATGTGGACTATCACCATTAGGACGTCGCATGCTCTTTTTCCAGCCTCCAATATTATGGAATGTCTCCAATGTTTTCAAAGTGTCACATAGCTGCATGAAGACCTATCAAGCTGCGGCTGGTGAGAACCTAGCTAGCCTCTGCGGACTCCTTTTTTTCGGGGGGTAAAACGCTTGCAATTTGCAAGTGAGATGAGTTGTCAACCTTTGGAGACTTGTGCAGGTGGCTCAATTTGTCTCCCTGTTTTGATACAACGGAGGCAGTGAGTATTGGCAGGAGTGTTGGTAAAGCTCTACAAGTCTTTGTGAGTTGCGGGAGTGCTGCAATTAATTATGTCTCCCAAGTTTTGACACGCATAACATTACGCTGTCAGTCCCTCAGAGGGATGACGTTGATGTCTTTATCCCTTGGAGGTAATTGCCGGCTGTCTGTTACTCACCATGCTGGGAGCAAGAAAGAGGCATGGTCAAATACGTTAGATAGAACCTAGATCTTGGACACATGAAAATAAGGGGCTTGATTTCTCTTAACATGCGAGTGATGCATTGACTCAAGGGCAGTTAACTGTCTAGAAAGATAAACAAACCGGACTTTAAAGTAATAATCCATGACATTTTCATATAAATAAATGTGCGTTTTACTACTCTCTGTTGCCGATTGATATAACACAATAGTGATTCAACCTATAGCCAGTTCATGAAAGCTTTTACATTTGCTGTTCTAAACACCCGGTGTCTGGTAGCTCTTTCCTGGGAAACAGGCACACAGGAAGTGATGAGTTTTGTTTGTTTGGAATAAACAGAAGAAGAACTGGGTAGTTAGCATGAGCAGCGATAGGCGCCATGGCTGAACAGACAAAGAAAAGAGCGCCACCTACAGAAACTCAAACTTCATCAACAGAAAATCCAAGGAGAAAGACGTCACAGTACTGGACACTGTTTGATTGACAGGTGATCTCTGGTAAGTGCAGTGCAGAAACACCACAGCAATGAGCGCTGAGCACCAAAGATTGAGACAAAATTAAAAAAAACAAGAATTTATTTCAAATATATATATATATTAATGTAATAAATTATATATTTTTTCTCAGGTGTGGCATAGATTCCACCTGGACTCAGATATGTGGCATTGTTTAAAACAGTTTGGTCGCATTATGTTAAGAATTGACCATATCACAATGGAAAATGTGCTGTTGTTTGTGCTGTCTGTGACGTGACGAGCTTAAAGAAGAGGAGCTGGGTGTTCTGAGGAGCCTGCAGCAGCTGAGAAGTTGTGGGGCTAGGTGCTGCTTCGTCTGGGGGTATGAGTTTGGAACATGCAGTCCCCTCTCCTGGAGCGGTGAACCAGAACCAAGTGGAGTGGGGCTAGCGGGCCACAAGAGCGCCATTGTTCTTCACATTAATCAAACTGAGGAAGGGCAGGTAGCATTTCCCTAGCCCACCCCACACGCACACCCTGCCAACCTCCATGAATGGACTGCTTTTTTAGCTGGCAGCGATTGGCCATTGGAGCTCCGAGAGGATGTGTGTCTGTTTAATTAGTGTGATGAGCTCAGCGGAGTTTATGTGCAGTGTTGGACACCAGGTATTAACCCCTCGAGTTTGACCCCGCGAGGAGGCGGGGGGCCGACCTCAATCTTGACATCTCTCTCTCCGCGCTGTTCTCCCTTTCCTTCTCTTCATTAGAAAAAGACAGATTAGACAGGGGGAAGGCGGACTAAAAAAAAAAAAAAAAGAGGGGGAGCTTAGTCAGCCTCAGCCTTCGTTCTTCACCTGCCCACTTTGTAGGCTTCCCCTCAGATGAGGAGAATAATTACGGCAATGATACTTCTAATGATGCTGTCATTAGGATGCTGAGTGGTGGTCTGCTGCAGCGCTGCGAGCTTTCCTATCACAGAACACAGTGTTGTTTCCCAGGATGGTAACAAACTTTTCACTCTAATGGAATCACATGCATAGACACACACAGGACATTCTTAAGGTCATCTCAATGTTATAAAGAAGAACCAAGACAAAGGAGATAGTCTGTGTAGTGCAAGACAGGTTCAAAGCCCATGACAAGTGCTGCGGTTCCTTCACTCCGCACCGTAAACACTCATGTAAAAGACAGATCAGACGGATCACTCGCTGGCAGCTGACTTACATACGCTCCGGATGAGAGAGTGCAATGTGTTAACATCACCCAGGGGCACCGTTTTCTAATTCATTTAACCACAACAGTGTTTTCCTAACAGCTTCAGCCGGCAATTAAAAACCATGAAAAGATACGAAAACATTCTTACCATGCTAGACGCACTTTCCACAAAGGTAAAACAACCACTTCAGGCGCAAATCAAAGCTTAGGATATCACCCTTTATCGGATTATGCACTTTATTAGTTTAGTGGAACAAACACAAGCACTTCGGGGGCATCTACTTTAGGATTGTAATGCCTCTTTCCTCGCTGATGTTTCGTTTATGCAGGAGCAATTAATTAGTAAAATAGTTTGCTGTCTTTCTAATATTCCGGCTAATGGTCCAGAGAAAGTGACGTGGCTGGTGAGGAAGCACACATCCCACACATCCAAAAGTTAAAGGGCAGTTGGAGGGCATTTCCACTGATGAGTCTTGGTAATGATTTAGGAAACTAGTTTGGATTAATTCCATAAATGGCTAATTTGTCAACCCATCTGGCATCCATTTAAATGCTTTTTAGGTCATGTGGCCCGGTCCTGCATATGAGGATTTTGATAGGATTATAGTATAAGGACATCCTATAAGCACATTATGTGAGCAAGTGCAATGCATGCTACAGTGAAAGGTATGGTTAGTTTTTTTTTTTACAGGAAAATTCTCCAAGTAGTATAATAAAACTATGTGGTAAGAATTCAACTTTTTCTGTGGCACCTATTGATAAACAGCATCCTTATTAAAGTCAGTGGATGTCTTATTTTACCCGACTAAGCAACACTTGTTTTATTTCAGAGAGTGATTCAGGCTCGGGTTTGTACTTATTAATAACACCCTTGCCACTAAGGCAGCGACGAACAAAGAGCCGGAGTCACAGCATGTCAGCTCTCTAAAAAGCAGTGTTTGCTGCACCCCCTCTGAAAACACTTTATTAATTGGATTTAGATATTTGCAAAATGATCTATTTAATGGGATTACCACTCGTATAATGATCTTATTTATGAGGGAAGCAATCCAAGCTTTGGGGCGGGCTGATAATGCATTTCCAGCTCTTTGGCAGTTAATGTTGTGTTACGAGGGGGAGATAAAGTTTGAAGTCCCATTGTAAGCGAATAGGTAAGTCAGCCCCGGTGAAATGGAGCCGCCGCGGTGGCAGGTCAGACGGGCTTGAGTGGCCGCGCTCGCATTCCAGAGGCCTGTCTGGACTGTAGGCTCAGACCCGCTGAACTCCTTACAAGTTCAAGGCAGACGTAAAGAGGGGAGGGAGGGAGGGATGGAGAGAGATAGAGCCGTACCCCACCTCCTAAACCCCCAACCGCCCCCCTCCTCCACCCTCCTCCCCCAACCCCCCGGCAGCATAATGGCCCTTTCTTACGTCTTTATCCACCTCGATATCTCGCTGAAGCTTTTACAGACCCTGTTTCCACTTAAATGCCTGGAGGTAATGTCCTACCTTTTCTTCCCCCCCGCCCCCGCCTCCACCCGCTCCCCTCTCCTCTCCTCTCCTCTCTAGGAAATCTCATTTCTACCTGTCAAGTACAGTATTGGTAAAGCGAAAAGCGATACCATAAGAAACAAGGGAGGAATACCGCATGCACGATGGGCAAAATAGCACAAAGAGACTATTTACAGCTGTTTATTGTGGCTCTTTAAATGGATTTTTCATGTTTGCTAACACATTTAAGCTGTTGGATGTTTTCCCTCATGGAGGTTTTAGCTCGGTTTTGTATCTTTTCATGTAGTGTGGAGCCGCTAATGCAAAAAAAAAAAAAAAAAGTATATATGTAAATGCACTTCTTTTTTACAGAGCGCGCAGACTTTAAAACATTAACATTTCAATATAACATTTGATTTATATGTGTTTAAAAAAATAGGTTATAATCTTTTACTTTAAAAGGATGTATTCTCAAATGAGATTATGCTAATAGACTATAATTTGCATAAAACGGGTGGAAATATTAAACCAGATTAAAAATTCTGAATATTTAAGAGTTTTATCCATGCTGTTAGTCAACAAATATATTCATTCTCCCAGAGAATATTAGAGCCTAAATGTGACATTGTGGAAAAACAAACTGTGTTGCGGTTGCAGCGATCACCCCCAACTTGTTTATTACTAACTATCTACAGCATATATGAACATTTACTGTGAGGCTAAACTCTCATTTCATTTGTCCCATTTGTGCTCCTTATGGCCGTGTGGTTTCAGGGTCTTTGGAGCATTAGTCTCAGGTGAGGGCCGAGGCACAACATGTGAGGCCGACCACAAAGAGCGCCCTCACAGGCCTCCATTCAGGACATTAATCTGCAAACAAGTGTTTTTTGTGTCTCGGAGTCTTATTTTCATCGCCATCAATTTAGTACACAGATTGAAAGTGATTCAGGTTGTGCTCTCAAGTTGCATCCCCTTCCAGTCCCCCCCTCCTCCCCCCCTCTCCTCTCACTGCACTGCCCCCTCAGCAGTGGGACGGCTGGCAGGTTTTCTGCTGCAAGCGCAGATGAAAAACTTACCCACCCACCCCCATTGTAAATTACCAAACAATGCATCGACCTATAAGTGCATAATGCAGCTCAGTGTGCTACATTAACAGGGTGGTATTACTTTAAAAATGTGTTAACAAGGATTACCCAAACTGAAGAATGTTATTCTTATTTTCAGTTACTTTCAGATTACTTTGCCATATTTGAGGTATAAGAAATTGTAAAAAAAAAAAATCAGGAAATTTATTTCAGGTTTGCATTCAAACACAAATTTTCTTCTGTGCTACATTTCAAAAAGACATAGAACACTTAACACTATTTAAATGGCCTTCTGAGTTTCTCCCTTTCAATTTAAATTATTTTATTTTTTATATATCATCGTCATGTATAATATCTATAATCAGAAGACATACACAGAATACACTGAATTATTTTAGGTAATGCAATGGAATACAGTTACAACTTTTTGTATTTAAAATACAAAACTATTGTGTTACTACCTAACCCTGACGACATACAACGCACACACACATGCTTGCACGCACACACACGCGCTCACACACTCCCTTTCTTCAGTACCTGCAACAACTTATTTCCTCCCCTTTGAAACAATCTAATCTGGTGAATTAAAAGGGGAGCGAGACTGTCTGCTAATTCAAATAAATTCCATCCACTAAGAAGCTATTAATTGGTCGTATAAAATATTCAGCATTCCTCTCAGCCCATTTTAATGGCGTATTGAAAATTAATAGTTTACCATTTTGGAATTAATAGACTATTGCTGAGCTTTCTTGTTAATATTAGTACAGTATATTGCCTAGGAACATCATATTAACAGTAAAGGCTTGAGATCAACAGCAGCTTCGATTATAGCATTTTTTAAAACACAAGTTCTCCTGCAATAAAACATCACAACTGTTTATTTTAGCACTATGTGAACTATGGACTTTGAAACTGAATAAGGGATCAGATGTATTTAATCCTAACATTGTTAACTGATAGGTGCACATTTTGACTTCAGGGGTTTCACAGCACTTTGTCCTATATTTCAGCCTCACAAGACTTGCAGTCATGGCAGTATGGAGCAGTAAACATGTGATAACCTTAACTGACTTCTATGAGCAGTGAATCAAACGTGTGGCAGCACTGCAGCTCTTCTTTGCCATGTACTGCACACTGCCCCTTGTGGTGTGCTACAAACTGAGATTGAGATTGTGACTTGGCAGCAAGATCCTCTCTTTGCCCTGAGGCTTACACATTTGTACACTCATTTATTTATTGGTTTATTTGAATAGCTTTGCCATTGTGAACTTTGGATACGTTTTTATTTTCATTTTGTCTTGCTACAATACAGTGCGGAGTGATATTTTCTCCATCTGGCAATGCTTCTCCCTGTGACAGCTTTCCTGCCGTACGGTTTGGAGTTAAAATTAACATTACAATATGTTATGCAAAAGAATCTCTCTCATAATAGCCGGGTCAGGAAGACTCTATATTAAATTAGTGTGAAAATTTGACATCCCTCATCCTCCTCGTTGTAAATTTGTGAGGCTTTAATCAGCTGCAGATGTCCTTGTGTCCTTTCTTCTTTATCAAGGAGTTATTACTTTCTAAATAATTGCTCAACGGGTTTCTCTTAATGCATATGTGAACCTTGCCTATTTGACCTTAACTCAATTCCTTTAATTGAAGCAAACATATTAGACATATTTGCTATATTATGTGTTTTTTGAAGTTCCAATTTTGTTGATATAGATTTATGAAGTGCCGGCGACTGAGGTCACCGCCCTATTAGAGATTTATGAAATGGCCATGAGGCACCATTATTCAAGCTCAATCAATCATGCCAACCACTTTTATTATGGTACCATGCGTCATAAGCTTGATCAAATGCATCTCTTGCTTCCAAGTCAGAAGCGATAGGCAGTTTTTTTTCTATCCGGGATGTTTCCGGATCATCTGCGCGGAAGCTACATCGCCGCATTCCTCGGGCCGCCGAATAAAAAAAAAAGCATCACGGAATTCATTGTTTGTTGGAGTCATTTGATCACAAAGCGTTTATGTCTTTTGTCCTGACTATGGTGGTAGCCATCATAGAAGTCACCCATCATGCATCGACTGTAAACCTCACAGCCCCTAAAGCCTTTTTGTCTCAAATGTTGCTCTGCAGAGCTGAATCGCTGCATTGTCGCACAAAAGCTAGTGTCGCTCAAACATCCTGCTGGCGGTTTCCCTGTATCTCCCTCGTTTAATGAGCTCCATTGTATGAAAACATCAAAATGCACACAATTGCTTCGGACCGCTCCAATAAAAACAAAAGCAGGTCGGGGTTACGGTTAAGGTTAAGATCTGAGCGTGGCATGCATCTCGGCAGGTTAGAGTATATTCTGAAGGTGATGGAGTTAGACTTGTGAGGTGAATAGGTGGACACGGACCAATTTTTTTATCAGTTGCAGAGGCTTATAATGTAGGGTTCTTTCACTGAAGGCGGTGGGCGTAAGTGTTGTGTTCTGGTGGGCAGAGACAGTTAATGTCCCAGATCTACTGTATGAATAAAGTCATATTGTGAAGTGTGTGGGCTGATATGCTTGGCAGTCAACCCTGACAAGTAGATTAGCTCTTACTGGGCCACCTCTGAATGGCATGCGCACGACTCAAGCATTTCCAGTCTCAACGCCACATATCAAACATCTAACACCCAGCACCAGAGATGAAAGCACATCAAAACATGAAAAAAAAAAACCTGCTGTATGTTATGTGGCTTCTCCACAGCTGCAATGGTTAACGGGAGTCAAAAATTGGCATGTCTAAAAAGTGGGATAATGATTATAAATGTGACAGGCTGAAAACTAATTACAATTGTCTCACTGTGTTTTCCAATAATGCCTCTAACATTTCTATAAAACTCATTTAAATCTTCCACAAGTCCAAAATTCAGTCTTGCTCTAAAGCCATTTGGCACATTTTTCCTCAGTTTACATTTAGAGAGGATTAACTGAAGAGCTGAAAATAATCATGCCAGATGTCTTCTACAGCAAGAGAACTGCCTCCCCGGTGGGCATTTGATTTTATTGAGTTTTTATCAATCTTAAGTGAATACACTCTGGGATCCTCATAATGCATCGCCTCATGTTGTGAAGTCATGTACGCAAATTGAATATCATGTCACATTTTGCAATAATAGTTAAAAAGAAAAATAAACGCCCTCTGCTCGTGCAATTGTGTAAGGAGGAGTTCAAACAGAAAGTCAGCATTGGTCTCTTTATAGCCAAGTTAAACAGACAACACATAGCTTAACTGGGCAGACTGGTGGAACAAACAGTATAATAAATAAGACCAATTCAATGACAGGTTTAAATGCTAAACCACATCTGTACACTTTGTAAAAGCCATGGTAAATGTTACTCTCTTTAAAACGTGTCTGAGAAATTTAGCTGTCAGTCACGGTGACTCGTAAAAGTTATTGAGATGATGAGCAAACAGAGTTAACAATTACAAGAATTTTGTAGATTTCTGCAAAATTTGGCTGTTTTGTAGAATAGATAATTTAGTATTTTTTTTTCTTAAATAGCAGCAACAGCAGACA
This sequence comes from Centroberyx gerrardi, assembly GCF_048128805.1. Taxonomy (NCBI): domain Eukaryota; kingdom Metazoa; phylum Chordata; class Actinopteri; order Beryciformes; family Berycidae; genus Centroberyx; species Centroberyx gerrardi. Next base: position 7,894,827 of record NC_136011.1, on the reverse strand, counting down.
TCATTTGCCCTGGCCTGTCCTACATATTTCACGGCCCTCCTTTGAGACCCGGGCAGTGTTTGTTGGATTTGTTTTTTAGCTTTAATGAGCTCCACTGGAATGCAGTGTCTCCCACATGTCTTGCGAAGGGCGGGGCCAATCTTATTGCTGCCACATGTTGGGCTCCTAGTGACTCTTCCAGGCTTGTGTGGTCAGCCAGTTCAAAGAGCCCAGGCTCATTTGTTATACAACTTTATGTAACAACGAGCCGATGCTTCAGTGCGTCTGAAGAGGCAACAAAGGAATGCCGCCATTCTTTTCTTTGTCCTAACTGGGCCTGCCCAGAGAGACTTTCAGATCATCTGTTTCTCTAATTAGCATGTTTGGTGGACAATATGTTGGCGGGGGTATTGTGCTTCTACATAGTGAAGAAATCCTCTATTTGAGCCCGTTCAGTGTTTGAACTCTGGCAGTAATGTTGTATGGCGATAGAGAACAGTAGTAGTTGATCACTGTCATTGCCAGAGCGGTGCGCCGTGCCACATATGGCAACAATCTGACATGGTAATCCACTCCTGAGGTTATGAGTGACTAGGTGTGGGCTCCCTGGATCATACCGACTCCATCAATTCTTCTGTTAGCCATTTGTGTGAGGAGTTAGCAGCGGAGCCCCTGCTAGCGGCTGACAGGACATCTCAGCAGGAGCACAAACTCGGGCCTCACTAAACTCCCCTCACGCAGTTTTTATGCATTTAAAAGTAACATTACCACTTATTCAGGGCAGGGAGGAAAGATGGAAGAAAGGAAGAGAGCGACATGTCAATTCTGGTACGTACGTTCGGCCGCATATTGGCTCGCTCACCGGTCGTTGGCTTGTATTGGCTGGAATGTACATCAAATGCATTTGCAGCTTGATATGCATGCATTCCTTTCAGCCATAACCGTTGGCTACTTTGTTTTAAAATACCACTATTAGTCTCTAACTCTTGTTCATGCATTAAACTGGACCAAATTACAGAGGGTCTTGACCACGTTTGCTGCCCTGTACCACACACTTACTGCAAATAACCTGTTTTTCCTTTTTCACACATCAATTCCCCGGGGACGTTTTCAGCTTCACTAGACTGGCGAGCCTTCAGGGACTAGGTCCACTGCATGTGCTGGCTAGTAGGCCATTTGCAATAATCTCCTTTTTACCGTTTAGAGGCTAATTATGTAACATTACACCTGCCTCCCTGAGCCTTGGCTCTGGCATGGTGCAGAATGAGTTGCTTTTTCCCCCTCCCTGCTCATAGGGTGGTTAGAGTTTCTTAATGAGATTAGCCCAAAGCTGAAATCTGCTTTGTGTCCCTTGCTATATGGCGAGATACTGGATCAACGGAATCAAAGCTAAGAGGGAGAATCATTGGAAGATGCAGGCGGCCGACCTCGTTTCTGTCTCCCCACCAACCCCCCTGCGTGTGACTTGGACAGGATTCGTCGCTATCACACATGACATTGTGTGCGAGCTTTGCATAGGAAATATCTTTGTCTCACTGTCATGTTTGCCTGCTTCGCTGTTTCCGTGCTTTTTGCTTTATCTTGCTGTCCAGTTCATATTTGCTGTTGGATCAAACTTCTCAATAGTCATTTGCTGAATTGAGGACAGATGGGTTGAATATTGAACAAAATAAAAGGATAGGCTTTTCTCCCAGTCTGGGATATAAACTTGTCTAGCTGTGGTTGGTGTACTGCTGTCTTTTTTGTCTGTATTAACTCAAAATATCTTGTATTTTTCCACAACTTCTAAGACGGCGACTAAACTCTTATTTGTCCGTAACAACATAATGTACAAGACAGAGTTATATAAAGACGGAGCTACACCACCCACGACAGCCCATCTACAATGAGAGCCTTTCTTCCTCTAATTTATTGGGACCCTAATGTCCTTGTGACTTTCAACTCAGACAAAGGATGTAAAACCAACAACCAAGCCTGGACACAATAACACACACACACACACACGCACAGACTCGTACATGCACAGCGGTGTATGCATGCATGCAAACAACTTTGGCATAAAATTCCCAGACCGACAGCGAATTCTCACTGAGCGCTGCGAGAGATAGCATGTAAATATTTTGCCCACTTGCTCAGAATATGATGTTGATTAAGAGAGTAAAGGTTAGGGTTAGGGAAGGGGCAAGGATTAGTACTGTGGACCGTGTCTAGGGTTACCATAACAGCCTGGCTGGTGGGACTAGTAATAACAACAGAAGTAATAATAATCACAGACTAATTGATTGAACCCTGTGGCTTCCTTGCAAGAGTCATATTTGTAAAGCTTAATGCCTCCACTATAAGCTAATGCCTCATTTGCCAGTATTGCTTTCTTGTCATTTGTACTTCAAGTGAATCATATTTCGAGTCTTCAGAATCCACATTTTTTCTCATGCAAAAAAAAAAAAAAAGAAGAAGAAGAAAATAAATTCACTTCCAATAGACTTTCACTGACTTGTGAATTTCCAAATGCTCCTTATACCACCATTACATTTACTTATCTGTAATTTTGGTATTGAGCAGTCTGGTTACTCTGTGTGAGATCCTATCATTGCATTGTAGTTTGTTGAATTTTACAAAGCAGCCTGGAAGCCCTGAAGCTATATACTGCTACAGAGAGCTATTTGCTCTGCGTCAGCGGAGTATCCTGTCATGGAGAGAAAATCCCGTTTGAAGTATGGCCCCCGTCTTTCACACTGACGATAATGCTCCTGGCTTTATCATGTCCTCCGTGCAAAGCCCATGTCTTCCCCTTTTGTCCGGCTCCCTCTCCCCCACTCCTGCACACCCCCTGGCTTTCCTCTTTTGTGTCACTCTCTGTCACATTGCTACCCGTTCACTGCGAGGAGAAGCGGTCCAAACCTTATCCCCCCCTGAGGCATGCTGGGAAGTGTAGTTGTAGTCTGGGTGGAGGGGATTTTTTTGTGTGTGCAGTTGTTGGGACTGTTGAAACTGATCGATGGTCCGGTGTGGTTTACAAATTCAGTCGGGAAATGAAAAACGATGATGCTGAGATTTATATTTCATGGCATCACGCTTGATAAAATTTACATAGCCTCTCATTTGCCGTAAAGACACGACTATAGATAATGAATAAAAATGTGGCTTTTGCTTTTATTTATAAGGGTTTATGGTAGAGGAAATTCTAAGGTAAATACTTAGCATTTTAAATAAGATACATTATTAGTATTCATTCTGCTCGAGCTGTTCCCAAATCCACAGCTTAAATGCAAATGCACTCCAGTCTTTTCCATCCATGGCTTTGTTGGCCTCTCAGAAACCTTAAGCCGGTATCTTAAATAGGGGCCTCTCATGGCATATGCATGTGCAGTATCTTATCTGGTGAATATCACAAACATTCTCTAGGACATCAAATATTTAAACAGGCCATACAAACAAGAGACAGGAGAGAGGGCATGGAAACAAGCCTTTTGTGGGCCCTGTGTGAAAACAATAAATGTGCTACCAGCCCTCAATATTTTCATATTCAATGACTCTGTATGATCCATATGATCCCAACATAAAGAGGGTCTGCGAACCCTCTCTCTTAAACTGTAGCAGGCATATATTACCAGGCTTAGAGCTTGGCAAGCTCCGTATCCCAAAATAGATTTCAACAATACTCTATGAGGATGCATTAAATAAATCTCTGCTCAGCTAATCCGTGGAACAGTTCACATTTTCGAGAGAGACACTCCGGTAGGACAAAAGCGCCGCTCTGCTCGCCGCGCCTTCATCTGGGGACAGACACACATAAAGAGAGATATTTAGAGAGAGGGGAGGGGATTGGAGGGGGGGGGGAGAGAAATCCTCCACTAATGTGACAGAGAATTCTCCAAAAAATCAGCATTGTGTGCTCTCGCACTGCAAAGCAGATTCTGCATCACTCCATATATTTTTTTTTCTTTTTTTTCTTCTTTTTTTTTTTTCTTGAGTAAGTGCAATAACTTAATCTTGAAGGCAGAATGTGGACACGAGGGCCATTTCGAAACATGTTGTAGATAAATGTTAATCACATTAGCATTTCCCAGACTTCCGTAAATCTCCATAAATAGCATGCTGAGGTTGATCCCTCTTTTTTGCCCATTGAGGCAAAATTACAGTTGATGAATTGCTTTTGCCATGCATGTAGGCTAATGAAAGCTTTGCTCCTGGGCCTTCCTCAACAAAGGCTCATAATTTTTCCACTTTCCACTAAAATAAGAACCTGTTCCACTTTTAATTAATAGTTTTACCCTCTCCTATTCAAGAGTGTATGCATACTTTCAAATTAATTTTTTTAGGTGAGGCTCGGTTATTAATAGGCAGAAACAAACCCCTTTGTGTTAAAGTAACAGGGAGGTAATGTTAGCCTGCAGGTTTACAAAGAATTTGCTCTCATGTCACCTCACTGCTTAATGCGACTCATGACACAAGACCAAAAGCTGCGAGACCAAAACATCTCATGACAGGTGGCTATTTCATTCACACACTCGGTGTCATCACTTACTGACATGTCTGTGAGCTGCAATAGGACTGAAGACGCGGCTCTTTACAGAGGCGCTTAGGATTAACCTGTCCTGATCTTGTTATGTTAATGCCAACTAGAGCTACAAGCAATAGAACGCTTCACCAATATGGAGGCAGGCATGAATCAAACTAGATTGAAATCTGCATGGGGGGATTTTTACTTTAATGCACTTACAGGCAATCATATGGGTGCAGCCTTGTAAACAAGTATATATGTTGCTCTTCAAAGTGGGTTTCCACTGACCAGGGAAATACAAGGTTAACAAGCAGCAATTAACATGCATCAGGGTGCACACTGCCATACATAATAAGTATTTGGGTATGATTACTCAGACAGCTTGGTGTTTGAGCGAGCAAATAGCCCCCGTCTAGCCATATGTGGTTATGGGACACCCTCGCTGTCCCATGACAGATCTAATTGAGGTGGTTTTGACATCGGACTTCATACAATCTCCTCCCGCAGCAGTATTTCATTACTAACTGTTACAGTCACTTGTCTCCTGCACATATTGGCAAAATATTTCTTTTCTAATGTCGAAAATATCTGGAAATATTGTGACATTCTGTCACCCCTCTACTTTTAACTGCCTGTCCAAGTCGCCAAGTAGCAATCCTGATATTGTGTTTAAATCATTTCATGTCAAAATATTCATAATTGCCCTTTGCAAAAGAAAATATCTGCACCTTTTATGTGTTTGTTGATAATGAGAGCAAATAGCACTTGCATTCTTTACCCTTGATAAGAGAGTAAAAGCAACAGAGAAGATTTTCTGGTGAAAATCCATTCCCTCTTTGTACCTGTGACTTAAGCTCTCAAGGTGGGCGATCCATATGGCAATTTCGTATTTGTATTTCTAAGCTGTCAGAAAGAATCGGCCCTGACACAGAGCAGAGGCAGCAAACCAAAGCGGTAGCTGCACTTAAGCACTGTGGGTGATTTCATACCAATTAGCGCAAATCATGGAGTACTTAACATTATTGCCCAGTGAGTTTAACAACACTTTGACACCTCCTCTGAAACTGACCCCTCTCGAGTTTATTTTTCCCCATAGATTTTGGACTTCATCATGAAACCTAAAAGTAATTTATCCAGGCTGGGGCTTTTCATTTCACCAGCTTGATTTTTTTTATTTTTTTTTTTTAAATATGGCCTCCAGTGACAAATCTGGGTTCCATCTGAGGTCAGGCGCGCTCCCCCTCGGCAGGCTGGGCTGGGGACAAGCTAACAGCCCCTTCCTGCTGCCCCCTCATCTTGGGGCTTTAGCAGAACTGCTCTGGCATGAAGTAGAAGCTGCCGTCTCCATGGTGACAAGTCACTTCAGCTCCACCAGCTTTACCCGGCACAACCGGGCTGTGAATTGACTCGTTTTAAAAAACAAAAAAAAACATTCAAAGAAATATACCGTTTCATGCCTCTCCCCGCGATGTCGGCGGGTGAAAAACGAGCCTAATATGGCGCGCCGGCTGCGAACGCCAATAATGGCTGGAGAATATGCGCTAAATAGCTGTTCTGTTGGTGAAAAGCTAATGGAGGAGTCTTTGGCAGTGTGTGTCTCATTGAGCAGGGATAGAGAGAGGCGGTCCCAGAGGTATGGATGGGGCTGCTGTGATAGTTGTGAACTCTCCCAGTGTTTATGCGTCAGCCAACAGCCTCCGGAAGGAGACTGGAGACATTCTCCACACCGTCTTGCAGACAAGGACTGGTCCCCTCAATTAAACGAGTTAATTTGAAACCATAAGCTTGTTCTTAATTAAGAAGAGCTTAGACATCTCCTGAAATGAAATATCTGAAATGAGTTATATTGACGACATACTATTCCCTTTGTTCAGATGTAGGGTTCCCCATCCTCTTCCGCTCCTGGAGATTGTCCGTGTGCAAACCCTCAGTTCATGCTAGACGCAGATAAACGCCAAGGAGAGACGTAACCCTGGCAAAATATGCAAGCATATCATTTTGAAGGAAGTTTCAATTTCAAAGTAGATCCATTGTGGACTCCCACCACGTCTTCTCTCACACCGTATTCCCCATCTGCCTGCACTCTGTGCATCCCCGGTGCCAGGGAGAGGAGGATGAGAGAGGAGGAGAGGGAGAGAGGGAGTGAGATTGTGGCATTAAGTAAATAATTTGTATGATAATTCATTACAGCGCAGTCTTTTTCAACTTTAATTGGTCTAAATGAAGAGACATTTCACACCATTTAGATAAAAAAGAAAAAGGAGGCCAGCATAATGAAAAGGGGCCTGCCTATCGGACTTCAGAGGTTTGCTCTAAATGAAAATGTAATTGCAGGCGGAATGGTACAAGAGGAGAGACCCGCGCTGCAGATCCGGGGGTATCTTCAGACAGCCGAGCAAAAGCTAATGACTGAGCAATTTGGAACATTTACTCACCCCAAAGACTCTCATTAAGTCAATCACAGGCTTAGCCGAGACCCACTCGCAGCGTCGGAGCCGGCCCCGCATTTATTCCAACATCAATCAGGAGGGGCCGGCTTCTTCTTCTTTCAGAAGCCATGAAAAACGCCCAAGTAATTTATTCGGGATCTTTGAGAGGATAATGGCCAATTATTTGTTTATAACACTGGTTAAATTTTCATTAGGCAGATTAATGGAATATCATGTACTGTCAACACTGGACTGAGGGGTGGTGTGTCAGAGATAAACGGCCAAACAGATGATGTCGCTCTGTTAGTAAATTGGTTTTTCTGCAGCCCTTTTCCTCCATATGAAAATTTAAAGGTGGACAAGGCACTGGGGGTGGAGGCTGTCTCCAGCAGGAGTGGAGACTGACTGGGAGAGGCAGGAGGGAGGACACTGTGGTCCACTTGATCCAGCTATAGGTTTCTTTGTTCTTAGTGTTTGGCTGCAATGTAAAAAATTTGAGTACGATATTTAGACGGTTTAAATGCTAAATATTCTAGAAAGTTTGACTGTGTGCCGGCTCTGCAAATATGTATAACATTTATTCGCATTCACTTCATTGCAACCCATAAATTACCCATTCTATCAATCATGCACAATCCATATCCAATCCCTGGGAAACATATTTCATAGACCACAGGCACTATTTGAAATGATAATTCCAGTGAGTTTTTAGAAGCTAACTTTTTTAATGAACAGAAAGAGCTACTTTTGGCAGGGACTGTGGGTGATAGCATAATCTGACATTATGCAGGCGACACAAGATACCTGTAAGTGACAGTTAAGAGTGAAATGACAACTACAAGGCAAGCAGGTTGCTGATTTGCTGACCTCGTATGATGCTTCCAGTTGATAAAAAGCAGTTTGAACCTTAAGTTGTGCTTTCACAGACCTCCACCTGAAAGTGGTCTGGGAATTGTCGTTTTTGAGTGTTGCATATTTATGCTTCAAATAGCCTCCCCCCCCCCCCACCCCCACCCCCCCCCCAAACACAGAGTTTTGAGAATTGAGATAAAATATGGCATATCAAATCTTAATATGCACGCCTCACCCACTAGTGTGCAAATGATGCAATGATGCATCACGGGCTCCTTCAAGAGATTCTAATTTCCCCAGACTTATGAAAACAGAATTTAAATGACTCTGTTTTCTCTGTCTTATATTAGTCTAGAGGAGACTGAACCAAGGCACAGGATCTTGTGCTTACTTTTTTGAAAGTGGAAATTCAGAATGCATATTGCGCCGTAAAGCTTCACCGCCGCGGATCTCATTTCCAACAGAATTACAGAGATCTGTTACATCTGTTACACGCACATTACAGTACGATTACATACATTTCAAAGAATTTATCCATCATTTAGCTCCATAAAGCTCGGCGTCCTGGATGGGAGTTAATTTGGACTCCTGGATCGCAATCTGCCAACCTTAGGGCACCCAAAGTGCCGACTAGCTCCCCTATCAAAACAATCATCAGCTGAAGGAGGTTATCGTCGGGCTGGGCTATCTGTCACCCGGCCACCAGCAGCCAGCAGGACACAAGGGCCATTTAATTAGGCCTACTGCTCCTCTCTGGTGTGAAAGACTCTCAGGCCCCTTTGATTCCCCACTGCTCTCCCAGCAGGAAGTGGTTGGTGATAATTGACACAGGATTTCCTTGTTAACCAGCGGCAGACTCTGTGGATTAAAGTGACAGAGATCTCCAGAAGAAAGTGGGGAGCAGATAAGGGGGGGAGGGGAGGAGGTTGCAGGGGGAGATGGGGGGGTGAGAGGTGGGGGTGAGTGGGGGGGGGGGGGGGGGCAGCAGCAGCTATTTACCGCTCTTGAGAAACCAGGGAGGAAATAGCAATATCAGACTGGTGCGCGGTCCTGCCGCGAGATGTAGCTCCCACTTATCTTAGCCATTTCAGCTTGGCTGATCAAAGATTGGCTTTCCTTAAAATAACCTGGGCCCAAGGTTGAGTACATGCTTCCACGCCACGGGTTTTTTGGCAAATTATCACTCTTTTCCAATCCCCCCTATAAAGCTGGATGGCTGTTTGTGGAGGACTAGAGAGATAATCTCATTTCATTTGTACAATTATACACTATCATGGAATGAAAGCATATTTGCAAATGACGTAATTTCCCGCTTTGTACCAACTGGGTCACAAGCCTTGACAAAAGCATTATCATGCAGACAGGAGAGGTACCCAGTCGGCTGTAGGGCAGAGATGGAGCTTTCAGAGGACCTAATCCACTTTATTTATTTCTAGATTTCCTTTTTGCTTATCCAACCACTACAGAGCTTACCAACAGACATTTTACAAGTGCTCATTGGAAGGCTTTAACATAGCCCTCCTGGAGATAAAAGAATAAGAAGCTACTGTACTCTCTACCAGCCTCCCTTACCATCTATTGTATCAAACATAGGACAAGGTAACTTCACTTATATCAGGTTTCCACACAGACTTTGATAACCATACAGTTCGGAAACATAACTATTTTACTTCAAACTATTTTTTCATAAATTCAGTGCTCTCCGGCCTTCAAACTTAATAAATGTATGACATGTATGACATATTTACTCATACACCTGACAAGACATTCCACTCCTTAAATGCCCAACTGACCCAAACCTGGCGTAAAATGTTGTCTGGTCACTTTCAAGAGCTCACTGATAACTGAATGGCGTGATGGCAGGCTTCCAGCGGTAGGACTGGGTTAAAACCAGGTCCGTCCTATAAATCAAAGGAGGAATTCCACTCGCCCCCATCCCCCGGACAATACGAACACGCAGCTGTGGATACATGAGAGGAAGAAAAAAGGGGAGATATTGTTTTATTACAGCAATAATCCCCGAGAGACTGTTCTTTACTGTGATTATGGGTCTGACAGTGATGTGGCAAGATATGAGGTGCTGAGGACCGTTAGCATCACCAACGTACCCAAATAGTGCAGAATATTCTCTCATGTAGTATAGCTTTTACAATAGTTACCACTGCAAATGTGCTGCCTAAATATATTTTAAGGATGAGTACATTAGCAAAAAATGCTAGCTAGTTAATGAATAAAGCATGACTTGGCATGATTTATGGTCCATAAAACATGTTGGAATGCCTATCTGACCAATCAGTGACAGTAGGTAGCCTAAAGGTTCTGGGCCTGCGAGTGCAAGGTTGCTGGTTCAAATGCATGGACTGAATCCATGGGTGAATAAAAAACAGTCTTGCAAAATTTTCTGAAATGAGCGTGAACTCTGAAACGCAGATTATGCGGTGATTACGTTCCTCCACCACAAAAGCATGATGTAAGAATTGGGCATTTTTACCTGTACGTCACATGTAAAGGTAAGCTAACAGTTAAGTTTAGTCGAGTAAAACGTCTTTGGTTGAGGCTAGATTAAGTTTAGGTTTAGGTTTAGGCAACTAAACTGCTGCCTGTTTCTAGCTGTTCCCCTCTATCTTTTCTTGGTGGGCAAACATATTTCTATTCTACGTTGTTTGCATTTTAAGACATTGTTCTCATTTCACAAAATTTCGTGAGCCCAGGCTGTCCCTACCATTGAGACGCTGTTGAGTGTTGAGTGAGGTATTTCACCCTGAATTGCTCCAGTGTAGCTGCTCAGTGTCCAGCAACAGGAACCTGTGGTTGTACATCAGGTGTGAATGTGTGTGAGGCAGGGCGTTGCTGAAGTCGTACTCCCTGGATAAATAAAGGTCAAAAAGTCAAATTGCTTGGATGGAACTTCCATTGTATAATAGACGAGACAAAAATGAAAATGATGTGTTAGTATTACAGTAAGTAGTCTGTTTGACATATGACAGAAGTGATGTTTTAACATTTGCGTTTACGTTCGACACTGTGATACAGTTTTGATAGAATTGTAATCCGTATCCTGTCATTTGCTCTCTAAAGCAATATTCCACTTAGTTTTAAAATGGGGGTATTCGGCTCCTGACTGCCTAAACAGTATAGGTTAATGTAGAGAGACAGACAAGCATGATTCCATGAGGAGATTTTCGAAACACTGATCCACTCCTTGGAAGCGTCATTGTGCAGCAAGTTCTCCATCTCGTTTGCCATTTTGAGAAATGCAACAATGCAGGTTTGTGTGTTTGTACAAATGAAGGATGAGGCGGCCTGGGGCCGAGACTCGTCAGCCCAAATTCCACATCTACTAGTTTCAACAGAAAGTTTTGTCTAAATTCCACAGTGAGGTTTCAACCAGTAGAGGAACTGAAGTGATTTTAAGATTTTACTGATCACATTTGAGGCATGGCTACATCTGCCCACTTAGCTATACTGCAGACCTCTTAGTTATTGTGTTTTTGCCATCAGATCCCCTGGACTATGGAGCACTGGCTGAGAAACATGCCTAAAAATTTGTTTTTATAGCTTTGCTTTTATGTAGTGTTTTTAATGCAGCCCACTTTAATCTTGCATTGTTTGTTTGTTTTTAAACCTTTTTTTATTTCCTTTTTATATATATTGCCATTCCATGTTTTAATGCCTTTTTGTAAAGAACCTTGTAAACTCCAACAAATGCTATATAAAGTTTCTTCTTTTCTTGTTTAATATGCAAAATACTTGATGCTTATTTGTTTTTTTTTCTTCAGTTGCTTAAGCATCAACAATATGATGCTTTTCTAATGAAATAGCAATTAAATTAAAGGAATAGTAACCTACTTAATATGAAAGAGTAGAGAGATTGTCTTCTCTCCAGGCTCTCGTTTCAGTGTAGAAACTGAACTATTACATACCTGGGTAGTAAAAGTGAGTGACAAGCGTATGGATTTACATATAGCACTTGCCTATAAAACTATTTTATTGCTAGTTTTAGGCTGAGACACACCTGAAAATTATGCACACAGCATACTTGGGTGGCTTTACAAGAATATCTGTTTTGTAAAATCTCATTCAGCTGTTGCCGTGGACATACAGAAACTCATGCAGAAATCTCCTTTAAACTGCTCTTTGGAAAGCTCCTAAGCCAGAGTTGATTCTGGGATAAATATGTACATTACTGATTGGAAGCGCAAGTCAGGTGCGAAAGTCCAGAGATGAGTCAAACCGCCTCCGAAGTGTTTAGATGCAACATTACACAAACATGCTGTACAGAAACTTCGCATCACTGTCCACACCTTCTTATCTGTGTTCCCTCATAGGTACTGTATCTTAACCATGCTGTAAGACTTCAATATGTGAGCATTAACACGCTTCAAGGTCCTTGATTTCTCTTCAGGAATTACTGTGTGACAACCAGGAGGAGAAGCTGGAGATTTGTTCCCTTCAGTCTAAAGTAAATAGGATAGGCAGGGGAAGCAATCACATAACCAACACATGCTCTGCTATCAAGAAAACACAGGAGTCTAGATTAAGATTTTGTCATGACCAAAATCATTGCTGTTTAATTTAATCTGCCGGCAGATAAATTCTTTAACCATTTCCACCCCCTGATGGTTTTGGAGTGATAAATTCAAGTTCATTTAGAGTGGTGCGAAGTCCTATTGAGCATCTCACCACTTTTGCAGAGAGGTCCTTAGAAACAATAAAATCTGCCTCGATTCGTAAATGAACCATGAGTGTTGAAGTGGTGCAGAGAAGTGTCATTGTGGCCTGAGTAAAGGCAGTGTGACACCATTCAGACAGAAGATTTAGCCGAATGAAATGAGAGCGGACCACTATAGCTAATACAAACTCAGTGAGCCAACAGCAGGTGATGTAGTATTTGATAATGACCCTCAGATAAACTCTGAGTAACCTACTTCATCTTACGCTTCACCTTTAACCACTTATTACTAATAAAGCTAGCTAGTTAGCTTTTCGCTAATTAAAGTGACACGCTTCTATGTGTTTGGTTTGGTGTATGTCGTCCATTTTTGGTAGCAAAGTTGTCCAGCAGCACGATTGGCTGTTAATCGACCAATCAGAGCCCATATTACCACTGCGTCTCTCTCTGCTTAAGTGGCAGAAAAACCAAAACAGAGAAATGACTGAGCCTACTTTCAAGACGTCCTGGTCTTCGGCGGTCCCGGTTTGAACAGTTTAATTCCTTGTCTTAATGTCCATCCAGTTAATTTAACTTTAGCCTCTGAGGCTAAGTGGAGAGGTTGGCTATTTGTTGCTTTGCCTCAGCTCTCTCCGCGGGGAGAGAAGCCAAAGACCGGGCCAAAAACGACTCCCCACGGTAACTCTGGCTCCTTGGTTAGTATTGACGGTACTGATTGGAGTTTTCCTTATTCAAATTTGCTTTCTTTAAATGACAGTGTAATCAGCACAATCTCACTCTAGAATCACATATCTTGGCTCCCACAACTTGCATGTGTGCAAGAGTATTTTTTCCCAGAAAGAGCTACCAGACAGGTGTTTAGAAAAGCCAAAGCTTTCACGAACTGGATATAGGTTGAATCTCTATCGCATTGTATCAATTGGCAGTGAAGAGTAGCAAAATGGACGTTTATTTATATAAAGAGTCACAGATTAGTACTTTAAGGCTAACAAATCATTTAGGTCTAGTCAGGATTAAGGTTATCAGTTGACAATAGCTTCAACATTTAGAACATTTTCCCTCAGAAAAGAAAAATCTCAGAAAAATGTAGATCTGATTTTATTAGTGTAGGTATAGATAATAACTAAATTTTTATTCTAATTGTGTGTGGATTAGAATCTAATTCTATACAAATGGACTCCTATCTGAACAAATCACTCCTTCAGTGAACACCCAGAGAGAAATCCAAATGTTATGAAAACCATAAATTATGGATTTTTTTTTTCAAACTCTAATGTTAGAGTTATAGAATAATAATCAAAAACATCGCCTCTTTTGCCATGAAAAACTTCAAACAGTGGTCAACTTCTTAACAGCCAAAGGAGCCAGGTCCCAAGCAGAGATGGCGGCTGAGTTATTTCAGCAGCAGCCATACCCATATGATCAGAAACTCTCTTTTCCTCTCTGCCACTTCGCAGTCAGGAGGAGAGGGGGGTCTATTTCTAAGCTTTGTGTTGCCATACAGCCAGACGTCGTGGTCTAATCTACGAGCGTCAGTCTTAACCTCATTATTAATATACAAAAGCCGGCTACTTTCCATAGCCTTTGTTGCAGTGGAATATGTTTTGCTGAGATACAGGGGGGAAAGCCCCAATCTCCTGCAGGGGTCGAGTATTAACGTATGAACCGCTCCTCTGGGTACGCAGGGTCTCACAGTGGAGGTTGTCAACTTTTCCTGGGGCTCATTTTGATGTGTTTCCACTTAACTTTAATTCCCTCTAAGTAACATAAAATCCATAATATAGATATTGATATTGTATGATGTTTGTTTATATGTGTTTAATTGTTTGTTTGTGTGTGTATGTGTGTGTGCCATATGACTCCCAGTATGGGTACTTTACTGAGGAGACTGTTATCCCCTGGTTCACTTAGAAATGGCACATTGGAGCTTTAGCTATACAAACATTTCTCAGAGGCAGAGCTGCTGCAGAGGCAGAAATAATGTAATTGGTTGAGTTAAACTTCGATGGGCGGAGCCAAAGAACCATAGCTTTTCTGGCTGAATAACGTTACACTGAAGCTCAGTGAAAAAGACAAAAGGTAAGAGAGGAGGAAGCTAATATTACAAAGCCTACTGTTCTTGCTACGAACGGAAAAAATGCAATTTAACCATACTAAGTTATCTAGGTTAGCTAGTTAGCCTAGCTGACCTTCCAAGTTCAGACTAGCCATACTAGCCTAGCTATCTAGGTAAGCTAGTTAGCTAGCTGCTGACCTTTCCATGGTCATGAAGGCCATAGTCATTAATGAATGAAAAAAGAAGTCATTGACATTTATTTATTTTTTATATATATATTTTTGAGTTCCTTCTTTGCCATTCAAGTTTGTCAGTTAGCTAACTTGTGTTCTGAAAAACATTGGTTCTTTGAATTTGCCTATTGAGTTTTAAGCTCAGCTTCCGAGAAATGTTTGTATAATCAAAACTCCATTCTGCTTAGAAATTTTGTTGCTTCTAGTCATATCTCTATAAATGATATAAAAGCTCATTAACTGTCAATTTAGCTTTTGACACATTTATAGTTTATAGACTACTGCAAAGGAAGCAAGCAAGAGGAACTTGGAGAAGGGTGAAGAGTTATCAGAGTGCCACAGAGCTGCAGATAGCAGTGAGAGGAGAGGGAGGGAAAGAGTGGAAGGGAGGAGAAAGGCATGACCTCTCCTCGCCACGCCACTTTGGCCAAGGAATTAACCAAACAGCGGCCACTGACAAAGATCCAGGAAATCAGAACCATATGCTTGAAGGGAGGTGCACTGAGGTGCTTATTTGTTTTTGGTAAATTAATGGGGGCTAATTGATAATGTCATTACATCACGGGAGGGGCACAGGGAAGGGCAAGGGGAAAAATAGAGGAATGTTGCACATCAATCCTCTTTGAATACCACAGATGCTGGGCCCAGTCCCCCCAGAAGATTAAGATCTGTCCAGCTAACCAAGAGCAGGCCTGTCTCTAACCCATTCTGTAGGGTATGACATGGCCACAGCAGCCTAACACCTTCCACAAACCTGGGCGAGGTGTTTAGAAGACTCTGTCACTTACCACAACTGCTGGAATATTTTCACTTTTTAGCACAAACCTCCATAGGAGCTCATGAACAATCAGTAGTATTGGTTGACCAAGGCATCTGTGGTCATCACAACATGTATAGTAATAATATGTAAAAATTTAAGAACATGGAATGTAATTTTTCTATGGCCAGTTTTGTATTTTTCAAGAAGCAATTTTGCATGTTTGCAATTATTGATAACTAGAGTCAGAAAAAAGCCGTGGTGAAGACTGAATGAACATCAACTCATGTGGAGGTTGCATGATAAAAGCATGCAAAAATTGTAACTAAAGTTTACCATTAAGTTGAAAACAAAAAGAAAAAAAAGTTTCAACTACATATTTGTCATTGCTTCATTATAACCTATAATCAATAGTGTTGAATAGCCTGAATTAAAACTTTGATAACTTGTATGAAATCTGTATTATTAATCACTGACACAGAAACCTACAAACAAAGGAAAGCAACATTAAAAAAAAAACTACACAAAAGCAGTTGTTTTTGTCTAATTCAAATTTAAATGATCCAAAAGTGCTCCAAAAAAAAATTCAAGAGGCAAATAAAGTCAGTCAGGATGAGACACTTCACTCCTCTGTGAGCGATCAAACTTCGTCTTGGTTTACAGCACTTGAGAAAATAATTTTGAGAAATCTGTTCTTCATTGGATAGTATCTAATTGATAAAAGAAGGAAAACATCTAGTATTGTACAATTTAAACTTTGAGTATGAATCTTCACAAATTAGCTGCCGATTCCCACGACCCTCTTAGCGTATTGAGACCCAACTAAGCGTCATGGCCACCTCTGCGTCGTGGGACTCAACCGAATCTCTACTTGCTCTGTGCGCTTCCATTTACTGTATCTGCGTACAATCAGTGCCACTTTCTGCAGCAGATCCTCAGAGCAAGTGCAGCTGTGGGAAAGAGAGGATGGTGGCTAATGTGCTGCAGCAGTGATTTAGGAGACAGCAAGGGGGTTTAGAGAAGGCAAACAAGTTCATTACACTTCCATACTTGCATATCGCTCCCCGAGGACCTGTCAATGAAGATAGTGAAGAATATGAGCAGGCCTCAAAAACCTATTAGAGGAAGCCCAAGGGTGAGCGCGCCATTTACAATGCTTACCCCGACACCCTTGACCTCAGCTCTCCGGGGTCACTACTTCTTCAACTTCATTTCAAACAGTTACGACATGACTTTGCGCTCACCAAGAACAAGTTTCATGCTTCCTCCCCAATAGCGTTAGCTGGTTTTGTGTGTGTGTCTGTGTAGGTTGCAGGGGGGGTGGTGTGATGGCGAATGATTACAAATGTCTCCGTTCTAGCCTAATTGGATCAAGCTGACTCAGAGCTTATTGAACAAGATCTTGGTTGTTTCAAAGCAGATAGATTAACAATTAAATTTGTTTGGTAATTCGCTGGAATACACCTTGAACAGAAAATAAGACGCATTAACTTGAATAAATTACATTCTTCCCACAGGGAATATCATTAGCAGGAAATTCCTTCTTACAGCCTCCCAAAAGACTTCACTTCACTTTTCATAATTTAAACGGGGGGGGGGGGGGGGGGGGGGGGGGGGGGGGGGATATCTAACACTTATCTCTTTCATGATGTCTTGCATGTCATAATTTGTGTATTTGCATAGAGGTAATCAATTTCACAGTAAATGCTCTGGAACCATCACCTCTTTATTGCAAGAGCTAACATCCTAATAAAATATTACAAAGGTCACCCAAATAGCAAATCTTCCACAGTCATAAAGAAATCTAAAACATTTTATTTGTCTGTGTTTTTTACCCATCAGAATTTAATTTAAACATGTTTTTGTAAATATCATTGCTGTTGCTGTTAATAATAACAGTAAGAATACTAATAATGATGAAAATAATGCATTTCTACTTTATTTGATATTATACAGTATACTGACCATGCCAGGACGGCTTTGTGCTGTGAAATTAAACTTATGCTTAAACTCAGCTCTAAATTATATTCCTTATTACAGATCCATGACATAATCACAGTCTGTCAAACTATCTGTGTTAATCAGCAAAATCAGTTAGCACTAAAAGAGTCCTGCGCTGTCCCAAGTTGATAAAAAGCGAAGTCTTGAAAGAGAAATGAAACCGACTCAGAGGAATATCATTGCCAGGATCTGGGTTTGATGTGTTTATGAGGAGCCGGGCTATTAGAAATATGTGCTGCGGCTGACGCTGCTGTACCTGTGTACGAGCAATACTTTTCACATTAAAATCAACTGGCAAGCCATTAAACTAGAGGAGAGCCTCCCAAAATAGCTTTGACTTGGCCTGTGAGTCTCACCCACTGCACAAAGATAAGACCTTCCTCAATAGAGCCATGCCTGCAGTTAGCATATTACTTTGACAGAGGAAAATAATTTGTCAAAACCTTATTTTAAAGCACTATGAATGTCATCCTGTGTTGCCGCTTTTAATTGAAATGTAGTTGGCCAAGCGAGGAAATATATGGGCACACATGGATGGTGTCGGCAGAATGTTTTATGGTGATGGTAACCGCACCTGGTTAATATTAGCATCCTCCTTACTGTATACTTTACATTCCTCGTGTCAGTTTTAGTTTGATTTATCCAAGAGAGGTTAGCAGTAGACTAAAAAAAAGTTTTATGTTTTATCATATTGGAGATTTTCTGATAAGTCGAAGTAGATAAATACCGTAAAACATTTTACAAATTATTTTGGTGCGAGGTCATTTCTGAGACAACTGTAAGCATTGCAATAATATCCTGATCATGATTTACAGCGAGCCTCTTGAGGTTTGTCATCTGCAAATGATTCAGGCTAAGGGACTAAGCCATTTCATGTGGCTAAGATCTTCAGAGGAGTACTTCATTCAGAGAGGCTAGGTTGGAAGTCCAGCAGCTGCAGCGGAGGAAATCATTTACGTTGTGTGTGCTCATCTTTAGTGGAGTTCTCTGTCATTCCAATGGCTCAATTAAACCTCTGTTAATCGCCACCCTCGGATATCTGAATGAAATGTTTTGAATTGGTTCGGTTCGAAAATATCTTCCTGATGCTTTGGTTTGTGCTCCATTAAAGAACAGGCACAACTGAATATGCAGGAGGCAACAATTTCGCCTTAATCCTTGTAGATGCAAATACACTTATATCAAATTCTCTCTGTGTCCTTTACTGAAACTAGAAGTTGAAAATAGTTTGCCCTTCCCCCCCTTGGTGAACCTTGCCACAACCCCGGGCTCCTGAACTCACTTGTACATTTTAGGCCCCGATAATAAACCAACATCTGCAGAACTTACAAGTGCTTTACCAGAGTTAATTGAGTAAATTGAAGCAAGCTGCAGAGCAGTGGTGATCTATGATCCCCTGTTGAGGGCCCAGAAGGGAGACAACAGATTTACTGCGAGGACAGTGGGCGGCCTTTTGTTCAGGCCCTGGTTCATGGGAAGTTTGAGGTCAGTCAGGATTAAAATATCTTAGGGAACAAATGGAGTAATTTGAGTGTAATATAAGGAGTGCTCTGCCAGTTTCTACCAAGGATCCAGGTGTGATTTATTTGATTTTAAGCCCCATGTCCCTTTTTCATCTTTTTTCCCCCTTGCCCTATTATTTGGGATTTATAGATAACAGGAAGATTGGCCCTTATTAACAAGCCCTTTAGTTCTGGTTGACATAACCGAGAGTGAAGGAGTCATGCATATGAACACAAACAAATACCAAAGGGGAAAAGTCTGCCTTTTCTCTTGGGCAGCACTACTTGGCCTCATCAAAGTGCTGTTTAAGAGACTTTGAGATACTGTTTAGACTCATCTAAAGCTAAAAATACAGATTGAAAGGTGGGGCAAGTGCAAAGAAATAAAGAAAAAAACATGCTAGTAGGGTACACACTGCAGATTCTTGTCCAAATCGTATACAAATCTATTTTGTATTCTCGTTAACCACATCACCTCTTTCATATTTGCCTGTCAACAGACTACAAAATGTTAAGGAGTAATGCCCTTAGGCAGAAAGAGAGGCTGGTAGCATCGGCGACATGGTAGCTTTACCCTGCAAATACCCAAATGGCCCAAATGGCTGAAGAGCTACAGTAAGAGGCGAGGAGATATGTTAAGTAAGCATGCATATCAGATTCATTTGGAAGGGGGCATAACAATTTTAGTTACCAGGGTCAAGAGTTTGATCCTCAGCTGGGTTTTCTCCCGAAGGAAAGAGCCAGGTGGCTAAGGTGGTCCTTTCATACGGTGATTGTGTTAAATTGAGCATTCAAGGGAACCACTCAAGGGCCCTAGTAAAATGTGAGTGAGGAGATGTGACTGACATTGATAGCGCAGAAAGGGCCGAGTGTACTGATACTCGCTTGGTGTGTACAGAAACCCTGCAAATACCCCCTAATGTTTATTTTGTCTCCTCGCCACTTAACTTGTTATTTATGTGCAGGCTTTAATTAACCATCGGCTACTTTTTCCCCTGAGTGTTTGCAGTAAAGCCCATTTTCTTTTCAGGTAAATTTATTGGTTTGAAATACTTTTTTTCTCTCTAGTCATTATTGGTCCTTTTAACGCTTCACGTTTATAACCTCAACTTTACATTTCCTGTTACCGTCAAGCTAAATATTGACGAACAGTTGAGTGTGAACACCACATCACTATGAGTTTCACAAATTATGACTATTTATCATTAGCCCACTATTCGTCTTTGTTAAAATCTCTCACTTGATCCAAAGACATAAATACTGAATGTAGCACAGTAAACCTCGTAGACAGCTGAGGATTACTGGGCTGCACAGAGTAGCCTAATGCTGCCTTCACCTTACAGACTGGAAAACACTCACCATGTAACAACATGTACTAGAAAAAGAAAATATGTACTACACCATGTGCCATGTAGTAGAAAACAGAAAATATTTCATTGGTCAGGGCATTAATGATAGCATACACAGTTTCCTGGATAGCTTGGCAAACTCAGAGTCTGGACATGCTGTCCCACAAATCCACCAACTGTCTCCACTAAATGATGCACACATGCTGTAAAGCCACTACACCCAGCAATCCATGGTCTACTATGCTCAGGGTTTGTAATAATGAAGGATGATAGCTAATTGTGAATGGCACGCAGGTTCTGTTATTGAAAAGTAATGCATGCATGATTTAGAGCACATACTGTATACAGCTATGGCATATGTTTGATTAATACTCATGCAGTCCAATCAGTTTGCCACGTTTCTCTTCCTCCCTTTTTAAAGAAATACGCCAAGTTCTTGGGAGATTTGGCCAGTGATCAATTTACCTATCAAATGATGAAAAGATGGACAGCAAAATCATCCCTGTGTCCCCGGTACATCATGGTTGAGTACTGTGGCGGCTGGTCAACAGAGGGCGCCAGGGTGCCGCCCTACCTAATGTTGTATTGAAAAAGTTACTTTAGAATAATTTTTAATAAAATATTTTATGGCTCTACGTTGTGTGCAAAAGTATTATCTCTGCAATAAAAAACAATGTAATTTTAAAATCTCTAGATATTTACCAAACAATCTGTACTACTAGTTTTGCCACAGAACACTTACTTGTGCATGTGGCTAAAAAGATAGGAGAAAAGATCTGAAACCTTAGATTAGTTTACGGATTCACTCTGAGTGAAAACAACAGTTAGTAGCTAGCATGGCGAGTAGTGAACAGGAAAGTGAGTGAGAGTCATTAGCAGACAGATAGCTGATATAACCAGGTTTATTTTTGGAGCTATTTCAGGTGAGCAACCACAGTGATTTTTAACTGTAGGCTACACAGTCTCCCATCGCCGCATTCACTTACTATGGAAACAGGGAAAGTAGACCCTGCTAGTTCAAACCAGTCTATTTTTGTATCATATTTTATGTACTGCAAGTTTTACAAATCTCCTGTACAAAACTGCCAGACTTAGCCGCATATCACTTGCTTTAGAGCTGTTCTTATTTTCTCACTTTGGAGACTAGCTACCTACTATCACTCAATTTAGCGTATGCGAGTTAGCATGGAGCACAGGAGCAAATAATCTACTGGGGACACATGGATGACTTTGGTGTCTATGTTCTCATCACTTAACGTGCAGTAAATTGACCAGCGGGCCAATCTCCAAAAACTTGGTGTATTCCTGTAAGTCTGGTTGGAATGGATAGCAGAGTTTCCAGACTGGGAGGCAGTCATGTGACGTGGAAGAAGACAAAGGCCAGAGGATTTGAATGTGGATTTGAGTCTTGAACAATGGAGTAATGGAGCAACAGTGCCTCGATGTCTGGGAAGGCCTCTACCACCTAACAAAGAGGACTGCTGCTGATCTCAGTCCTGCCTGCATTTGTTGATGCTGCCACCAGAGGAGAATCCAAGAAGACAGACAGAGCTGGTCACTCACTGGTGTTGTTTTCATCAAGATTGCTGAGCTATGAATTTTACACCTAGCCACCAAGCTTTTCTTTTTCTACCTCTGGTTTCTCATCATCATTAGCAAACCTAGCACACATTTTGCTTGAGTTGAGAGAGGCTAAGTCCCAGATAGCCCCTTAAGAGCTCTTCTAATAACATACATTGAGTGCAGTTTAGTGTAGAAAAAGGCCACTGGCTGTGACAACTTTTTCATTTTTTAGTGCTAATACATACAGTATATAGAAATAGGCCAACACCCCAAACTGTCTACTCTGAGGCCCATAATCAGCACTGATTTCGCCCTTTTATTTTGAAAATTGAGTCTAAAAATCATTCTTCTAATGTATCCACCAGCAAGGAAAAGGAAATCCATGTAATATTTTTTCATTCCATATCCCAGATCACAAGGTATAATATTGTCTGGTTGCAGTTATCAATATTGAGAGTTGAGTAAAAAAAAGCACAAATTATGGCAGTAACAGTATATCCAGACACCGGAGTAGAAAGTGTTGGAAGGTTTTCTGCAGGTTGCCTGAGCTTCTATGGAGGTGTGCATGCTGAAAAGTTGAAATATTCTACCAAAGTGATGTGACCCCCCACATCAATATTTTGCCCATACCAGCGCCTAATGATTGTAACCATTGTTGTGAAGTCCTTTTGAGCAGCTAATATACTGTACATGCATTTGGTATTGTTGCAAGGATTACATTCTTCCCTTTTCTTTGAACTCAGTTCCATTTTGGTAAGATTAACTCAGTGGCCACTGGGGCCCTCAGACGTGTTCTTCTTGCTGTTACCTATTTTCACCTCCTCTCACATGGTTTTTCTGCGTTTATTGCTAACTCGGGAGATCGCTGCAGACAAAGACTTCCAGCTGTGAGATACTAGCAGGACCATAATGCTTCAAAGACCATATAAATGGACCACCAGTCACATTTTAAGGGAGGTGTTCATTTTCACTGTGTGTAAGATGCAACTGTTACAAATCATTGTATTACCAGACTCGTAACTATTTTTTTTTAATTATCCAGGGTCTTCTTATCCATGAGTTTGACGGTTTTAAAGATTACAGTAATATTAAAAACATGAATTCAAAACATTTTGGACCATTTACACCCACATTCATTTTCATGCCACAATATGATACAACTCATACAAATACAACTACAGTGCCTCAGTGTTATCAGTCAGATTTAGCAGATACTGCTAAATATAATAGTCCTGAGAGAAAGTCCCCAAGAGTGATTTTTGGAGGAATACAAAACATGAAGGAGGTGGAAATCTGCTTTGCACTCCAGAGCTTCCCATAAGGGTTCAATGATGTTTAGATCTGGAGACTGGGGAGGCAAGGAGTTCATGCTGGTATTCATGAAACCACTCTTGAATTTGTTTAGCATGTATGGGGGCATTATCATCTTGACGTATGAGAACACCATGAAGGAACATTGGGTGCATCTGGTCTTGTAAAGTGGTTTTATATTATTCCTGGGCTGTTACACAAGATCAGAACTAATGACTCCCCCAAGATGGCTGCCCATACCATTACAGATCCACCGCCATGTTTAACAGTTGGCAGCAGACATGATGGGTTGAAGGACTCCAAACACAGAAGATGTTGTGAAAGTGTCAAATCATCTTTTGGTACAAAATTTATGTGTACTTCCCCTATATTAAGTAGCTAATATTTCTTACAGATCTATTACACCATATATGAATCATACACACACCCACATTCAGTGATTATATCTTTTTTTTTTGGCCTACATCACCATCAGAGTTGCCCAGTCCTTACTTAGTGGTGAAGCTATTTTTTTATTAACCATGAAATGACTAGGGCACATTCCTCATCCTACTGCTGTGGCTGTCATTTTAAAATCTACACATCACAATACATAAACTGGATGAAGACAGAGAGCCATGCAAGATGTAACAGCATGACAACATCAGCTGTCCAAATCATCTTTTGACGTCTGAGCATGAATGCCAGTCCAGCACAGCTCCACCACTGGAACATAGGAGCTCATGCTGAAAACATTTGGTAGAGGAGTCCTTGTTAACGACATCCAGGCGCGATGTGTGCAATGTGACAGCAACTCGCTGTGATTGTAGAAGTCTCTTGCACAAGTTCTTTCAGGGCTATGCTATCGATCTAGAGTTCATAACGGGCCACTCTGCCCTGTCATCCACTTGACAAAAAGGAGTGCACTCGACCAAACTCTCAACCGAAACTAAGAAGTGGTGAGGGTCAACATTTATATTTACATTCACATTTTAAGCCTTTAGTTGACGGTCTTGGAGCAATTAACAATGAGTGGAACAGTAGAATAAGCTTAAATTCCTAGATCCTAGATTACAACCAACCAGTAATTAACATCTGTAGCAGACATTCAATACTATCAGTATATTGCTGCAAACAGGATGCAAAGCTGCATCTTTCACCCCAGGCCCTCTCTCTCTACTCTGCCTCTGTAACAGGAACATGTCCTCCCAGTCTGGCTGTTGTTATTGTACACAGTCATAGGGACTGCGAAGTACAGATCGCCTCAGCTTGGTGGGGCAAGTTGCCCTGTGGCATTTCCTAAGCACATTCCCCGGCGAAGCATCTTCCGACTCTTGGCTGTGTCTTTAATGTGCGTAATGTCTTTTAAAAGCTCCCAGTTCCAGGTGAGCATTCGCAGGTGAGGACAGTTAGTTTGTGACTGCCAGGGATTCACCCATTAAGGCCGAGGCTGCCTCCACCGTCCACAGCTTCACTGCAGTGTACTAGATCTGTGACTTTTTGCTTCTGAGCCGCATTGTGCATCGTCTGAATGATCTGAACCAGACAGTCACTTCAGTGGTTCTGATTATGGGATAATGTAAAACACAAACAGCTGTTTCTTTTGCAAGAAATATTTCTTCTATCTCCCAGGAAGTTCACAGAACTCAGATAAGAAATAGAAAGCCAGTGGATTTATCTAATACATAATAATCAAATTACAGTTGTGAGAGAATTACTCTAATTGCTTCTGCATTCCCCCTTGGACACACACAGACACACAGACACACACACACATATACACACATAGAGCCCCATCTGTCTAATAAGGACATTCACAAGCAAAATTAAAGCATATGCTATCATCACTGAAGATGATTAAACATTAGGGCCAATCTGGCTCCATTCCCAACTCAAATTTACAACCAGATCTTTTTCATGTTTCTTGTTGAAGCACACAAGTCTCATTATCATGCCCAAAATACAAAGGCTATATTCCCTATGCCAATAAATTTCCTCATGATTGGATGCGAAAGATAATTAGCCATGTTGTATCAATGGTCTGCCAGCCACACCATCTCTTCAAACCTTTCACACCCAGACGTGGCCAACAATTGGCTCCTTGCCTCCCTCATTCACATACACTCGCTGAACAACCGCATGAGGGTTTCACAATGGGAAGGGGAGAGAGTGACACACAGAGAGCAAAAGAGGGCGAGAGAGAGAGAGCGAGCGAGCGAGCGAGGGAGGAAGGGTGGGAGGGGAGAAAGGGAGGGAGAGAGAGAAATAGCGGGCCAAACTCGTTTTCCGCTTGATGGGTTAGCTGCAGAGAATGCGCCTTTACTAGGTAAATGATTAAGGGGGGTGGAGGGAGGGGACCTTTGCTGCTCTGCTATTATGTACTTCAAAGGTCTCCAAAGGCAGGTTAAATGAAAAGCAAATGTGTTGCCCTGCTGCTCAAATACCTCAAATGTTTTAGCAGGTGCAAGCAATGAAGAGGCGGGCGGTGACAGGAGAGCCGTTGCACCTTGCTTGGGAACGGCGGATCCTCCTCGCGACCGGGGGGAGGGAGGGACCGGTCCGGTGTCCGGGTGTCCGCCGGGCCTCTGTTCAGCGTTCGCACCACTCTGACCTCCAGCCAGACACACAGGTGGAAAGGCAATTGGGTGCAAGTGATGTAGCTGAGGTGCTGGGGGACGGAGCTCTCTGCCCTGGTTTGTCTTGCTCATTTGCGGTCGTTCAGGGTGTTCAGCCCCTGAGAATATCAAAGGCTTCTACTCATTTTATTCCATTTTATCGCTTATTTCAGTTGCACCAGTACTATTTACAATCATCTTTATTATATAGTAGTTATGTAGTAGGGACGGGACGATATGCTAATCTCATGATACGATTCGATGCGCGATATGGGGTTCACGATTCGATACAACCACGATACGATGTAATAAATAAAAGTTCAATGACAACAAAGTCTGACTGCGCAGATTTATGTTTATTTCTGAGATTCAAATATTTCTAGCGATGCCATTGGCTTGTTAGAATGTAAAGAACAATTAAAAATGTCATTACAAAGTGCAAATAATATAATTTAAATGGAGAGAAATTGGGCAAGCCATCTAATTTGTGATTACTACAGCAGAATAAAATGGAGTTAATATCACAATTCATTTTTCTGCCCCACAATATGTATTGTCACATTTTTGTATTGCGATATATTGAATTTCGATATATATCGTCCCAACCCTATTATATAGGGAACAAATCACTTACATTAAAAACAAGTTAATAACAGAATTAGACATTAATTTACTGATCAACACAGATCATTTTTGAATAAACATATAGATATAAACTCTGCTCATTGGCAACAGTTGGTACTGTTTACACACACACAATACTGCAACTATTACCAGTAGTCCGAGTAAGACAATAGTATGATTAAGCCGTTTACAAGATTCAATGAAGTGACAATAATCTGGTTTACATGTGACATGGTTAATGCAAGTATTGTGTTTTTGCGCAAGAGTGGGCGTCCCTGACAGAACAGCATGACATCACCAACTACACATGACACGCAACTTGATCACACTTAAAGAAATGCGATTAAGGTGCATACAGTACATGTTCTGACAGGTCTCTATTAATATCAATATAAAATCGTTGTACTCCACATATGTTGTTGTGATCACATTTACTCCCATTAAGAGTATAATGGCACTATGTGTTTTTGTCTTACTCTACATTGTCTTTATCACGTTACACGTGTGTTTTGTGTGTGAATGTAAACATGGCCCGTGTTGCAGATGCTCCAAATGAATCAACTCATTTCACCTGTTCCATATCAGCGAGGTCCATTACATAATCACAGTGCAGTTATTACAGGTCTCCTACTGGCAGAGCAATTACCCCGGCTTGGTCATTATCACCTCATAACATCATCTGCTCTTTGCATATCAGCACAGACAACACAGCTGTATATTACTCAGTGTTAGGTCACCAAGCCACTCTGCCGCACTAATGCAGTGTAATTTGTTCATTATAATAAGTGCTAATGTAATAGGTGTAAGCGCTGATAAGCGTATTTGTGATACCTATTATTCACGTGTGTTTGGGTTCTGGTTTGCTTGGGTTCAGACGTGTGGAAGAGATTGGACAAAACACACTGATGCTGAGGGTTTGCTGGGTTTTTGAATATGAATATGAATATGAATATGAATATCAGCAGTAAAAGCTGCTATGATTTTAAGAATATGAAATGTGTTGCCCAGTGTGCTGCATCACCAGCAGGGCTGCCATTAATATCACGATGATCATAAGAAATTATTTCGATATCAGTATATAACGATATCTGCTAACATAATGCAAAATCACATGTTAAACAATCAAGTTGAAGTTCATCGTACTGAACTGCATGGTAATATAACGTATGATAAAACTGTTATTTTCAAATAATATTCCCATTTGTTTCAGATCTCATTTTGTGGGAGATTTCAATTAGTTTGGGCTTTTTATCATTAATTTAGACAACAGAATTGTGTATCACGATAATTTGATAACTTGATAATATCATTTCACCCCAATATGATTTTGTTGAAAGACAATAAACAATACTATTGAATTATTGCCTAGCCCTAATCACCAGTCAGTTATTGTTGTACAAATTTGCCACAGGCAAATTTTTTGTTAAATTTTGATTTCTTTAATTATTTTGAAATAATGAAATGATTTGATTTTGTTAATCGGGACAACCTAGCTTTGGGGGAACTTTTCTCATAATATTCATAGACTAGATATTTTGGCATTTGCACGGCCGGCCCCAGCATGAACAGAGCCTGTCAGGTTGTCCACTCAGTGTGACACCTCACTGTGAGGCTGAACCTTTACATTACACATTAACTCTGCCTCTAACACGTGTGCCACCACAAAGGTGCTAAAGAAGAAATGTCTGGCAAATACATTTTTCCGCTTTCAATTCAGTTAGAACAAACTTTATCCGTTTATGCTCGCAATATGACGAACGGCAAGGCGGACACCGGGGTCTCGCCTTGTTTAGTTTGCACTGTCTCTTAGTCTAAGAGCCATTTGGAAATCCACATCCAAGGTGTACAGGTGTTGATTAATCCCTTCGACATTTTCCCCGAGACATTCTTTCACTCGTATTGACATTCTTGTGGCTGCCTAGCGAGTGTGTATGTACTGTATGTATGTGTGTGTGTGTGTGTGTGTGTTTGGGGGGGGGAGGGGGATGCAAGCGCTGCCATGATATTTTGGAAGCCCCTCAGAAGTCAGACTTACACGGGCGAGCTGCTGTGATGGCCTACATTATGGAGTTTATGGCCTGTGGGGGGGGGGGGGGGGGGGGGGGGGGGCTGTTCCCGCTAGCCCCGATAGGCGTCCGGTTAAAAGCCCGGCTCACCGCACGCCAGCCTCCTCATCGCCGCCTCAGCTCCAGTTCACTCTCCAGCACACAGGGAACAAAAAGAAGCACCCAAAAAACGAGGGATGAATGTCCAGCAAACCCTCACTTGTGACTGAAGCATCACAGTGTTCATGTAATGGCTGTTAATATTCAACAGTTTTACAGTGTGCTAAAAATTGTCCTTGTCCTGACCCAGCCTGCGAAAAACCACAGCTCGCCCACTCGTTTTTACCCGTGGAGCCGGACACAAATCCAGCGGCCGCCCCCGCCGCCCGCCCCAGTGGAAAGGGGCGGTGGTTTTTATTGTGGTTATGTTCTGTAGCGGAGTGGTAATGAGTCGCATTGCTCTGTGCTGCAGCTCCGACATGGTGGAAGCGTGTTACACTGCGGTCGACTCCGCACAGGCACGAAAAGAATTTCATGGTGGTGGTTCAGCCGCCAGATAAAGGCTTCTCTTCATTAAAAAAAACAACAACAACAAATAAATAAGAAATAAACAAGGGAAAGAAAATTATATGTCAACACATTATTAACATAACACTTTTTTCCCCCCCCCTCTGTCTCATTACGATTCCTCAACTGTGTTGTCTCCGAAAAGTCAGATGGGGAATGGTTCACAAAGTAATTTAAAAGTTCAGTCACATGCGGTGGTGGCAGTTTGTACTTCGACAAACTCCTGGTAAATCACAGATACAGATACAAGCACACACACACACACACACACACACACACACACATATGTACATACAGTACCAACATAGGACAAGTTAAAGAAATTGTAGCCTTGTCAGAAGTAAGAGGGTAACAGATTAACAGCGTAATTAATGCAGTTCTGTTTGATGCTTTGCTAAACGCAGCTCACCATTCAGCTGCATTGTTCTCATCAATTCTGAGAGTGATTGATACTGTTTCTTCCCTGAGAAAATTGTGTGCAGTTTCACAGAGTATAGCTGGGGGCTGAATATTATGCAAAGAGGCATCTCCACCAAAAGGTTTTTTTTTTTTTTGAGGGTCAGGTTGGGCGCTTACTGATGGAGCAGCGAGAGGAATCTTGGCTTCTGCACTTATCTGGTGTGTGGAGTGTGGGGTACTTTCCTCCCTCTTTCCTCCATTTCTTCTCTATCTCTGGCACCAAACTTATCAAAATAATGTGCAGTAAGATCATTTTTGGCTTGCGCCTGACAAACTGATATAAATTTCAATCTGACTCTGACAGAAGTTTTCATTTTGCCAAGAGTGCAAAAAGAGGCAGGGGATGGGGGGGCGTGTGTGTGTGTGTATGTGTGTGTGTGTGTGTGTGTGTTGGGGGGGTGGGGGGTGTACAGTACACGTCTTGTGAACACAAGTTAAAATGTTACCATGGGAAAAGAGGAGCCGTCCAGAAAATGTTGTGTGTTTTCAGACAACACTCAGTTGTAACAAGCATTTTCACTCAAGAATCAATTGGTAAACCGCAAATTCTTTCACAAATTACACAGCTCCGCTGGAGCCAGAGCATTGCCTCTGTTTCTGGCTTGAGAATCGCTATAATAAGGTTATTATTATTCTTCGGGATCATTACTATTATTATCATTCCCACCTGTTGGGAGCTGCTCCAGTTCAGCTGAGAAAGTATTGTGGGACTAGTCAGCGACTTGGATCCGAGCCTCCCCCTCTGATATGATGCAAGCTTTTTATCAGGTGTCCAGTGTGCAGGCCCAAGTCAGCGGTTGGAGACGGTTAAACCTGCGGAGGTGGCAGCCCCGCTCTGGCTGGGATGCCGCTCCTCGGTGTGTGCCATCGGCGCCCCGGTCCAGTTTGGCACCGGCTGCCGGAGCAGGAATCTTGCACCCTCATTACACCTCAGCCACTCTAATTACAACCTGCTCAAGAGCTGTTATCCTACACCTCACAGTGACAATGACAGCGCCTCCTCTTAGAGACCTGGCCGGTTTTATACGCCGAGGTCCACGGAGCAACACAACACCCCTGTAAATAAATGAAGGCGCTGCTGGAAAGGGCCTGTAGCGACGACTAATTACTGGCTAAAACCTGTGATCTGCTGGAGGCGAACATTTGCGCCTGCATTCAACTTCTGTTCAGGACGACGACGCTTTCTGCTTTGATGATGATGATGGTGGCGATGATGGTTTAATGTATTCCGCTGAATGATGATGAAACCGAGCAGAATTCTTTCTGGCCCTTCGCTGCTGGGTTTCATGCGAGAGAAATCCATTTACACAACAGGAAATGAATGCGGCTATGAATGTGTTCCATGGTGTCCTATCGCACACACATTATTGTTTGAGATCCTGTGTTATGCTGACAAATCCTCTCGTGGCAGCAATCACCTAAGCGTCTTCCATGAAAGGGATGTACATATTCCTCCACTTATTTCAGAATTTATTGTGCTCATCACTAATCCAAAGATGGGTTCCTCGTGTAATACCCGCCATCTAATCATTCTTAACACTCCAAGGGCTTGTTAGACAAGATACTGTAGACTGTAATTGTTTTGTCAATTGATCCCATAGAAAAGCCGAGATAGATTAGAGAACAGGAGACAGTGGAACATTATTTTGGAACACTGGAGCACAAGGAAATTCGCTGAAATAATTACTCCGCATTGATACCAACGAATTACAGCAAATATATAAAAGTGTTTCAAAATAAAACCTGCTGTAATATGTGAAACACTGCATTCAGGGGACGGAATGTGCATCTATGTGAACAGCTTGCTAGTTCATGAAATAAACATCACTTTGAATGCACCGTGCGCTTTGTTTTCGCTAAAGCGCTTGACTTTCAGCAAAGCGGCGGCTGCCTACTGTATGTCCTCGCTGCACCTAAACATATTACACAGCATAATGATTTTACGGAGGTCCATATTAGGCTGCGCGGGATCTTAAAAGGTTTATGACGACCATTTAGCATCATGAGAGCGGAGCTTAACATGGCCATGTCAAGATAACATGCAAGCATCCGTGTTGTTTTCATTGGCTGTCAGCACAGATTTTACAGTGGCTGCGGGGAAAAGGGGGCATATGTGCTTAAGATGCTCCGGCGAGGGCTGTCACTGCAGGAGCGCCGGGACGAGGACGGCAGCCTCCGAAATAGAACAAGGGAGACAGGGAGCTCTCCTGTCCAAAGAGATGATGAGGAAGAATGGAGCACAGTGGATAATTTGACTGGAGTAGGGGGATAATGCGGGCCGCCGTTATTTTATTTGAAACGGCAGATCCCGCCCCCCCCCCCTTCTCCTCCCTCTCTCTCTCTCTCTCTCTCTCTCTCTCTCTCATTCACTCCTCTCTGCTGCTGCTTCCTGAGAGGAATGCAAACGGGCGAGAGCGGCGCTGCAGAAACTAGGTGGAGCTATTGCTTACATCTGCATCTGCATGGCAGGAGTCGGGGGGCCAAAGAGAGGGGAGGGGTGGGGGAGAGGGGGAGGAGGGAGGGAGGGAGGGAGGGGGGAGGGGGGGAGAAGACAATGTTTAGGAAATGAATGCAGTGCAGGGCCGGGTCACAGCCTGGAATAAGACCTCGGGGGTACGAGCAGAAGAGTTGTACTGTGAGCTGCGCACCTGTCACACAGGATCTAGAGGGTCTCAGACTTAAAGTACAGCTTTAGGCCTGGTTGTTACTCTGGGGGAGGCGGAAAAAAAATAAAAAAAATAAATATGAGGAATGTCTGCGCCGGTTCATGCTTTATCGAGCCGGTGCCCCTCTACACCCCTAAAGATGACACCCAACAGAAATTAATCTATAGGGAGATTGTGTTGCAGTAATGCTGAGTTGGATTTTGCCGACTAAATTGCTCTTTGGGCTCTATCTCCCCCCCCATCACCCAATGCATCATAAAAGCTAGGGGTTTAGCGAGAGATGAATAATCTCGCTCCGGCATGCCTCTCTTCCGCCGCCGCACCCCCCCCACACACACACCCACACACCCCCACACCCCCCCCTCCTCACGCCATAATCGTCAGAAGGCGAGGCAGCTTAGTCAACCCGGTGCTACAGGCCAGGATAATAATTGCTGTATTAATTGGTGTTGTCCAGGCTAGACAGAATATAAGAGATCCCACTGGGGCTAATAATTAATGTTTTTTTACCCTCTCTTTCTCTCCCTCCTGCACTGCCACCACCTCCACCCCTCCCTCCCACCTACCCCACCCCACACACACACACACACACACACTCTCTCCCTCTCTCTTTCCCTCTCTCTCTCCCTCCCTGTGTGTGCTGTATCATTAAAAAGGGCTTTCACTACCTCCGCCAATCTTGAGTGGTGGTGATGGTGACGTCTCTCGCCGGAGTATTTTTAGATAAGGCAGTGGACAACAGCACTATCGCCTATGCTTATTATGTTTATTTAGGTTCTGTAATCTCGCGCCTGCTAAAAGATACGGGTATCATGTATTCCTGGCTGTTCACAGTTGTCTGTTGGGATGAGGGGGGGGTTACGATAAGGCCCGTTATAGAAGCCTGGGCTAAATTAAATTACGCTGCCTTGATGGGAGCACGGCCGCGGTCCGGCCGGTTGCAAAATATCAGCTTTACGGTATGTGGAATCTTTGCAGCTTTGAGTCCAAGTCTGAAGCCTCGCCCAAACTTAGCCGTGAATGAGTAAGTTAAATAAATAACACGGTGCGGTGCTTCCAGTGAATCATGTGTAGGTGTGCACTATATTTTAGTGTCCTTTTGTTTCCCCGAGCAGCGTAGCAGGCTTCCTAAGCAGATGGCTGCTGTGCTACTGCCCCTCCTGGTGTGAACCTGCTTAATTTGCTTGGTTAAGTCTCTTGTCGGAGCCCAGTGACTCAGTCTGTGCGAGCGATTGCCAAAGCAGAAGAGAAAAGCATATTATGAGAGGCATACAGGAGCTCATGGCATTTTTACGCAGCCATCCACCTTCAGGAAACGGATAATTACAGACTGCATTATGTGCTGTAGTATCATGTCAGAAAGTATAGTGGCTGCACAGGGCTGCTGAATGCGCTATTACAGCATGTGTTCCAAT
Source organism: Centroberyx gerrardi (assembly GCF_048128805.1). Lineage (NCBI taxonomy): Eukaryota > Metazoa > Chordata > Actinopteri > Beryciformes > Berycidae > Centroberyx > Centroberyx gerrardi. The sequence continues at coordinate 7,861,249 of NC_136011.1, read as the reverse complement.
TGTAAAATGATGATTATACTGTATGATCCTTTTAATGACAGATATGGGGATTTTTTTTTCTTGCTCAGCTGGTATTTAGCACATATCTCAGTATGGTGCTTTTGCCTTTCAAATAAATCTCGCAGTTAAAGGGGGGGGAAGGAACAGAAATTTGGAACTAGTTTAGAAAAAAAATAACCTAATAAAAATCTCACCGGGTTATTTTTAAGTGTCTATAAGCCCAACCTCACACTAACGCACAGATCTGTGTCACAGCGTTAATAGAGTTACTTTCCAGGATATGTTTATATGTTTTATATGTCTTTCTTTCTTTCTTTCTTTCTTTCTCTCTTTCTTTCTTTCTTTCTTTTTCTTGGCTACCAGGTTAAAAAAAAAATAATAATAATGAGGAAAATGAAATAACCCTTTCTTTTTTGGGAACCGATTGAAGGTCATTCAAACACGAGTACCTGTACTGTGGAGATTAGGCAGCTGCGTATTAACAGGCTTCATTACAAGTCATTTAAGGTCGTATCTGGCATGTTACAGAGACTGTCGCCTAAGCGTCCTCCCTGTTGTCCTCTACCGAGTCTATTTACCATGCGCCTTAATTGTAGCCACAGCCATAATAAGAGCCGGTCGGACAGAAAAAAACAAGTCCTCTGTAACGACGTGCGGGGGGAATTGGCCGAGGGACGGCTCGGCTCTGCACAGGGGCGGGGAATTAGGACCTTGTAGTGGCCCTACTTTGTTAACAGTCTTGACAGGGTTATTTGACCATCTGCTTTAATTACAGGTACTGACACACTCACAAGCTAATGCCTAGGTGTCACCCGTGCAGAGGTGCAAATTGGTTTCCGCTTGAGAGGAACCAGGGTGTGCCACAAATCAAACTAATGGCATCAATTGGCTTCAGGCATCAGGTACAATCAACTAAAGTGTCCGCGTTAATCAATTTCTTTAGTATTCTAATCTTTTTAATTTTATTACTTTGATGACCCAATTGAGGTCTTGAATTAAATCCTTTACACAAGAAAATTCCATAATAAGATGATGCTTGTGTTCCTCTTTATCTTGTTTCGTAAAAAAAGTTTGCGTCAGTCGCTCATCTTATGAGAATCTATAACGCCTGAGAAGCACTTGGTGCTGCGTTACATGTGTACACTTGTAGGCTGTGTGGGACAGAACATTGCCACCATCGTTGGTATTTCAAAGGCAAAGGTTTATGAAGCCTGGAGGGCAAATTAAACAGCTGCATTCCCGACGTGCCTTGTTTTGCAACATACTGGCAGTTAACTTAATGGGAGCATAGCATTGGAGTGAGTTTTTAGTAGGAGTCGATCCACTCCCTGATTTCCAGTTGAGCTTGGTCAGGCTGTAAAGCCGGAGTCAAACTGCACTCAGACTGTTAGACCGACAACTTATGGCCCCCATAATGCACCTCTCTCCGCTACGGAGGCGAAGAGCTGCTGGCTTTCCATCTTCGACATCTGCAGCAACTCAGTACCTCTGCAGAGGGCACGACACGAGGGAAACCTACAGTATTACTTTTCACTTTTCACCCGCATTCACCTCTGACTCACGGGTGTTACCGCCGTGAACTATCAACTAATCAGCTTTCCACACATTTCTGCCTAACGACGACGGCTTCGCTGTTACTCCGTGTTAGTGTGATCTCCGGGAGGATGGAGTCACCTCGGCGGCGCGAGGGCTTAAATCAAGCCGTCATTAGTGGAAGAACAGATTGTCTTTTCTTCCACTGCCTCTGTCCCTCAGATAAACAGGCCTGAGTGCTGACATATGATCCCTTCCACTAACATGGCCTATCCTGACCAACTGATGGGAGGAATAGCAATCAGGCGGGCGGAGTCACGTGGACGACACACTATACTGCCCATAGGATGCAATCTAAACTTCTTAGAAAACCAGGATGAAACGCTGCAAAACGCTGGATTTGTTGTGAGAATTAAGCACTTGTATAAACTGGATTTTCCACTACTTCATAGGGAATCATTGTAAACACATGGTAAATTACACAGAGGTTTTAAAATAAGTAGCAAAAACCGAGTGTATATGTTCTCTGTTCTCTGTAAAACTTTGAAATGCTATTGCTAATCATCTGAGGTAGTCTAACAGAGAGAGAAATCAAAAGGGGGGGTGGCTCTTGTTCTTGGCAAATGCTTCCTAATGGTGTGTTTTCATCCAAGCTAAACGTCTGTCTTTGTGATCTGTTCCTGCAGGAGCCTGGTGTTCTGTCAGCCGCCCAACCCAGGCAATAACTGTCATTAATTAGTCTGATAAATTACGTCCAAAACAATGACATGTTTAAATGGTCCAATTTAGCTCAAATCCTAAATGAGATATTACATCAAAAGCCAGCCGTTTCTCTCTTTTAGCCCATTTAAAGAGGCATACTGCCTTCCTGAAAGCGTTTTAAAGGTTACGATTTCCTCAGATGATAAAGCAGTACCTTTTAATGAAATTCTAATTAGTAATTTCATGGACTTTGTTACCAACCATATCTGATTAGTGCACATTTTCACAGCCCACTTTAATTAAGCACACTTACAGTACAGTTTCAAACATTCCCCACTCAAAAGATGGAGCCCGGCGTGTCAGAAACTTACTTTGTAAACAAAAATGTTGCAATTTGGGGTTTTAATTAGATTGAATTTGAATCAGTTCATTTTTTTTTTTGTGTGTGTGTTTGCAGAAATATCTGCTTTTTTTCACCGCTGCTGCACATGCCCTTGAACATGAAAAAATATGGGATGATAAGGTTCCCGTTCGCTACCATCATTTTGGATTATTATTTAATATAATTACAATGCAATTACTCCACCGCTGTTTGTTTCTTCATCTTTTTTTCATTTTGGAACTTTTTTCAGATCTCAGCCACAGTTGCATATATAGTGATGCAGATTTACTTCCAGACATGAAATATGGTGACAAAAAACTAATAATCTGGGAGGAGCCAGTACAGGTGGATCCCTCAACACGTCTATGTTTTCCAAGCAGTGTGCACAACATAATCACATTACACAAGTAGGTGGGATTTGATCGGGTCATGTCTCCCGTCCCATTTTGTCAAAGTCAATTACGCACTGTTGGTGTGCCGAGGCTTGGAGACTGTTGACCAAAGAGCCCCGAGACATAATCTGATTTCACTTTCATTCAAATCACTTCCCACTTTGAGATCTAATCCTGGTTCCATAATATGAACTCTGACCTGGAATCTCGACCGGACTGCAGTTGGTATTTAATGTTCATCGCGGCTCAATGTGGGAGTCTTCCCCTCACACTGGAGTGCTTTTGACACAGCCTTCACCCAGCCGCCCCACAGCGGGCCCCAGCGGACCCTCTCAGGTCCCTAACCACACAAGTGTTTCCACGGTGGCGAAACTGTTTCAGTCTGACTGACATCCCAGTGTTGGGGAACACAGTTCTAAAAGTGCACAAAGCGTGACAGACCACCTTGGCCCTACCTCCTCGCCCCATCTCTCCTTTTAAACATGGAGTCCGCCCTGTCAAGTCACATGCCGGAGCCGTAATTTAGACTAATAATTACCAGACATCACCACAATGAAACATCAGTGTCTGAACTTCTTTGGAGCAAACTGAATTTTAATACATTTGGAAAAGGTTGGCCGGAGGCAGGAACCCTGCGCACTGGGAAAGGCGGCGAACATGTGGAAGCACTTTGGGAAGTGATAAATGATTTGAAATCCACAGCGTCCCCGAAAATGGAAATTAGGGCGAACAGGTGTTAAATGGGAACCACTGGCGCATTTTGAGCAGGGAAAGAAAACGTCCCGGGTCTTTGGGGCCAGATGTGACGGGGGCCTGGGCCGGGACGGGACGGGACGGGCCGGGGAGGGGGAGGGGGGCGTTGGTGAGTGGTCATGGCCCGAGGTGTGTGATGTGTGGAGGCCCCATGTGCCTGACCTCCCCTCCGAGAAATAACGGATCACTTGTGTCAGCTGTTGCGGGGGGGGGGAGCTCGCCCTCCCTATCGCCACAAACACACTGCGGGACGACACTTGGGACGCATAAATAGCAATATTATCAATTTAGCTTTTATCCGCCTTCATAGATAGCATGTTTAAACTCATTCTCAGCTGTGATCTACTGTACACGCGAGGTATTTGAGCTGCAGAATACGATAATAGCCTCCGCTCGCACATTCTCATCACCTCTGGCATGATTGCTAATTTGTATGGGTGCCGTCTTTAACATGGATAATTGCCATAAATTGGAGCTTTATTCACAGTGGGTCAGGAAATGGTCAAGTATAACAGCCATCAAGCGAGGAAGACTAATTTTCCCACTGCTGTGCCTTACTCCAACTGGAATTTCGGGCCAAGGGAACTTGGCCGTAACCTAAATGCCCATGATTTCATTCACATCATGCCTGGGGTCTGTTCACCTTTGGGAGCCATTTTAAATGTGATGAGTCATTTACATTGTCAGAGATAATGAATGAATAACAAAACGGCGAATGTTGCCGGCGTTACAGAAAATAACTCCGATGCAAGTAGAGGAGAGGAGAGGAGCGCCGGATTGTGTTTCATTGTTGGAGCGACAATGAATATTCTCTAATTTTCAATCGAAGCATTGACAGAGTTGACAGTAAGCCGGCCTCTATGCCCACCTTGCTTCCTTCTCTCTCTCTCACACACACACACACACACACACACACACACACACACGCATACACAGCATTCTCTCTGTTCGGTAGACTTTCCTGCTTGAAATTTCTTTTTCCCCTTCCCCTGTCAATCTCACTTTCACTATTGATTTCATGGAAAGTTCCTCGGACACAGCTGAATTGTCCGCTTGTTTTAAGGGTGAAACTCTCAGATTGTTTTGTCCCAGCTGTCAAAACAAGAGGAGTCAACATTAGGCACGTTTGGGGTCTCGAGTGATGTCGACGATGTGTTCTATACCGCCTCGACCTGAGAAGATCCCAGAATGCATCGCTCCGAGGGGGCCACGGTATAGCGTAGAGCTTAGAAAACGGACAGCTGCCGGGACTCCGTTGCATTTCAAGTGTATAGGCTTCATACTAATAGAGTGGCACACTGCCCAGATGGAGCTTAATCCTATCTATACATCAACATAAGTTAACCATTTCATTAACCCCGCTGTACCAACCACTGCTGTGGGAAGGCTGTGCGGCTGCATTGTTTTGCCATGACACCACAGTATGGGAGTTTAATTGGCTATTCCATTAATAACACGGGCAAACTAATTTAGCAGAACCTGTCCTCTTTAAACCACAGGAACAAAGAGTAGGAGGGTGGAAATCAATCTCAGCTTTGTGCCTGAGCCACTGACCCGTTCACGCTTTGAAGATTGTTGCTGTAAAAAAAAGCATCTGAGAAGTTATTTAACTACAAACAGAGCCTACCTTCCCCATTCCAGCTGCATAATCAGGCATAATAAGTGACTGCAAAGGTCCACTTAATGTATTTCTAACACTGGAGACCTGCTAATCCTGTCAGGGGGAATGAAATGGAGGGGGGAACCGTGCAGAAGCCCAGCCATGGAGCTGAGCATTTAACTCCATAACCATGCAGGCAAATGCCTGGGCGCCTTTCACACAAAAAGAGAAAGAGAGGGAGAATAAGCCCAGCTTCATATTTCAGCCCAAAGTGGGGATCCATTTTTCCGCTTTAGTGGCCATCGAGGAACAGTGGGAATAACAACAACAGCAGCCACGGCAGTAACAGCCTGTCTCACTGGGCTGAGTCCTCATAAACCTATGCCATTATCACTCTCTTTATGGGCCTTTAAATAGAGAGCCCTTCAAATCAGCCATGTGTGCTCGCCTAGGTGTACAGCGGCCCCTCGCTTTTCATGGACTCTGCCATTTGTTACAAGCCATTTAATGCCATTTTGCAGGGGCCGCTTTGTCAATAATCATTTTTTTTTTTAAATGCTTCCTACAGAGATTGTGTACAGTACAGTGTGTGTGCATGTGTGCATATTTCTATGTAGTCAAAATTTCATAATGGGTATTCTGCTTTTAGGTCTTCTCCAGAAATGTGATTTGTTTACACTTTCCACTGATTCTTCATTACAGCTATATGATATATAGAGCATCCACTTTTATTCCATATGCTGTCAAACGACGGAAAATGAAAAAGGGAATTTTTCAGTACTTCGAACACAAACGCCCTGTGAATAATGGAAGCGTAAAAAAAAAAAAAAAAAAAAAACGGCTGGGGAAACCAAACAAAGAGCCCCAAATCAACAAACACACTCCGACTCATCAGATATCGCATTTTCCCCAGCTCTGTTTGTCAAAACACCTTTTATGGTGGTCTTTGAAATGCAGGGGCCCATTAACAGTTCAAGCATATAATCACATCTCCGTAATGAGGTATTAATTAAGCGAGGGGCATCTATTGGCCCGCTAAACAGCCTCATAAACAATTGACAGGAGATTTGTGATTTTTGACTCCCTGACACCATTAAACAAATCAATATTGGGTTTTGCAGACATGCTCTCCGGCTGGCTCTCTCTGGTCTTTGCCAATCAGCTCTGCGGAATACTAATGAGGGAATTAACTGCCTCATATTCCGCGTGTGTCCCATCAAACAGATCCTTATCGAGCGAGTCTCATTTGCATGGAAGAAGACTCTGCTTTGTAGGTAAAGATTTCACAATATGTCACTCATTATGCCAACCCCCCCCCCCCTCCTCCCACACACACACACACACACATACCCCAATCTCCCATCCCTCCACTTGTCTCCTGCTTGCCGTCAGACTCTTGAATGCCCCATGACCACCACACACACACACACACACACACACACACACACACACACACACACACAGCCATACTATTCATCAGTCCTGTTTGGTCTGCCCGTGCTGCAAAGAAGCCATTGATGATGTAACATAATAATGCATTACAAGTGGCGTGTTTATCCCTCTCACTTTTTCCTACGGCGAGATTTCCTCCAGCCACGCCTACAGCGCGTTATTCTTTGAAACGGCCTGTTTGTTGTCGCCCGGCGTCGCGCTGCTTTTGAGCGCCGCAGTAATCTTGTTTGATGAATATTGCTCTTAGAGCGCTTAATGATGTTTGCTGTTCAAATTACAATGCCGGTCCCTTTCCAAACCTGCTTTTCTGTCTGAGTGTTATACAATCTATAAGAGTGTCAAATACCGCTGAGGCTCGCATGTTATATGATGTGATGCAAACACCTTTGTTCATCACATGAGCACCAGCCAGCCTGCTAAGAGTGTGTGTGCTTAGAATTGTAAGGTTCTATTTAACTATTTTCTTATCAAAATCCTCATATTCATGATCTCTGAATGTTACTTTATGCTTCTGTATTGCGATTCTATTTAAACAAGGAACCTTTTGGGGTTAAATATGTAAAAAGGTGGAAAGTACATCAAATCAAGTCAAATCTTTGATGCTGAATATCTCAGAACTGCAGATAGAACCTTATAATTCCAAGCTCACAAGTTACTATCATTTATGGGAATTTGCATTATGAATTTGATCATAAACGTATTTAATAAATGCATGATTCCATTTGAAGTAATGGATTATAATGCATCTAATGCTATGAGGCCATATCCATATATATCCATATAGTACAGTGAAGTTATCACTGTGACACGATGGCCCAAATGGCAGACAGAGGTTGGAGCTAAAGCAGCAGACTTGCGTCCCACTTCCTTGCAGCATGATATTTTCCAAGTTTAGGTTTCAGCAGGTGAGCCCAGAAGGACAGGGCATCTAATTTAATCTATCTTGGGAGCACTCTCCGCACCGCTCACCCCAGTAAAATGAGTGACAGGGGATGGCCTGTTGTCTTTGTGCTGTGTGTGTGGCCGCGGGGCGGCGAGTTAATGCAGGAGATTGACTCTTAATTGCAGTGGGGAACGCTCATCTTTTCTCATTAATGAGACGGAGCCAGAGCCTGGAGATTTTCTCATCGCGGAAAATACACTCCTCCACCGGCCAGGTTAAGTGCTGTTTAGATTATTGGCTTCCCTGCATATGATTTTTCCATGCACTATGTCTCAGGTTGTGAACACGGGGAAAAGATGAGGGTGCTTGGGAGTGAAGCGGGGGTTAAGGGAAGAGGGTTGTGTGTGTGTGTGTGTTGGGAGGGGGAGGGGGGGGGGGGGGGGGGTCTCTGAAGTGAGGCAGTCACATGTGTGGTACGAGTCCAGAAGAGGCAGGGCTCCATCCAAAGGGGGCTGGTGAAACCTCTTCACAGCGCCTAACGAGGCAGATGAGAAGGCCATTTATGGGATCACGTTTCATTTGCATTTTGTCCAGCCTCCAGATCAAAAGACAATCTTAATTTGAGGGCTGCACCAATAGCAAGTGAGTGTTTCCTGATGGATACAGATGTTGCGGGTGAGGCAGAGCAGAGCAGAGAGAGGATAGGACTGAGTGGGGCGGTGCTGCGAGTCTGTCTGTCTGTCTGTGTGTGTGTGTGTGTCTGGAGGTGGGGGTTAACCTCTGCCTAAAGAACGACCACTGGCTCCCCATGATGCATAACCGTGAGGGATTAGAGAGCACAAAGCAGCAGACTGTTTGGTGGAGCACTAAAATGTGCTCCTCTGGGGCTCATTGAAAAATGATTGCCGATTAAGTGTTTGAAGTCTGCCAAAGACGAGTGTGCGTTTTTAGTGGGATGACGATGAAACTCTATCTTTCCTGCTTATGCAGGCAATTTTCCCTCTCTTTTTTCCACTAACTGTACCATGATGTGTGTTCTCTTGTCGCGCCTGGAGTTGAGGTTGCCAAACTCATTTCACCTCTTGGACCCCAGCTTGACTGGAAGCCAGACAACCAAAAGTGATAAGAGTGAATTAAGCTGTTACTCTCCAGCGGGAATGTTATTATACCGCCAGAGAGAGGCATTGATTTCCTTATGAGAACAACAGGTGAGCTTGTAGAAAATAACTAGGAGTCTACCTAAATAGCAGGTAATACTGAGTCTATAAAGATAAAATTATGTTTATGGAAATAAAGAGGATTAGGTTCCATAACTCAATTCACATATGATAAATTGGGTCATGTCCTAATACCATATTTAGAGCGCCATAATAGTCATAATTTCTAGGAGGCCCTATTTAAGCAACAATTGGGAATGGTAAAATGTTTTATTTTTGGAATGGTATGTTTCCAACATGATTTACAATATTCTTTGGTATTTACTTAGGATAGCAAACAGTGAAATGTAGGATTTAAAAAAAAAATCCAGGTGTAGGATAGTAATGTATGGCTTTGTTTTAAGTCAGCAGTGACGTTGGGGTCAGTCAAACTTCCCCTCCAAAGGCATATGGAGCTGTGCTTCCTTTGATTAATTGAACCTCTAAGAAGACTAATATTCTGAAGTGAACTGGAGGAAATAATTTGTGCAGGAGACAATGTCGAGAGTGATGACAAACATAGCTTAGTGTTTCCCTGGTTGCACCTCAATTCCCCGCGATGTCAGCTTTGAAACTGCGGCACTCCTCAATATATTATCATGTTACACTCATTTGTTTTCATTATTGCATCAAAGAGGAACTGGTCATGCAGCGGCCATTTTCCGCTGTACGGAGGCCTAGAGAACAAATGTGACTCTGGAGTCACTTTGGGGTTATATAAACAATAAGGAATCTGCAGTTTAATAAAGGGTTAGAATCACATTCTTATGTTACTACCTAAAGAGAGCAACAGCCACTGGACTTCAGGGTGAAAAAAAAAAACTACCCTATATTGCCCCTCTGTGGGCTGAGATTTGAATATCCATCTGCAATTTAAGTTCATTCAAAGCTACATCCACGTCCCATTATGGAAACCGCCAGCCTCCCCCAACATTTCATGTCCCAATCCAAACATTCCCTCTTCCCAGTGTTGGTAAACAATGGCAGAGTTTTGTTTAAGCGCTGTAAAAGGAGATGAGCGGGGTATGTTAAGTAGTCTCACAGAGGAGCCGGAGGGCGAGGGGTGAAGGGAGAGGCCAGCCCCAGCGGACAGGTGGAGGTAAGCTGAGAGCCGTACCACCCAAGGGGAGGATGAACTTGAGACGTGTCCCTCACCGTCCCGCGAAGGTGGAGGTCAGCAGACAGCCAGCGCCGATCGGGCCGCGATGCCCCAATCAGCGAGGGAGGGCCGGACCCTTCTTCCCCCAGATGAAATGGAGCCACCGGCGGGCCGGGTCAGTCACAATTAGGACTCATAAAATATAATCAAAACCTCAAAAGCCGGGCCCCGATGCTCGGGTGGTCAGAGCGGGACAGAGCACATCTTTGTGCTGCGAGTGGTATTGCTCATGCGTGAAACAGACACACCTTGTTCCAATGACTGAGATGTATCTCTCAATCAAGCCGGCCCACCTCCCATCAACAGTGGAAGACAAACCCCCCGCTCAAAAGTTAGTGCCGTCGCAGAGAGTCCCTCCAATAAAGCGGAATTAATTAACTCCAGGAAACTATGATGCGCGCTCTTCTTTAAGTGTCACAACCCGTGCACAGGCCCACTTCCACAGTATACGAGACATAGGGCTTTTACGCTAATCTCTGTAAGACATCAGAATATGGCGATAACCGTCTGTAAGCCCAGAGGTTGTTTGTTTTCCACCAGCATCTCTATCTAAGGCAGATTTATTGTTTGTTTTTGAAATCCGGTAATTAAGGCAGCTGCAAATTTGTATTTCTGTTGTCTGAGGCCTCAGGCCAGGATTAACAGCATTTAGCATTGTAGAATGCACCCCGCCCCCCTTAAATAGGGTAGATAAAAAAAAAACATGGAGAGATGAGCTTGTGGCCTAGTAATATATACGCAGGGGGAATAAAATACTGTATTGACGTGTGTATGTAATCGGTCAAGCATTAATCAGTGATTAATCAATCATACACACACACTGGTGCGCTTGTGACATTCAGGAAAGCAGGCTGCCGTCAATATTTGCCGCAACATCGTTATTTACGAATATACATGTATATACAGGATATGCGTAGGTAATAAATAATGGGTATGATACACTAAGCTGTATCCAAAGGTGATCCAGTTCTCCTGCCAGAATTACATCCAAAACATCACCTGATGGAGAATATATTGATTTGGAAATAACCAAGTGGAAATGTTTGTGTTCCCTGCACTTCAAAGCTGACACCTGACATGAATCATATATTCTTAAGTGAAACAATTACAACTACACCTGCGGATGGATTGTGGTCTTGACACCCTGGTGACAGATGATGCCAAAAGGTATTTGGAACGGCCATTGCTTTTTGACACTCATTACCTTGGTATTACAAGAACACGTCAAGCATGAACATATTTCCCATTTCTGCAGTACAACTTGAACAAAGAGTTACATTATAGCCCAGGAATCCTTAGGCGCTCGCAAAGGCCTTATTTGCCCAGGGCTGCACCCATGGGTGACATCTCAACTCCCTGGCTTATTACACCTGCCCGTCAAGCGTCGGGTCCCAACCTCTTGCTCAATAACAAACACGATATGAGCTGTCACTGGGAGCGACCCGCTGCACGGACTCGCTTACCGAGGGGAAGTTTTCTGTTAAGACGCGGCTTTTGAAAGCAGATCGAAGCGATAAGCCAGATTTGAGCAGGTAATAAGTCATTTTTACCGCTTCATCGTTAAACCTGGTCTGATGCGCTGATATCCATACTGATAGTATCTGCTACAAATTATACGCTATGTAAAGATTGACTTTCAGGGGATTGACGGTGCTGATGTGACAGTAACAGCCTCTGCCTCTAGATCATGAAGCTCCAGCTGGCCCTCTGCCCGACCCTCGGCCCACACTGGGTCACAATTAGCACATTTCTTGACTTAATGTTCCCTAGTTGTTAGTGGAGTCATGATAACTATGTGCTCCTGGTGCTATTGCTGTAAATTCAGCACTGACACAAGAAGAAGACAACAACGTCCCACGGTTAAAAAAATCTTCTGCATGTTACATGTTCCTTCCTTTCCTCATTGTAAGATATCAGTGGAGACTTTAACATTTCAGACTGATGCATACAACTTTAAAGTAATAATCTGACATTTTCATATAAAGAAATTGCTGCTCTTGTGGATTGATGTAATGCAATAGTGATTCAACCTATAGCCAGTTCATGAAAGCTTTTACATGTGTTGATCTAAACACCTGGTGTCTGGTAGGTCTTTTTGGGAATTTTACATTATATTATTGTTTGTAGTTCCTCAGCAATTGCATGCCTATCTGGTGTTGAGATAGATGGACGATGGGAGTTCTGCTCCAGGCAAACCTCAGCATGCTCTGATCGCCATGAGCAGTGTGCTGCAGCGGCTGGAGCAGCTCGGATGTGACCTGAGATGATGCAAGTGCTTCAGGAAAAAGGAGAAATCTGAGATCATACATAATCCCAAAGACAAAGCTACAGAACAGGCAGCACAGGGGGAGTTTTTGAGGTGTCGCTTCAAGGTATAAAGGTATTACCCTGATCTGGAACTTGAGATAGGAAGACACACAAGCACACCTGTATAGTCCGAGTTTGTAGGAACATGCTTCTCAGTATGAGGCGCACAAATCTAAGTTATACCGAAGTTACTACTGAAACACCATTATACTGAAATATATAAAGAGGTTTGTTCATTATTTCAGTGAAATGTGAGATATTCTGAATTGCAGGCATCACTGCAAAATGTACTGGTAGTCTTTCCCAGCACACTATTACCAGCCACAGTCAATGCATTTTAAATTACTATTTGCAGGAAATGGTGTACATGATCTCGGTATAACAAATATGAAGAAGACTTTTGTTTTATTTCCCCATAGTAAGTAGATGAATGCATGCAGCCTGGCCGCATTGTGAATCTGCTAAGGTGGAGAGAGTGTGTGTCAGAGGCAAAGTTTATTTTTCCTCATACATTCCTCCACCTTAGCTCTGTCATAAGCTATTTTCTGCTCCACTGCAAATCCTAATTGATCGAGCTCAATCTTAGCTTTACATTACATGGGGAGATGACATCATTTGATACCGATATTTTGCGCCGCTCTTGCAGGCTAATGTTGTTTTGCCAGCTTTATGGCAACACGGTGTCTAGACAAAGGCGTATGTACACAGAAATAGAGTGTATAAATGTTTAGACAATCATTATTTTAATTTAAAAATTTTAAGGTTGACTTACCTCTGGTGGAAGGTGCCAGTCATTGTTGAATGGTGGCTGTGCGAGTGTTGTGCTAAGGCCTCCAGTGCTTTGATGTCTTTCAAGCTCAATGCTCACATGCTTCAGGAGACTAAGTCAAATGTGAAGAGACAATAGTGTCATTTATGAGATAGCTAAAGATAGGACTCCGCTGTCAATCTTGGCCTGTCTCAAAGGTTATACATACACATGTATTTTTTCGGTTATGAAGCAATAATCAAAGTAATTTCTCATCTGCGTCCCTCTGCTCTGTGGGAACATTTCTGACAGTCAGCTTTCTCATCAAATAATTGTTGTTGCTCACTGGTTTGATTAGGTGTAACATTGTTTTCTGTCAGGTAGATAGACAGATAGATAGATAGATAGATAGACAGATAGATAGATAGATAGATAGATAGATAGATAGATAGATAGAAAAAAGAAAAGGTTATACTAAACTTCATTTGAAAACATTTGTGTAGAGGCGATTGCATTTGGCATACGCGTCTGAGTTTGAATTAACAAATGTGAATGTAAAAATGGTTCATTACTGTAGTTTCTGATCTCACTGACTTTACATATCATGTGTGAAAATGGCATGAAATGCTTTGTTTTGTACACAATATATTGCTCTTGTCAGGTGAAAATCTTGTATCTCCAAAATGTCAACTTTTCAAGTACTAAGGAAAACAGCTTTGTTTCCACGCACCAAGGCTTGAGGTTATCCAGAAGGTTTTGAAATGGTTTCATACGCCCAAAGGGTCTTTGAACTTTCTCAACCTATAGAAGACCATGTGACCCTTCAACTGAAATTGAAACATGAAAATCCCCAAAAATGGGAGTTACAAGGTTTTCACCCTACTACAAATATATTTTTTCCACCTTGATGAGGTGGCCAGACATGAAAGTTGCTTTCCAATAGCGTCAGATAATGCCTTCATAATGACTTAATGCGTAGTTTGCTTTTGCTATGCAGACTCACAGCACAAAAAAAAGAAAAATCGGTTTCTTCCAACATACCACAGTCTCCTTTTTAACAAGACAATTAGGACGCTCTCAAACATCAGTCACTGCAGGTTTTATTGCCGTCCGTTTCTTCAGGGTAGTACAGCAGCATCCCAGAGGGGCTGCTAAATCAACCTTAAGACCTGAGACTAGTGCTTTAACCCCTTGACTACCTCTCTGCAGCTCCTCCCCCTCTCAAAGCTTGTCCTTTAGACACTTACTAATAAACAACAGGTCAGCACCTGCGATGGCAGGTGATTTATCTGACCCTGAACAGCCATGACGAGCCAGCTATGTGTGTGTGTGTGTGTGTGTGTGTGTGTGTGTGTTGGAGGGGGGATGAGGTGTGGGTCTCCAGCAGAAAACCAGCTCCTCAGCCCCGGAGGCCTGGAAGTCGACGCCCCCACTGTAAACCACTTACCGCTCGCTTCGTTCTGCTTCTCATCTGACTGTTTTCTTTATTTCCCCAGTAAAAGACGACTGAATCATTGCCGTTTATCACCATGAGCTCATAAAAAGCCCGGAGGATAAAATGATCGCTCGTATAGAGGGAGGTGTGTGTGGGGGGATCTGGGGGTGTGGGGTATGTCCCCGGTGTGTGACATCACTGAGTCTGACTGCACGTTGCCCCATCGAAAACCTCCGGGTCTCCTACCTGGCAAGGCCGGCTCGCAGAGGGCCACCATGTTGTGGCCCAATGATAGAGGATTAAAGCATGTTTCCCCTGCATCTGTCCGATGGATTGAGCTGATCAGACAAGGTACAGTGCAGGATGTTGTCCAAGGACCTAACGAGAGCAGAATTATTGAGTAACAGGAAATTAAAAAATTCCTGCAATGCCGATCCACCACTCAAAGCAATTCTTTCGCAATCTGGCCTGCCCCCTCTCTGAACTCCAGCCATTGAAGGTTTCGTTTTTTTGTTGTCGTCGCCAAAATACAGGAGGCCTTTCAAGAGGGAGGAAGAAAACAACAAGCAAGAGTCACAGTACCTGTTGTCTTTTTTTTTTTTAGAGTATAGTTATTGTTTTATGTGTCACATCGGCTCAAACACAACAAATCGGTGAAAATCTTTGATACCTATCCCCACTTGTAGTATCAATGTATCCCAACACACACACACACACACACACACACACACGTACGTGCAGAAACAACACGAGCTTCAGCAACAACACCGCCACACAAAAGTTAATGAAAACGAGGGAAAGTTTAATGATTGCATTTAATGAGATTCCGGGTTGTCTGGTTCATCCATTTTGGGTATTTACTTAGTTCCTCTTGCCAAATACAGATAGTCTCTAGCTGTTAATTCCCTGCATAATACATGGGATAAAGGCCTAAATGTTCCACTGTTCCAAATCTCCCCTGAATAATTACACTGAATTTTCATTCAACATTTATGCCTGTGAGAGACTGATCCTTCTCCAGGAATGGTAGAAAAGGAGCCCATATCTCACTAAACAAATCAGACTTTCATCTATGTGGGTTAGCTGCTTTAGAGTCAGGGAAGTAGTCATCAACCAGAAACCACACGCTCTCCTATTAATGCAATCAGAGCAAGCTTGCACACTTGGAATAAAATAAACACAGGCCATGATAGTGGAAATATCATGAATGAAAAAGATTAGTTTGTTTTTGACCACTGACATACTGCTTATACACATAATCATGGCATTTTGCTGCTTTGTGTTGCATTAATCCTATATAATAAGTATTCTTTTCACATGAATCAAATGAGACAGAGGGAAAATGAAAAACACCCTGAAGTGACCGCTGGGTAAGACTGGGTGCTTTTATGTGGGAGTTTTTATGAATTACCTGGACACATTACACAACCGCTTATATGTCACGGCAGTCCGTGTCTGTAAAACTGTAAGCAGGTGTGGATGAAAGCTGAACAGAAGTGTCGCTCGGTGACCGCAGGCTCACCGAACCCTTTCAGACTCACTAACGCCGGCCTTAAACCGACGCGTAAAATATTAACGAACGGAGGAAAAATTACAGGTGCATTACTTTAGATTTCGACAGCATGTGGGAATGGTTAACGCGGCACCGCTAATGTGGCCTGGCTGGCTCCTCTCATTAACGGGACGGCTGGGGGCGGGAGGGCCGGGTCACTAGGTGATGGGGGAACATCTATACCCATTTGTTCGAGGCTTCGGCGCACCTAAACGCTGCAGCAGGGTTTGGTGATTCACTTCCCGCTCCTCTGAAGGCGGCGCAGCTGGGATCATGAACACGCTCCATCAGTCCTGTGTTACCTCAGCCTGACCCCAAACAGATCTGGGTCAAACACTATTTGCAAATAGTTCCCTCGCATTTGTTTTAAGCAGCTCGGAGCACCGGATGGGTGGGTTTCACTCCGCTGGGACAAGCCAGACAGTGTCACATCATAGAGAAGTATAAATTTACTTTCACATTCTTTCCTGTAGTAGTCGACATACATTTTGTGCTATTAGTTGTAGGGTTCTATGTGGCATATTCCACCCATTTGGCACCTAATGCACCAGTGGACACTTTTCACCAAATCCAACACACACTCTTTGAAATTAAATTTATAGCTTCTCAGATATGTATTATTTCACATCACTTTCAACAGGAAACTCTTAAAAATATTTGCACTAAAAGACTAGAAAATTGTAAACAATTGTAAATTGTTGCGAAAATTGGGAAAAGTCTTGGATACCAGGAATGTCTCTTTTTTTTTTTACTCTATATTCCTCAATAAAACGTTTAAACAAAAAACAAAAAAAGACTAGAAACCACATCAAAGCGTGTGTCTGGTTCATTAAGTAATCCAAAACAAACCACAACAACTATCTGTAAATGCTATTTGACCCAGATCTGACCCTAAACATACCCTCATCCATTTTTTCTCTATTGTTCACATCTCTTCTCACTGATCATTTCAGTCACTGCTAAATAAGCAGCGAGTTAAATTAGCCTGCTAGCAGCTCAAGCTATCCGACAGAGCCGAGGCAGCCCAAGACAAACAGCGCTCTGCCTATATGACACACAGAAGTATATCATGTAGCTGTGTATACTTCATACTTCACCCGAAAACATAGCTGTGCTTGGCTCTGTCACGTACATTACATCAACGTCGGCCTAATTCCACTCCATCCAAACAATCATTCGCATATATTGTCAAAAACGATCCGGCGTACGGCGGGAGACGCATCGCAGTGAACTCCTGCCCTCCCTCTGCGTTTGTGTGTGTGTGTGTGTGTGTGTGTGTGTGGGTGACGGATGCACCGCGCCGTTATTTCTCTCCCCCTGTCACCGCCGTGAGGACTCGAGTGGAGCGTGAGTTGTGTTTGAAAGGTGGTAAACCTGCTGAGGCTCTTTAATTTCCCCCCTCTTCAGCGGCATGAGGGATGGTTCAAAGGGTGACTCTCTGACATGGCATGTGATCGCTCCTCCGTCCTTTATCTGCCTCCCCACATTAGCACGTAAATGAGGCTGCACTTTGGGTTTTGGGAGCTGGAGCGTGCTGCAGTGTAAACAGGAGTTGTACTGTTATCGTTATTGGACAGATTTCTGACACCCTAACACCTCCGTTTCATTAACATTCAAAAGCGCTCGGATTTTGACACTGCCTCTGTTTATACAGATTCTCGAATACTTTGCTGTGGGGGATTGTATACAAAATACTGTATACATAGTATCTCCTCTGCTGAGTGGAGCCATACACTTCCATTTTGTTGACCTAAGCACTGTGCTGTAGACATGATTGTCCCGCTAATGCTGAGTGTTACATTATAGCATGAATGCTGCAGTTAAAACGTTTTTTTCCGCTATATAATAACTTAAGAGGCTGTAATATAACTGTAAAGATGTCTTGCAAGTACTGATTACAAGAAAACAGAGCTTTTTTTGGTGTAAGTTGGATTCAACATTGTGCGTCTAATTAGCTGCAGTGCTATATTTCAATGCGGCTTGCATATCGGTGTTGATGTGTATGCTGGAGTGTGTTCTCAGGCCTACAGTGGGGTGACTGCAGGGTCCTGAAACTCCATTGTGATTCGAGCAGAGCTTATCGCATGGGAGAGAACTGGCAGCCTCTTAAAAGGTATTATATGTGCTCTCGTTCTCCTTCCCTCTGTCTGACAGGAGCCCTTGGGATGAAAGGGAAAAGCAGTGGAAAAAGAGACATCGGTTCCCGACATGGGGAAGTCTTTGTTTCTATTCTCTCCATCCCAAGTCTCTCCAGGAATCCTAATTTCCACCATTCACCTACCTATCGGCAGATAAAAGCTGGTTGAAGGGGGGGATTTCCTCAATTGAGACAGCTTGTAACCAGTCTGCATAAGGGGAGCCGCACAAAGCTCTGGAGTGAGAGGAGGTTGGAGCACAGATTTCAAACCGCTTTGAATTTGAACACACTGGCGAGCGATGCTTGTTTCTAAAAGGACATTTTTCACAGAGCCTAATCTGAAACCTGGCCGGGAATCTCGGAGCTGGGAGTTCGGGATAAGAGCGGCGGTGACACACGACATAAGAATCTCCGCGAATCCCAGAGATATTCCCAAGGCTCGTATACGACGGAGACGGGTGACGCCGGGAGAGATCGGGAGCGCGATAGCTTGTTTCTCCAAACCACTCTTATTAAAAGCTGTGTCTCTTTTTGTTGGGGGGGAGGTGAGGGGGGAGGGTGGTGCTCAGTTGGTGATGTCCAAGTTCAGGGAATGCCAGGCTTGGCAGCTGACGTCCTTAATGCGGCTGCTTGGCATGAGAATGAGGGAGGGGAAAGTCCATGCCAGTCTCTGGGGAGTGGGAGGTGTTAACTTCTAATGGCTTTCTCTGCCACAGCCCTGACATCTGCAGGGCTCCCAGAAAAGAGAGTGAGGCCTTTTTGAAAAATTAATGGAGCTGAATGCATCTCACAGCAAGGAGAGGGCTGGATTAATCAGCACATTAAGGGCTAGCTCCGGATTGGAAATAATTATGGGAGCTGACAAGGTGCAGAGGTGCCAGTGCCAGCTCCTTTCAGGAATGCATTTTAAAAAGCAGTTTAAAAAGCCTTCAGATGTTGGCATTATCTTGCGTGACCAAATTAGGAGCAAATGAGAAAAGTTTATCTGGCATTTTGGAGTATTGAAAGAGCTTAGGCTTTATAAATTATACAGTGTGTGTTTGTGTGTGTGTGTGTGTGTGTGTGTGCATCTGCTTGCGTGCGCGCAAAAGGGTGCAGATGTGTTTTCTGCAAGTGGGGGGAAGGGATGTAGGCAATGAGAATTATGGGTAAATCCTTTTTCTCACAAAAAAAAAAAAAGAAAAAACATAGGTTTCAGATTAAAAGTGGGTGGTTTGTTTTTTTCTACAGGGACCGCACAAAACTTTAAGGGGGATTAATTTAAATGGGTGCTTGAAACTATCATACTGTTTGTGCAAAATGAAAAGTGGATGTCTTAACACCCTGAAAGAGCCAGACGGTAAACTGATTACTGTTGACCACCCATGAAAAGCATGAAGAGCGGAGGGGGGGGGGGAGGTGGAGGAGGGGAGAAATGATTTAATAAGCAGCATGTTTTTCTGCCTTTCAGAATTAATCCTCTATAATTTCTCCAGGAAAGTGATTGGGCATGCGTTGCATTTATCACTGATATTCCCTGCGTTTCAGACATCTTTTGCCGGATAATGGCCGTTTCCATCTGAACACAATCAAGGTGATGCAAGCCACGTCAAAGATAAGGCCTATTTCTGTCAAAACGGCAAGTCGTTCCCCATTTATTTCCATTGGCACAGAATAAAATCACTCAGATATGCTACAGAGTGGAGAGCACTGGAAGAGAAACTATTGTGATAATAGCCTGTCTTCGCCATTTGTGTCTAAAGGCAAAAAACCCAAACTCTTTAACATACAAATTTGTCTTTATCATCTGGCTTCTTTAGTATTTTCTCAATTTGTGAGGAGTAGTCATTTAAACAGCTTTTTATTTGAAGTCAAAAGCTTCAACTTTAACCGTTTAAGTGAAGCGTGACGTATCAGCAAATACAAAAACGACGCTATTTTCTGTCAGAAACTTGCTTCATACAAAAGCAGAGTGAAGAGAATGGCGATGATTCCTACACATTTTATACCTTTCCACTTCACCGTTTATAAAAAAACAACATACCTATCTCTGTCTCTCTCAGGCCTGTTCTGCATAAAACGAATACGGCGCCGTCCAGAAAGCGATCCGAATATGACTAAATCGATTAAGGGTAATAATGTTTACATCTTCATGGCGGTATGAAGACAATACCTTTGAAGAGAGGCGGTCCAGGACATCAAAAGGAACTCTGTGGAATGCTGAACGTTTGGCTGACTGTTTGATCTTTAAAGCCCCTTGATCAGATATGTAACCTTGGATAGAGATCTCCCATTATGGCTGTTATTCTCTTTTAACACAACGGCTCTCCAGGTAATGGCAACACACTCAATGACAAATTGGAGGGCCTCAGTGGCAGCAATCACCTTTACGATCTCTGTTACACTGCAGCGGCGGTCCCAAACTTCAGGCCACAGGACAAACTTTAACGCAGCTTCAGACAATATCGATGTAATGCCGTTGTCAGAGAGAATGGTTGCATATTGGCCTCTGTTTTTTTCAATTATTACTGGTGTCCTTGGCCATGTAATTACACAAAGCATGACTAAAGTCAAACCCCAGAAAATAGGTGGATTTGCAGATGCAATCAGGTTTGCGATAGACCCAATTCAAGGGGTACAAATTTGATTTAACTATTTCTACGGGTGATGTATGGAAAAAGATATTACTGAAAAGGCACGTAAATTGAAAAAATAAATAGGAAAGAGATGATCTTAATTACCTTGAAATTAGACTCATATTACATGGTCTAGATATCAGAAATTGACATAGGTTACAGATTTCAGCTGTTTATCCACCAGTTGAGTTGGTGATTGCTGTAGATTGCATATTACAGTTTGTGTTTTTCATATGCCATATCAGTGAAATTGTATTTGTTTCAAGATGGAGTAGATAATCCAAGCAAAGGTGCAAAAAAAAAAGTATGAACTGAATTGCTAAGTGGTGAAGACTAAATCACTGCCAACATAAATGGATTGGAATTGCGTGTCTGTGTGTGTGTGTGTGTGTGTGTGTGTGTGTGTGTGCGTGTGTGTGTGTGTGCGTGTGTGTGTCTTCTGCCCCGTAGCCCGTGGGTGTAATGCTTAAGCTTTTACAGTCGTGAAATCCAACAGGATATTTACCACATGTAAATGCTTACATTTACGTGGAACTCTAATTTCCCCAAATCCATGTGTGTATGATTGTATTTCTGAGACCTCACCTCGGCCCCGGCGCCTCGGGGCCCGGGCTGGAGCCGGCCTGCTGTATTCTGTAACACGCCAACTACTGAAACTACTGAAACGAATCTGGCTCTGACCGAGTTTTTGTCTCTGCGACACGGCACTGATGAAGAAACAGGCTGGAAATGTATTCGGTACTATTTTAAAGTGGGATAGATATGCATGTGTATGGGTATTTTAGCATGTATACTTCCAAATAAATCCAATCAAACCTGAAGTGCAGCAGGGAAACCTAATGCATCAAGTGTGCTGAAGGGGAGGTTTGCCTTCAGGATATATGACAAACTTCTCAAAGTGGGGGGCGTTTTCGGAAAAGACGTGTAGAGCTTGTCATTATGGCCGGTCCCACCTACTATTTCCCCTCTGTCTGTCTGCAGAGAGGAACCCATCTCTGCCCCCAGGGCCACGGCCCCGGGCATTGTGGGTAACTGTTTGAACACACCTCTGTCTCCTCTGTTCAAAAGCTGTTCAGATCCTGGGAAATATTTATAGATCCTGTTTTGATATGTTACAATATAGCGGGAACGCACACACAGGAACACACACACACACACACACACACACACACTTTTTCTTTCACACACATTCACATTTAGTCACTAAGGAGTCATTAAAGAGGTATGAGAATGCTGTGTACAAGAGGAAAGGCTGTTCTTGGAAAAGCTTAACTTATAAATCAATGGCAGTAACCATATTCACACACACATCACCTGCCGAGTGGTTAGTCACCATCCTTCTAATGAACTCTAAAGCAAAATCCCTATTATCTACATGTTTCCCTTGAGAAATCACCATACTGCCCCTTATTACACATTCTTAGTCATTAGGTTATGGCAGCAAGGAGAGTTCATCTGGAGAATAACACCAATATGTGGCTTGATGAGTTTGCCGCACACAAAAAAAGTTGAAAAACATGAAAAGAAGGGAATAGCAAAATTGTACACATTATAATAAATACTCTCAAAGCTTAAAAACCCTTCTTTAACTCATCTGCTTCTCTTTATCTCCATCTTCTCCTTTGTGATTGGTATAGATTTAATAAGGGAAATCAATAAAGGATAATGGCTTTTACCTGGATTCACCTCATTAGTGTACTTCATGAAAAGAGTAAATGTCCCTAATATTTTGCACATTCAGTGTACATTTTCAGTAATAAATGGTGTATATATGTTCAGACCATGAGGAGAAATGTGTGTGATCTTCAACACAGCCTGAAATTGAACCGTTGAATTATTAAAGCTACCGAAAGAGATTTCTCGGAGGCGAGGTCAAGGGTCGCAGGCTGGCAGCATGGGTGCTGCGAGGGTGCTGATGGTGCAGCATGGTGGCACAGGAGAGCTGCGATAAAGGCCAGCTCCTGGCCATTTAATGAGGGAGCAGGGAGACTCGGGGATGTGCCCCCCCTCACCCCCCCCACCCCCCCACCCATAGCAACTCATCGCCACTTAATGGCACCACTAATCCCTGCAGAGTTGGTGCTGTACACACAATTGGTCTGCCTTCCATGTGGCGAAATATCCCAGCAACACTTTCTCACACCCAATGTCACCAGTTAGCGGTCCACAAAATGAAATAGTGGCTCTTTCAGACCACGTTTACAGGAAAAAGGGATGAGTCAGTTCTTCATAGAGGTGATTCACTCTTGAACACGGTAATTTGAATGCTGATTTGAGCTAACACTGCCTTTTCATCCGCTTTATAACTGAAGACTTGTGTTATTGTCGAGGAGGGTGCAAAGATCCATTATTTTTCACTGCAAGATGCTCTCTTTCTCTTGCATTGTGCTTGAACACTATTGACCACATGCCGCTGAACTGCAAGGAAATGAGAGTTCTTGCTTCCATGGTTGTGAGGAGTTGTAATGTTCGAGTTGAGGCAGATCCACCGCTAACCTTTGCCCACGTCCGGATGCTCGTTTATGCGGTTTAAAGCGATCCTAATTGGCCTGGAGCATGAAGTGTGATCTGTGATATGCTGTATTTTTTTTTCACAACAATATGCCGTTATTAAGTGGATAGTACCTGACCTGATGGCTTTGCCGGGGAATTCTGTCCTACATTTTCTCTCGCATGTATTCAACAAGAGCCTCAAGCCACGGCCAACACCACCAATGTGCACACAGGCCCACTTTAGTTCAATCATCAAACACAATGATTTCCAAACCTCATTTTTGTTTATATACGGCACGGGCAATTCTCCTGTCTATATTTGAACTGAGCCTCATTAGAATGGCAGAGAGAAAGAACTTGAATTTTTGATACCCCCCCCCCCCCCCCCCCCCCACACACACACACACACACACACACACACACACACACACACACACACACATCCACCCCCAAACTCATGGGCCTTGCAGTTAAAAAGCACAGCAGCACATATGGAAAAGGATTTGCAAGTATAAATTCAAAAGCATGAAAATCCAAACCACACTCCACAAAAACATTCCACATTTGAGTGCGGTGGTCTTGGGAGGGAGAGCACTTGCCGCGTCACATTTGGGCTGCACAGATCCTGAAAGGTAATGCATCTAGCAGGAATGTCAAAGCAAGCATGTTTCAACTGTAAAACATCTCAATATGTTAACACGAGTTCCCGATTAGCATAAGTCATTGGGAATCTATGCATCTACAACACAATCATGCCTAGCGAGGAGCTTGGATTTTTTTTTTTTTTTTTTTTTTCTGGAAAAGAGTTACATATTTTCCTTGTCTGGATAATAATTTACAGATTTGCTGTCTCACAGAATACACCCATTCTTAGACTCAAGTTGATACTTTAGTCTCAGTGGGACTCCGGGGCAACGGAAACAAAATCTTTATGATTCTTTGTTCCTCCATATGTTTCGGTTTAGAAGCAGCTACCTCTACCTGGGAATTCACCCCGTCATGTCGGGACACAGAGGGCACGTGCCTTTTTTTTTCTCCCTGCATAGTTCAGAGTGTATGCCCATACGTAGAGCGCGGCCCACCTGCCCTACACACACACACAAGCCCTCCGTCTACATACACACACACACACACATTTGTCTTTTCTCACCATCCCTCCCTCAGCCTCAGATCCAGATGTGTTGTGCTCCCGGCGCAGTCTGAGCTGCCAGCTGAGGCGAGAGCTTCGCCCGGGCCAAGAGCAGAAAGGCCAGATGAAACGGAGAGAGCAGGCGGATTAATCCTCTCCTCCCGTTTTTTATTGGGAACCTGCACTCGTGACGCCGCCACATACAGTCCCACTGACCCCAAATGCATTTAGGTTACTGACTTTAATAAAGGGCAGAGCCTCTAATGCGGCCAAATTTATGATTTTTGTGTCTTACACCTGTTCGCAGAAATGGGCCGCGGGTGTTTTAACTCTGACGTACACAACATGTTCATCCTCTTTAAAGTGGATGAAACTCTTGGGAAAATCCCCCCAGGTCCATGCAGTTGTAAATTATTGTTTATGATATTATATTGGCCGGTGGTGTGTGTGTGTGTGTGTGTGTGTGGAGAGGGAGTGGACAGTGTGTGAGCATCTGGGTGTTTTACAGTGCAAGAAAGAGAGGGGCTTTAATCATTCTCGCTTTCTAAGTTAAATGAAAGCTCTTGATGGCGCAGATGAATTTTATAGGGAAGACGCAGGCCAAAGAGGGCAAACCTCAAGGGGTGGTGCTTCGTATTTCTCTCCAAGAGGATTATGGGGGATTTCGTACACAGACACCTCTCTAAACCAAAAAGAGGCCATGGTGAATCAAATGTAGAGAAGAAAAAAAAGCATGTTTGCTTAGTTTTCTGTCTGGCATGTTACATTTATTTTGTCGTGACGTTGTAATTGCCTCACAAAAAATAAGCCCTTTATTGTGTACACAGAGTGGTGAGAAATGTGGCGGAAACAGTCATTTTACACAATAAAACTAAATTCACCGCCGGTTTACAGCCAGAACTGAGCTTCCATGACCGCCATGTAATATGGTATGTATCCTAGAAGATTGTCTTCACAGTTTTTTTCTCCCCCCTTCTCCCCACAAAATAAGCAATTTATTTGTTTTTTTGAAAAGGTTTCGCAGGTCAAAAGACAAATCAATGCGATCTTTATGCCGCGGCGGCGAGCGCATGTGATGAGCCGCCAGCGAAAACAGCGATGGAAGCGAGGCTCTCGGCCGCTGCTGCCCCCATCACTCTTGACAAATGGAGCGCCGGCAGAAAGGCCTCTTTGAGTGAGTTGTAACTTTCGGCAGCCCCTCGCAGGTGTGGGTGATCTTTCATCCTCCCAGCGCTCCTCCTCCGCCTCGCCGGCCTATCTCTGGCCTCCATCAAAAGTGAAACGTGCCGCCCCGGGTTCAGATTAACTCCACTCTGACAGACCAAAGGCCTCCCCTCCTCCTGCCCCTTTCCACCTCAACTCACACATCTCCTACAACAGGGGAAATTAGGGCTAGTTTAGCAGATCTTACAGCACCACTAAACACCGCCCCAGATCGCTCACTGATTGCCTGGCTCAATCCATTGTCCCCACCCCCACCCCCCACCCCCCCTTCACCCTCACCCCACCCCTTCGCTTATCTTTGCCTTTGGCCAAAAGCAGCTTCACTACTCTGAGCCACCGCCACCACCTCTACTCCTCCATGCACTTACCCACTCACACACACACACACACACACACACATTCCCTCCCCAGTTTGTCCAGAGGAAAATATATAACTGACTTATTGTGAACCAGCCTCTCTACACAGGGTGAATAGATAATATCGGTTCAGACTGTTACCATGTCACAATGTTTGCTTTGTGCTTTCCCAGGAAAACACACTCAAAGTTAATGTTTCTTTTAATTGTGGGTTGAGACAAACCTTACGCTGTGTTTATGATAAACTGTAAGAGCCGCTTTACAGGTTTATTATCCCGGGTTCATCCCAGACTGGCGTTGGTGGTGACAGATTTACCTGGGATCTGGGACTGCTCTGTTCACCGAGGTGAACACGGTTGTTGCTTAACAATGTAAGGTAACAAATCAATGGTAGACGGTGGAAAATTAGTTACGGTCAAAAGAGGATTCGGCGCTGTGGTAATTGCTCGAGGAGAAAAGCTCCATTTTAAGATGAAACCTCGTAAGACCTCTATCATTTAAAGACTTTTCTAATTATTACTCTTGCTGCAATTATGGATGATCAACCTTTGGCAAAGTGCTTAAACGGCCGTGGCTGGGTGAGACCTATCATTTGTCTCTCTTGTCAGTTTCCTGTTTTCCTGAGCAACTCCCCTGACCCGGCTGGCAGGCCCGCCTGCCCTGAAGAGCACTTTCCCTTTCCTCATTCTCTGTTCGGCTGCGAGGGAGGGAGGGGAGGGGGGGGGGGAGGCGGGGGAGGGAGGGACGGGTGGGGGGTCTAACTTAATCTGACCCATTGCTCAGGTCAGTGAGCTGCTTACCGGGTCTATCCAAACATAGGGGTTTGTTTTGCTAAAGCTGTGGAAAGAAGAAGTACCCTCTTAAATCAATGCTTTACTTAGAGCAGAGCACATGCAAGGTTGTTATGCGTGAAACCACAGGAGGCAGGGCTGGCACACAACCAGCCTGCTCCTCTCCTCCTGACTCCCTCACCATGAAGGCAAAGCACAAAAAAAAAAAAAGAAAAGAAAACTTGCCTATACACAGCCAAAAACTTTTTCAAACATCAGAGGCTATATTCCTGCATTTCTAAAGCATAGCTGTAGACTGTCGAACAATTCCCCCGCAATTGCTTTGGCGCACTCAAACAGAACATGCATTTTCATTTAGGCCTTCCACACTGTGTGCTCTTCTCAATGACAAAAGGGAATTACACTCTAAAATGTATCCAGCTGTGTGTACTTATGTATTTTCCTGACATATTTTCACCGAAAAAGACCGCCCCCCCCCCCCCCCCCACCCCATACCCCCACCCCATACCCCCACCCCCCCGATCCGATCGCTACACCGCAGCGCTACGAGATCGGACGCCGCGTGTGTAAGTTTGTCGTCCGCCGACCGGAGCGGGGTTTTGATGTTCGAACGCCGGCGCGCCTCCGCCACTCAGGTGTCAAAGCGATCTGAAGAGGAATGCAGAAATAACCCAGATTTATTGTTCCTGTTCGACTGAGCGTGTGTAATGGCGAGCAGAGAAACGATTCCTTTACCTCGAGGAGGCATTCGTGGCATCTTTGAAGTCGTTGTAAGACTCTTTTTTTTTCGGGGCACTAAACGGCCTTGTTACAGGGAAGACCAGATGCGGTGCAGATTGCAGGGGTGAATTGTCATTTAGATTGAATTTTTATGAGCGCCCAACGGCACTTCTCTCTCTCTCTCTCTCTCTCTCTCCGAAGCGGACGAGATCCTCCGCAGACAGGTTCTGCGCTCTGGGTGAGGCAGGGCCGTGTCGAGTCTCTTTACCTGACACAGGCAGGGAAGGAATTCACATTACCTTGTGTCTCTTCTCCACTTGTAACTCCGACACCTGTGCGAGGTATGCTCCAACACACCTGACTCGGTGAAACGCGGTCAACTTGAACCCATAAAGCCACATTACGGCTTATATTGGGGCTTCTGACAAACATGGCCACCGGTAAAAGGCTCTTGTTGTGACTGTAAACAAAAGGCTCTAATTCACTATAATGGTTCTGTGGGTCCAATGCTCTGGGAGATGCAATGGCCAGTCTCAGTAGCTTAATTATCTTTCTAATTTGTATTAGCACCAGCTATCCTCTCAGGGATAATTATGTATCTAGTGTGTGAGCGAGCTTAATGAGGTTAACTTAAGTCTTTACATGGAATAAGGGTTCAGTCACCTTATAGAGGGAGAGGGGGAAAAAAAAGCTGCAGTATGTTTTTCTCATATATAAATGCTCACAAAGCAGGACTCGAGTGAATCCCAGCGGTCTGCAGAAGCACAGTTTGAGTTCTCAGCGGTCGCACCGAGCAACGGGGAACGGAAGTTACTTTGCTATCGGCACTGCTGGCTCTGTTCTGAAGGATTGCCGGTTCAAACGGCGGAGGGTAGCGCCCCGTAACAGCTAAACCTCGCCGAGCACGCCGTAGATAAAAATCGAAGAACGCTCCTATCAGATCAGTGTCGGCCTAGTATCGCTCGCCGCGTCGCCTCCGCTGACATTTTCAACAAGTCTCACCACTTCTGCCGCACAAGAGTCACCGCGCGCCGGAGCGAATCGTGTTTAGCAGGTATTGATAAGGGGGGGCGATAAGAGCCGGAGCTTGTCTCGTGATATCATCCGAATTCCCAATGTCTTGTGATAAACATGCACTGTATCTCTCGCGGCCCCCAGATGATATACAGGACTACAAAAGACGACGTACTCTCTCTTATGATTGAGTATAATCCGCGGCTAAAGATCTCTCATTTATTCTCCGTGCCCCTCCCACTCGCCTGCTCAGTACCTCACTGTTTTTTACTGCAGGTTAGGAAGGGAAACCATCTTATCTGTGACTGGGGGGATTTATTAGTGCGAAAAAGATAATTGCTACCCATAGGCCACTGGGGGCTGATTTACAACCACTAATATTTAGGATTCCTAGAGCCGTTTTTCAGCTTTTTTATCTCCAGCCCTGCCTGCAGCGCCGAGAGGAGAGAGGTCACCGTGGACGATGAGGGATGGGCCGGGCAAAGCCTCCACTCACAGCAATTTGGCTAAAGACTAATGTGCGAGGAAGTAGCCTACATAAAAAAAAAAAAAGGCCGCATCCACGTAGGTCTGCCTGGAGCTGACAAACACCTGTTCTACTTAACCCGCACTCAGTCTGTTAACCCAGATCCTCTTTCTTCTCCGTTTTGTTCCTGTGAGAGCAAGAAAACACGAAATGGCTTTGAAAGGGGAAAAAACACAGAAACCACTTCTAATCTCAGTATTGTTTCAACACCTTTTCATATATGTTTACATGTAGGAAAATGTCTGGAATGGCCAAAATCCTCCTTTGAGTTATTGCTAGATGCCCATAGATTCCTCCTCACCCTTTCCTAATAAAACTGGTTTGGGAGTTTGCAGTGTAAACATGACACTTTACAGTTATAGTCATTCCAAAGTGATGGTTTGAGTGTGTGTACGTGTGTGTGTGTGTGTGTGAGCGCGCTGCGTTGTCCTCATGAAGGTCATACCTTGGCTATGTTGATTATATTACCTGAAACACAGGTAGCATTTTGTGTTTTGGTTGGGGGCAGGGCGCTCGCAGGCGAAACAGGAAATGAAGAGTCTTGGGCCTGTCTGTCCACGCTGATCCCGGAGCTGACCGGGAGGCTTCGGCGAGAGCGCTCACATGTCAGGTCACGGGTTCAAAGCCCAGGTGTTGTGCCTCGCAGCGGGACACTTCCAGTCTAAACAGTGTCGATGGTTTCAGAGAATGCGGAGGTCGACCCCCGAGATCAAAGAGCTCCACTTCATCAGAGGCTTATTTTCTACTGTATCTGTGAAAGACATCGCTTTGTCAACAAGCTAATCTGTTTTGTGTGTGTGGTAATTGCATCAGTTATATTGGTGTTCTCACTTTAGGGGGTAATAAGGCGTGCTGGAGGATACTGTCAGCTGCCTCCGAACAGCCAAACTGTAAATCTTTTAGCTTTTGCTCATGAGTACGGACAATAAAACCTCAAATCTCACTCCTGTTTTGTTGTATTTTGGTGAACAAATTTGGTTTAAGATAAGTTGAACCTAAGAAATATCAAATTTAATTTTCAATTTGTTGTCTGAACGAAAACAGCATATCAGCGGACGCAAATGGTGCCATTAGAGTGGAAGAAGAAGTCCCGATGAACATGGAGCCATTCCTTTTGATTCCCATTTCATTTATTTAATTTCTCATCCTTAAGAGATGTCACTTTGTCTGAAAATGTATTCATCCCGCATATCCGACTCTTAATAATGCTAATCTTTCCGCCGGAGCAGAAATCTCGTGGCAGGATAATCTGAGATAAATATAGTTAATTGAGGCCAGGTGAACTTTCTTTATCAGCACCACAGTCAAGCAATCTGAAGTAAATGTGATAATTAGAACGGAGATGTCTTCGCTGAGAACAGAGCGCGGTCCTGTCCCTCAGCCATATTCCTCCAATCATATCTGATTCCACCACGCATCAGAAATCTATAGCAAATTAGTGAGTGACAAATGCACTAATATTTTGCATCAACATTTGTATACGTGATAATCTGTAAGCAATAAGCAATAAAGACATCTTTCACAGCACAGGTGGAACGCTAGGCTAAACTTTCCTACGTTTTCCCTCCACTAACATCCAGTTCGGCTCTCAAATCACGTCGCACAAACGGCTAAATCGCTAAAAACATATATTTTCATGACATAATTTTCTCGTCAGCGGCAAGTGCGCCGAACAAGACGGCCCTTTCTCTCTCCGGAACGGGAACAGATCCGAATTCAAAGCGCGTGAAGAAAGAGCCCTCCTCTTCCTCCGCGCGGCGCGCTATGAAAGGCCGCTCTCTTTGGCCATACATGCAGCCTGTGCTCCGCCGAGCCTGACCACCGCTAACACCCCAGAGGAACCGCGTCCTAATTACTCATTCAGCCTGACAGAATCTCCTTAATTACAAACTTCATTAGCCTGCAGGACTTTGTTTTTCTCCAGAAAAGGAGGGAGCCGGGGGGGGGGGGGGGGGGGGGGGGTGCGGGGGGGGGGGGGGGGGGGGCTCGGGCCAAGGTGCAACGGAGGCGAGGGGTTGCCGCTTTAGCACCTTATTCCTCCATGCATTGCTTTTTTTTTTTTTTTTTTTTTTCCTTAAAGGAGATGTTAAGACCTCAGTCAGAGATCTAATTAGATTCATGGTGAGAATCAGACACCTTTTAACTAGCCTCTGGAGTCCCCCCTAAAAGGACAGCGAGAGCCGGGCTAAGAGAGGCACAGAGAATTAAATGGACCTACTACTGCCTTTCATGTGTGAAGTGGTCTGATTTGCCATGTCCTCACCTCCAAATACAAAATAATCTCCAGCACTTACACACCCTGCTGCCATTATACCTCGCTCATAAACACATAGGACAGCCGGTGGGGGGAGGGGGGAGGACAAAAGCGTCGGCTTTGGCGCTATTGCGGTAATCGCACTTTTAAGAAAGCATATATTTCCATTACCTCGTTTGTAAATTCTAGCCTCACTTCACTGTTCACTGAGTTACTACCGCACCTGTCCCTGCCGACTGCTGTTTTAGGGCCAAAAATCATTAATCTGAGGAAGCGATGCGAACTCGCTACTTTTCGGTGGCGTCGGACATCGCAAATCACACGGGGTTCAAAGTCGCCCGCCTGTCATTTCGGTGGGGTCGCGTGCGTTTAGAGCTCATGAGTTCACACTGCGTGCAGTAATATGGTAGAAAGTGCTTTAGCCAGTAAGCGTTACCACCGGTTAGAGTCAGGTGCAGCGCAGCAGACCGCTTCTCGCTTGCTGCTAATGCATAATGGAGTGCTGCATATCCGTCGATAGTGGAGAGGTTCCCAACCATCGCTGGTTGAACTTCAAAGTCTCTCGGTGTACAGAGAGCCGCCGCCGCTGCTGCTGCTGCTGCTGCTGCTGCTGGAGAAGTAATTATTTCACCTTAAGCTTACATAAACCCCCCTGCAAGAAGTTATGCTTGTTATTAATTAGAAGGCGGCTCTCAGAAACTCCACTCGAGATCGTTAGACAATGTTAGTATCCCTCTCCTTCAATGGCTAAGCTCTGCGGAGGACGGACATCATGAGTGAATGAGAGTGAATGATTAGCAAGTATAATTTGGGTTACTTTCTTTGTGGAAGTGCTAAGGTGTTCATTGGCCAATAATAGATGTCACAACCTGAATTACTACCACCAATCATTTACACCTCCTGTCAAGCAATGCTCCAATTCTCGGAGCAGTCACGCCGAGAAGCCCACGTTTAAGCCCAGAACACTTAGCTGAACGCCTCTTCTCCCCTCTCTACATTTCTTAAACATATCAGTGTGTTTAGATGTCAGACACATCAGCATACAGTATTTTTCTCCTGTGACACATTTTAAACACATGGTCATGCTTTTTCAAGATAGGGAATTCAGCAGCATCCGGCGCCAAAAGAAAGGAATAAAAAAAAATCATAGAGCTTTTCTCGCTGGCTGCAACTGACCGACTTGATGTTCTTTTTATATGTTCTGTTTCACCTCTCCGACTTTTGCTATATCCTCAAGTTCATGATACTGAACCACTTTTACCTCCAAAGATTCTGGGACGAATCTACAATCGAAGTGTTTGTAGGCTACTTACAACCTTCAGCATCCAATTTCTCGAAACAAAACCCACAGACTATCTTGTCATACGTGCTGAACAGCCTTTTTCCACTAAGTAGCGCAGAGAAAGCAAAGATACCCACCACCTACCCACAAATACACACACACACACACACACACACACACACACACACACACGTACAGCAGACACACACACCGCCCTCACGGACCATATTGTTTGTGAACATTAGTCATTTTAAAACCAACTTCAGGGGTTTGTTGGGCAGGGGAGGAATTTTATTTTGACATTGTTGACCAGAGAATTGGCACGGCTTCGCATGGACGCCACAAAGACATAGATGTTACATGAAGAGCTAATGAAAGCTGGCATGAGAGTTGGATCAGCATTCATGAAGCCAAAGCATGTAGCTGTTGTGGGGCATAAACTTCATGAATGGCTAAATGTATTATGAAATCCTGTTTTACGTTCATGTGTTATGACTGTAGTCTGATGTAAATTAGGCTTTGCATAGTATAAACTTATTGCAAGTCGCTTTGGACAAAAGCATCTGCTAAATGACATAATGTAATGTAATGTAATGTAATTTAAAGTGTACTGTAAGCAAATTTTCATAATATCTCATTCTCAAACATATTAGAAGAAATTTGTTGAAAGGGAAACTTCTAAATTCCAAATAAAAAAACTATAATTTATTACTCTGATCATTTTGTCGATATTTTGGTATTTACTATAGTGCTAAAGTTATTATTTAAAAAACTGTTAAAGTATACATTTACAGTATATCGCTGTAAGCTTCTTGTCTACAATTGTCTACAATTTTTCTCACTCTCAACATTGTGAATTATTGATTATGGGTCTCATATGTTCTATTACTGCTGTAAACACAAGTTGAAATTTTAGATGAAAACCCAGGTTTCCAACCTTATTGGTCCTTGGCTGACTGTCGCCATCGTTTCGCAATCAAAAGTAATTTTTGGCTTGAGGAAAGCGAAAATGGTGAAATAGCACCACTCAGTGGCATGTTTCACCCTGCAGAGTGTTCAAGTGTTTCGAAACTGTACGCAATCTGCAGTATAGTGTTCCACCGAGCCATGCTAGTGTTTACATTGCTGTTCAGAATGTGTTCAGAGGGAGTTCATGTACTGGAGCACCAACTGTACAACCTGATCTCGTGATAATGTGTAGGAAATTATACAAAAAGGCGGGGGGGAAAAAGACCGTGGTTAGTAAGCGTCAACAAAATTTTTACAGAAAATTCCATACAAAATGTAATGAAAGGATGCCTAACATACCAGGTCCAAAGCCAAATGTCAACCAAGAGCAAATTTGTTTTCAACATCGAACCATGACCAAAATCTTTCAACCAAACTAGTTTTTCTTGCCTGACCCTGAGTCAGTTTGCTCTGTTGGGAAAAAAGACCTTGACCACCCTGACCACAATCCTCCCCTTTAACACCGATTTCTTCTTACCTAAATTGTAAACGAGAGAGAAAATTGTGATTTTTTTGGACACTCCTCTAGGAGGAGCTGCTTGGACGTCACTCTTTTTTTCTGCATTCTGTAAAATCATGTACATAACTTCTCACAAGCACTCCAAGGACACAATAATGAGCACACGTGCTGCTGTAGAATAATTCGTGTAGGATTTACTTTAGTTTAACACTTTTTGAGTTTAGTTATGTTTAGTCATAAAACACTCCATGACAAATCTAAATTTAGGTTTTAGATATTACATGCCACAGGCTCCATGAGCTCTCACATTGAGAAAATACAAAATGCACTATCTACTATCCAAGTGCACAAGCCCCTATCCAAAAACTCCACCACTAGTATTTTAGTCTGCCTGCCTTCCCAGACACTGAGCACTCAAACACCATCAGACTCAACCAACAGCAACTTGATATTCCATGTATTTTGGGCAGATTTCTCTCCCTCCCAGCTACCAAGAGAGGGAGACACAGCAAAACTCCAAAGGGTGCAGAGCGGGGACAGCAGAACAGGTGCCCATAATTTCACCTGTCTGTTCCATAACCCCACACCCTACAGGCGATATTACATTTCGCCTCTAATTGTTGCCACATTTGCAGCACTTTCGCCGGCATGAAAGAGGCAGCGTGGAAAAAACAGAGGACAACTGGGCTAAGACTCCAGTTTTAGGAGAGTGGATGTGAGCTAATGTCATTGGATGCAATCAAATCCTGACGTGGAACGAGACAAAACACGGCCAGCTGAATTAGCGGCCTTCATGTGCGTTGGCTCAGCACAGACTTTGCGGTGTGGATACGCACCAGACGCTGTTGTCTGGAGCAATGCAGATTCCCCTCCGCGACCTATTGAACCCTGTTAGCCCGCAGCAGGTAAATGCACAATCTCATAAAATCTGCGGTATTATTTTCAGAAGTACCTGCCTGATGCGGACAGATACACCCCTATCAAGGGGCTGATGATGTGGGAGGGGACTCGCAGGGGTCAGGAGACACAAAATAGTTCAGCAGGCACATGTGATATATTTAGTGAGGCCATTGTTTGTTTTATTTAGGGAGCGAATTGAGGATTTTCCAAACTGCAGGGCCCCTGAGGTATTTTATCAGGTGTACAGTCCGCCATATGTTACACATTAGCGCACTGAGGGGAATGCTGGTCGCAGATATAACCTATAAAATGTTTTGAGGTTGGAACTTCAGAGGACAGGGGGGTCGACAATTGCTCTCTTAAGGGCCGCCGGACATGTGGGAAACACGCCAGCTATATGCAAATGAAACAGCATCACGTTACACCCCGAATATTCCTCTGATTAAAGAACATAAACTTGACGAATCTGCGAGATGGCGGGCCGTAAGGATATGAATTTGTCTAGCAGTGGACAGAAATGTTTACTGCCGGACCATGCACCCCCCCCCCCTCCACACACACACACACACACACACACAAAACACAAGACTAATAAATCCCTTAAATGTTGCGAGGCCTCCCACACTGAGCTTTGCCTGTGCAGCGTGGCCGGCCCGGTTCAAGCAGATGCTGGAAGTGTCTGCGGACTCTGCGCGGGGCATTATTGGGACTCGGGCCAAGAAGAAGCCGAGGAGGCTGACGGAGGGAGAAAGAGGCGGTCTGTGCAGGTGGAAAAAGTTTAGTGTTTCTGAGTCCGCATCTCGACTGAAAACTCGAGATGAATATTTCATTATGAAATCCCCATTTGTCACCGCCGGGCTGTGACATCTCTCGGTCATGTGTCGCACCGCGTAGCGGCCTAAAATAGGGCCGGGGTGCATGTGGGCAGCCGGCTGTAATGTAGCCTGAGCCTGCTGAGCGAAGCCCCGGGTCCGTCAGGGGCAGGTTGGAACGTCTAGAGTCGGTTTTAGCTTCATTAATCTGTGAACAATAACATTTTGGTGCCAGGCTCTTGGTTTGTGTCTACAGGCTGCAACCCTGCTCTTAATTCATTAAGACAGAGAACACAGAATTGGTCACTCTGGGCTCCTGTAACACCCCCCCCCCCACACACACACACACACACACACACACACACACATACATACACACACTCATGCACACACACCCTCTCTCTCTGCCTCTCTCTCGAGGCTAGTAGGGGCGGGGACAGGGGAATGAATTGACAGCCCTAATTGCCAATAGGAATAAACCTCGAAGTGTTACATCACCAGGCAAAAATGCAACTTCACAAATTATGTCCAATTAGTAAAGTGATGTTTATAGCTTAGTGTAGGCCTTATCTTCGGTTGGAAATAGACACTGTGTGGAACACAGACAAATTCAGCCCCGCATGTGTAAATTACCACGTTAATTCGCCACATATTTTGACTTTTCAATTAAAAAAATCAGCACTTTGAGTTTAGTTTAGACAAAAGACAGGCTATCTGGAACGCCTAATGAAGTTCTTAATAAGATTTTAAGCTTTCATGCGAACAAGCGAGATCCCGTTTAGGTCAATTCTAAAAACGCAGTAGGCCGATAAACAGCCTTACAATTAAGACGGCTGTGCGTGAGTGTGCGTCTAAGCAAGTAAGGGCTTCACTTGTGATTAATTCATATGATTTAACACGCCATCTAGATGATTGAAAATCAATCTCAATTCCAAATCAATTCAAACCCATATGAAAAAATAACAGAGCAGGTATTTAGTGTTAATGAATGTGCGCAGTTGCAGTCGGCGCCATTAGAAAGTCACCGGACTAGTTAGTCAGTCGAGTCAACAACTGCTGACTGTAACCGATGGCAAATTGAAAATTGCTGCGTTTGGAAAACATAATCATCTCAGCACATCACGCCCCTCCCTCGTTATTAATAATAAAGAAAGAAACTGAATCCGAGGCACGGATGTTTAATTTATTATTATGTAAGCTATTTGAAGGGTGATTGTATGGTAATTGCTCATTAGTCTTGTATATTTATCGCTGCACCTTATGTCAAGGCCAAGGGAATTGTGTAGGGGTTCATTCTCCCGTTTCAAGGATCAATTTCAGAGGCAATTTGTGAAACAGGAGAGATCAAGTTTGTCATGACGTCGTATATTCTGACAGGACCGGCCTGCAAGTGCCACCTCAGAAACAGGCATGTTACCCTGACATGGTTCAGTTCGGGTACTAAACAAAACGGGGAAGGCCTTTGGCATCATAGGAGTTGATGGCGTCCACAGCTCCCTCCAGACATTGTGTTGACTCTTAACTATCCACACATCCAAAGCCATCATGTTTAAAAACCCACTTCATCTATAAAGATTTCCAGCAAGATCACGTATTGACTTCAACTTGAATCTGAAGCCTCCTTCCCACCTATTCCCTTCCTCAGCTACTATTCGCATTAGCGGTGTCAGCGGAGGTAATTATACCTACTAATTGCAGATTAGAGGTTTTGGGTCAGTGGGGTCATTTGATAGGACCGACTACTCTTTTCAATGACGGATAATCATTTCACGTCGCAGGGCTGAATGTTTTATGCAGTCGGGCGCGTAGCTACGTCCACGTGGATCTCCAAAAGCGGCTCAGTCGTGAATATCTATAGGAATTATCAATGTGACCATCAATCTATAGCGCGGTAGTCGAACTCGGTCAACAGTGAGCGCAGCGCCTCTGATGATTTATGGTTTCTTTGGCCCCTGGACGGAGCAGAGCATCTTAAGGTTAGATAAGCGGGTCACCAAAGGTCCCCGCTCGGGCCCTTAACGCACAGCGTGACTGTCTGCAAAAATAATCTGACCTCAGATCATAACACACTGCCCCGCACAGACAATCTGACTTCTGTCCAATCCAATTATATTTATGTGACCTTATAGTCTCAAACTGCGCCCGGTCTTCCCCTAACAGTGCCATAATGTGCAAAGACAAGTGCGTATAGAATAAAAAAAAATCTATAAGCTGATTCTAAATATTAGAC
Organism: Centroberyx gerrardi; assembly: GCF_048128805.1. Classification (NCBI taxonomy): domain Eukaryota; kingdom Metazoa; phylum Chordata; class Actinopteri; order Beryciformes; family Berycidae; genus Centroberyx; species Centroberyx gerrardi. The sequence continues at coordinate 7,823,203 of NC_136011.1, read as the reverse complement.
AGGCCCAATGGTTTGCAACCGTCAGTATATCCTACGCGCAATGCTTCTTTTTTTTTTTTTTAATCATGTATTCCTAGACAGTTAGATACAAATGTATATATGGCCAAAATTTGCGTTTAGCACAACAGATTTACAGATTTAATGATGAAATATTTGATAAGTGCCTTTAGAATAAAGAGTAGCGGCAATTTAATTTAGCAAGTTTAAATATAAACACACAGCCGGTCGGGAGGAGGACGGTCCGAGCTTTGCAGTTTTTTAAATGATGCTTTTAAATGTGACAAACCTCGTAGCTTAAACTGACATGTTTCACTGATATCTGAATTGCAAATTTCTCATGTGTGCAAAAGCTATTTTATTGCGTCTCCTACAGACCTAGCCACCGTTGAAATAAATAAATAGAATAAAAAAAAGATTTGCTGGTTAAAATCAAACGCGTAAGAAATTAATAAAATTAGTGCCAGTTCTAATGAGAGGGCTGTCCTGTCTCCTGTCTGTGTCCATTGAGGCGCACAGAGGGGGAGAGAGTGCGCCAAATTTGTTTGCGGCGGATCAAGGCTCACCGCCTCCACTGCACTTTCTTTATCTTAATTCCAACTTGAAAAGATATAATTATCTAGTTTGAACAGGACTGCTATCAAATCCTTCTTTATAGGCAGGGTAGGGAAAAGCTCGAGTGGATTGTGAGGCTCTGAGCCGCTCGGTGTTGCCCGAGATAGGAGTAATGAAGTTGTGGAGTCCGGAGATACAAAGGGCATTAACCTCATTAGCATGAAACCTTTTCTTCTAACTATTGTGGGACCCTTTCAGTCCTCTAATCCCCCCTATTTCAAAGCTGGGTTTGTAATAAAGCTTTTAGGGTTTTTTTCCAAAGCTAATGGTATTCTCTAAAGATTTTTATTGCTGTTATAATCTATGGGCCGATTAAGAATTCCCTATATAGTTTTTTAGGCTGTGCCATGCACCTCCCCTCCCCTCCTTCCACAAACCAGAAAAAAAGCATTTTCAGTTTGTGAAACAATAACACAAACACATTCACCTTGCACCATTAAACGTTTAAGTTGCTGTTGTTATATATCCACAAGCCAAATTCATAACCTAGCTGAATTTTGTCCGATTTTAAATTATTTGAGCTGCTGTGTTCAGTGTTTTGCTGTTGTTTTTGTTTGTGGATAAATATGGAATAATTTCCCTGCTGTAAATAACCCTGTGCATCTTTTTTGATTTTAGCCCACAGTGCGTGCAGGCTCCAAAACAAGTGCTGCAGTAATGTTTCCGTTCAATTCAAAGCAGCAGCTTGCAGCACGATGCAGCCTACAAGACAAGATTTTAAACAAAGATCCCATTTTGCGGCACATTGCAACCTTCCCTTATCGCGTCGTGAGGGGTAGTCAGATTGTACTAAATTATGTCCAACCAAGCCCCCTTGGATCCGTGGATTAAGAGATTAAAGTGGACCACTGGGCAATGCATCCCCTTTCCCCCTCATATTACTCGCATGATAATTGCCTAAACTGATTTGCACTTTCACAAAAGCTTGTAGGGACTCTTTGTAGCTCGAGCGGACCAGACGTTAGCCCCTCAAAATAAAACTAATGCCGTCTATCACACTGAGAAACAAATGCAGAGCAGAGACCAGCAAATTATAGGCTGCAGCATTTTGGTGCGTGCGTTTAAATCAAACTCCGCATGTCCCAACGCCACATCACCAAACGTCCGCATAAACCCTTTAGAAATTATTCTATTTGAAGGCAGATAATAAGAATAAAGTGCAAATATCGAGCTACAGGCTCCATCTTGTTAGAAGCGCATGTTGTTAATGCGCAGGCCTCCATTCAGCTGCTCTAAAATCAAAAGCCTCTACTTTTACTGCGCGCAACATATTGATAAAACTTTATTGACAAAATATTGACAATTACATACTTCTTGGAAGTATACTTTGTGTTAAAATTGTAGCAAACTTAACACAAACACAAAAATTATTTACATTCTGTAAAAGAGGGTTTAACAGAAACATTAACTTTTAGCATTTCTGTACATGGAATACGCTCAGTGCTTGAAGTTTTCTCAATTTCTTGCATTTAGTCCTTCGTGGCAACTTTCACTGGAGGGTCAAGTCCTGACAGTAGGCTGGGGCCACAGCGACGGATTGGTAAAGCTTTAGGTTAAAGGAATGTCCTGATACCTTCCCTTTAAGTACTTTAGATCTGTGGTATATGAGAAACTTTTAGAAAGTTTTTTTTTTCCAAATTCATTTTTGTTCTCTTTTCTTTAAAAAAAAAAAAAACAAAAAAAAAAACACTATAACGCAGCACCGCTACTTCATATGTTTTCACAATCACTTTTACACGAGAATCATTAATTAAAGACTGCACACTTTGTAAAAAGGAAGAAGCACGACATCTCTCAGTTGGAAAATAGAGTGGAAAAACAAAAATGTTTTTTTTTCTTTTCTTTTTTTAAGGGGGGAGAAAAATTTTGTCAAATTAAAACAACTACCAGGAAAAAACTAGACCATGCAATTCAAGTTTTACAAAAAAAAAATAAAAAATAAAAAAAATAAACAGTTTTGTATTTTGGTATCTTGAGTGGAAACGTTTTTTTAAAAACCTTCAGAAGTGCAAATGTCCAATGTGAATTGGAGGAAAATAAAATCGGGGTGGTTGATGGGGGGATTTGTAGTAGTGGTGGGTTGGTGCGTGGAAGGGGGTCAGGTAGGTGGACTGAGACACTGTCAATCACATTTTCCTGGGTAATTCGGATACGGATTGACAGACCCGCGTACAGTGGCGGCAGTGCCACCAGTCGGGTTTCTCTCACCCTCAGCTGCCGATCTCCGGAGATCTGAAATGTGACATTGGCTTTTTTTTTTTTACCCTCTCACTGTCTCTCTACACGGCATCCTTTATCCATGTCCTCCTTCGCTCGGACGCGTTATAAAGTCTCTTAATCGTCTGAGGTGACATCGATTTCCTCCGGGCTCGCCTGCTTAGTCGCCAGTCTCCACCGGTTTATGTGATGCGTCCCCTTCTTCTTCTGCTGCGACTCCGAGCCCTCCTCCTCCAACTTCTGCCGTTTGAACTTGGTCCTCCGGTTCTGAAACCACACTTTTACCTGAAAGGGGGGGAACACAAAACCTCGATCAGTATCACGAGATCAGCCGCGATTGGCCTGTGCGTAAAAACCACGCGTAAAAAAGGAAACATTGTTTGGATAACAGGGCGACGTACAGTACAGTCAGGCAGTGATGTGGTAAATAAAAAGGTAAACTATCACCTCCAGTCGGTGATCATCATGAGGCAAACAACCACCAATATAAACAAAAATCAGCTATATTTTCAGAAAAACATTAATTCCTACTTCTCTTTTCCCTAAATGAGCCAGTCCTCATATAACTTACACTACTTTGACGCTGCTTACTACAATATATAATACGAATTTACAGCATAAATATTTACCTCAGCCTTAAAATGGTGGGTAAATATATAATGCACTGGGTTTAGTGGCTTTATCCCCCTCTACATCCCTGCAATACTCGCCCTGCAATACTGAGCGAATGGAAATAAGCAAATTATAGGCAAAAGTGTAATTATTTACGCATTTAGACCCACAAACATTTGATGTCTGGGAAAACTTTGGACGCTTCATGTAAAGTAGGTCAGATACAGTGAATAACATCCTATTCTATTCCAGTATGGGGATAAAAAAGGAAATAAAGGAGGGTTTCACAAATCCAAAAATCTATTTTGACACGTTCGAGTAAATTGACTTATCTTGTTTTAATAATACCACCGGGAATTCACAGCGTCTAAATCGATAAATTGTCTATTGCTGCTTTGTTAGCCGCAGCCCCTTCGGTCTAATATGGCAACTGAGGTGCATTTAATATGCCTTCAGTCGGCTAATTGAAGTAGGTGATGGTTCATTTCTCCCTTCAGCCCCTCGAAAGGCCCCGCTTCCAAAAGAGACACAGCGGACAAAAGACAGCGGCTGATGGGCTCAAACAGCATCTTAAATATGGCAAGGGGAATTCATTGAACCCGCCTCATTCTTTGTATTGCCTATCCCATAAAATGGTTAACTGGTTAATTTGCCCTCCATTTTGAAAGGCAACATTCTCCCCCCAAAACAAAGTAATTCAACCCCTCCTAAAATGAGGTTAGGCCTATACAATGACGGTGGATTTGATCCAACAGAAAAGCCTCTGTCTTCGATTGACAACATTCATTTGCGGATCTCGCTACGTGGACTCCATTAGGTGCCTCATTCATTTTGAATTTTGTTTTGCAGTCTGGGACTCTTATTTCATTATATGCGTTAATATCCAGCCAGTTAAACATTCACAGCGGCCTGGTTTTGTGCTTCCGTCCTGGAAGCACAAAACCAGGCCGCTGTGAATGCACGGTGCCAAATTAAGGGAAAGAGAAGGAAATAACACACGTGCCATCAGCCAGACTGTGAGAAAAATATTATGTTTTTTTCTTTTTTCAAATAAATATCATTGTCAGCTGCAAACAGGCCTGCACCAACAGCCACACCATGCCATAATTAAGCAAGCTGCAATATCACCAAAGTTCAATTTGAAAATAAAATAAGCGCAAAGCAGGCTGCAGTTTGCTTATTTTTGGTGAAATAATATGGATTGATGTGAAGTTAATTAACGGGGAAACAGTGTGTGTTCCTTACCTGAGTTTCTGTGAGGCTAAGGCTGTGGGCGAGCTGTTTTCTTTCTGCTCCGACCACGTAATGGTTTTTCTCAAATGCGTGTTCAAGCCGCAGAAGTTGCGAAGGTGAAAAAGCTGTCCGGATTCTTTTGGGCTTTCTGGCCAGTGCATTGTGCAAAAGGAAGCTCTCTGGACTCGTTTCATTACCTGGAAACCACCAGAAAAACGGGGATCCGTTAGGACCTTTCTTTTTTTTTATTTCTTTTTTTTATGAGGCAATAACATTTCTACAGCAAACATCAACAGCAGAGCAGCAACTTTTCCAGGCCTACGCAGCCCAATAAACCAACAGTGAGGATAAGACTGAAATATCGCATGATAATTATGTGTGGGGAGAATTTAGACATTGACAAATAATAGAGAGTTTATTTAGCCAATAATGTGTGTATAATGAACACTTGTGCTTATTGCAAATATAGCCTTGCGTCATCTAACCTTAATGAAACCCATCCGCATGAAGGAAAGGGGGAACAATACAAAGGCACAGACTAGAGGTATAATCCTAATTAAATTAATTCAAAATAGCCTTGGTAAACAGAAATCATTGGTAAAATGGAAGCTGCATATAGCTCTATAACCATTTAAATACAATATGCAGCAAGCAAAAAAAGGTTTAGAAAATGATTTACAGTAAATACTATTTATTCCTTCAAAATAGAAATGCTACTCCTTTAATTTGTCAGAACATGCTAGCAAAATAAACTATAATTGTTGACAGAAATATTATAAAAATGTGCAACCAGCAAAAGCAGAACGAATATAATTGCCTGCATTAATAAGCATGTAGTCTACTGTTATAGCACACAGGCCAAGTCAACTTAGTCATTCAAAATTAAATTACCACACATTTGAGTCTAATCAGTCCCGCAAGAAATTAGCAACAGCCAAAAAAAAATGCCCATGCCATCAGAATTGTTTTCTATTTTTTTCCCTTTAAAAATAAAACCAAATAATGCATCGATGTAGTGAAAACGTGAAATAGCCTTTAGCACAAACTACAGGGAATCGAAAGAGCCATATAAATATATATACAGGCCCAACTGCATATTGACATTTCAAATATAGTAGTGGTGTATTTTTTAGCCTTAAACAGACACTCAAGGGGCCAAACGTTTTTAGAAGGCAAGGAAAGCATCGTTTCTTTATTCAGGCTTCTTTATCCAAGAGGCTTAAATAAAGAAATGCATCAGAGATTCGTCATTTTGAACGAAATAACCTTTAACAATATTCGTGCATTGTTCGGCCCGGTCAGGGAAGATGGCAGGCTTTAAAACCACTGGACTACTCTCCACTACAGCTTCACACACTTTTAATTCCATCTATATCGCAGCCTGTTGTCAGCAATGATGGAGGGAGGAAAAATCACACATCATTCTCCGGCCGTTCGGCGCGTTTCGTGCGTAAAAGTGAGCCAAAGACGAAGCGCTCGAACTTACCTTGAAATCTGTGGCCCAAGTACCTATATCTGTGTATTAACCAGGGGTAGAAAGTTGAAGGGTCTCTTTGCTGGCTGGCGAAAAGAGGGTGCGGACTGTGTGAGGAGGAAAGTGGGTGAGCGGCCAGCGCGTGCGGCGGGGCCACCGGATGCACCGGGACGGAGTTGGGCGGATGAGAGACCGCCTCGGCGAACACCAAGTCCGGGTTAGAGTAGACGCCCCTGCCGCCGGAGTGAAAGCCGTTCAGAAACGGGTTCATCTGGCCGGAGTTTGCATAGCTGAGAGCCGCTGGCCGGATGGGCTCCTCGGACCGGGACACCGGTAGAGGATTATCCTTCGCCACCAAAGACTCTATGGTGAAACACCTCTTGGGTGTAGGTTGAAACATGGTCTGATAGTCCAGATTCCCCAGCTTAAGTTGAAGTTGTCGCAGGCGCTCTCGCTTAAAAAATACTCCACACCCAAGAAGGGGGAAAGTTTCTGCGCAGTAAATAAGTTGGGAAAACGGCGGCGGTGGTCGAGAAAGCCAAAAATAAAAAGTGGTCGGCTACTCCCAGACTAATCCATGGATGTGATCGTTTTCCTCGCCGGTTTTGTGCAGGCAGATTTGTTAGTTCATGAGCCTAATTAGCGCTGCAGTCCCATAAACAGCTTCCTCTGAAGGCTGTAATGGCATGGTGATTGGTCGCTGCTGCTGCTGCTCGCCTTAAGGTGGAGAGGGGAAGACGCTTTAAAGTGCGTCAATGGGAAACAGGGGCGCGGAGAGGCGGACTCGAACGCGCAACACGGAACGGATTCGTCCAGAGGAGAGACCCCCGCGCGCGCGCGCACTGACACCCGACACACACACATACACACACAGGCACACACACATCTCCAGGACATTTTAACACACTCATCTGAACCAGTAGAAAAGCTCAAGGTACTTACGTTTGCATTTAAGGCCTATGACAGTTTCAGACTGACTTGGAGAGGGTGGGGGGGCATGCAAGGTTACTAGTAAGTGATTATTTCAAATTATGAGGCCTGTGCACAACAATGTTGCGCAAACATGAGTTCGGCTGTGTTAAAGTCTATTTTGAGGCTGTGCAGCACGCAGTATATAACATATAGCTCATTTGGCCCAGCAGCTTAATTGCACTGCCACTCGGCCTCCATTTATTCCCCTGTTTGGTTTCTATCTTTGCTTTTAAAACTGGGCTAACGCACACAGACCGCTCTCGCTTCGTCGCTTCGTTTCTCCGCGTTTTCATTTTTGCCCCCCCTCGATTCTATTTAGGATTTGTTGGAAATTGAAGACTCCCTTAATTTCCATTGGCTGGAATATCGGGACGATATTGGAGTCACAAACAAGCAACGATTTGGGGCTTGTTGTCAACTGTACGACATGGCGTGAAGATTGACAGGACGCTCAAAATTCAATGAGACATTTCCACTGAGGAGTCAACGTGTCACACAGTGCCTGCGCGTTATTCAAGCCCAGAACGGGCAGGTGTGTATTGGAGAAGCCTACCTGTGTGACTGCAGGCTGTCAGCCTGCTGTATGGATGAGACACACGCGTGCAGAGGAGCGGCAGCCCAACACAAGGGACCTGAACCTGAGGCTCTGCTGACGCCCAACACTTAGGCCTTCCTAAATAAATAATACACTCTAATACCTGGAGTTATCCTCGTGATGTTACTTAATAACACGCCACGATGCAGCACTTCCATTTCAAAATGAATATCAATCCATTTGAGATTTTTGTAAGTGTTTATATTAGGTGACTCCTCATTTCACTTTAATTTGCCGTTATATGGCTCGTAGGCTACGACTGTAATAGGCGACAAAATATTTATTTCAATGTTGGACATTATTATTATTAGGCTATTATTATTATTATTATTATTATTAGGCCTACTATTATTATTATTATTATTGTTATTACTATTAAAATTATCATTATTATTATTATTAGGCCTATTATTATTATGTCATTGTTATTATTATCCATTATTATAGCCCATTATTATCGTCGCTGTTGTTAGGGTTAGGGTTATTATTTAAAGCAGCTTATGGACAAGGCTACTTGTTTTTTTTTATTGTTTTGTTTTTGTTGTGAGGGAAGGTCAAGGGTCTCTGTGGAATAAAACACGAGCTAAGAAATAAAATGGGCTTCCAAACCTGTCAGAACAGCAGCCACTGTGCGACACACAATAAGCCCTATTGGACACGCTTACAGAAACCCTCGCTGCAGCACTATGGGGAATCACTGGAGGTTAAAAGTCTCTTATTTGCGATGGCGCAGTCCATTTTATTTTTTTAGATAGGTTATTATTTTGTAGCCTATTAAATATCAGTCAGCGGACTCATCTCACTTATGTGGTAGTAATAATAATTGTATTATAATTATTGTTATTGTTCGTATTATTCTTGTTATTATTATTATTTCAACATATAGTCTATCCTATAAATCGGGCTAAAGCAACCTAATTCAAGGCCATTGGTTATTACAGGATAAGCATAATTTTTAAGGAAATATTCCGCCGAGTGGAGAGTTTTTTTCACAGCCTTAACAACATATGAATTGTTTTCTTACTGACTGCATATTGACCACTGCCTGTGTGTTTATATTTGCTCAGTTTTACACTGAGTTGACTGCTGACCATGGTTAGACTGACACACTATGACTCCTCTCACACTGTGGACCGTGCCGGTCCTCTCCACGGTGCTTTACCGGCCTCTAGTGGATGCAAGGTGAAAGTGCGCTATAATGGTTCCCAAACTAGGGTCCGGGGACCTCCAGGGGTCCTTGAGAGTTATCCAGCGGGTCCACAGCAAAATTAATAATTGGTAAATTTCACTATTCTTCAGCAGTGTCCAAAGGTTTCACTCTCCCCAACTAGAGTATAGACAGGTAGCCGATATAATTCAGTATCAGTCATATCTTAACAAAAATCTCCTCAGATGTGGTTCCTTGGGATGTGCTCTTGGGGGTCCAGGTCTAAACCATTTGGGGGTCGAAAAGTTTGGGAACCTAGCTGTAAAAACCTCTCAATTGTAAAGTAATAACTATGTAACTTCAGAAATAATGAGTAATAAGATAAATAAAAAATAAATAAAAATTTGGATCAGAATGAAATGGACTTAAAATAGATTTTTTACATTCAGAGTCAACATAAAGACATTTGTAGGATCATTTTGTTGCATGATACCTGGACTGTTATTTTCCAGATCTTACAGCCTAACACTGTATCACATAATATTTGACTGAATGTCAACCTCAAATTACTCCTTGCTACAATCATCTACCAGTGGGGCTTTGTGCAAGTTAATGATTTATATTCATTACCAAATAAATAAGGCAGTGGCACAAATCGGCCATTTTAATGACTCAGTATAGACTACACCAGATTGAACACAAGTGCCATGTAATCCTACATACCAATACAGCATTTCATACAAAACAGACAAGAAATTGGTGAGCAAACTGCTTTATTAATAAAGGCTTTATCTGTACACATGCAACCTGCTTTCATACAGTTGAATGTGGCGAGATAGAACCACACACTGGATATCAGTGAGACCAATTTAATACTCTAAGCATGCACATCAAAATGGAAATTCCACTAGTTATTCAAGAGGTTAAGCATCTTAAACATTTGGAGATGAATGGCAGAGATCACTGAAGCAGATGACAAATTCCTATTCATTCCCCCATCACCACAACTGCTGATCTATGCCATAGTATGAAGTCTATGTGAAGGTATACCAGTAGAAGAGGCAGTCAGTGATACAATGCATTTGCCTTGCAAGAGGTGGAGAAAATACAGGGGTTTTCATTTTAGCCAGATTGATTGTATTGTATTTGTGACAATAACACTCCTAACCACTGGGGGCAGTCAGGTTCACATTGATGGTTTGCATTAGGTGTAAGTGCACACAAGTTCAATGGTTGATTGTGTTTGGGTGGTGGGAGAGCCTCTGGTCCTGACCGCAAATGCTGCAAGTTACAAGAAAAGACCTGCTTAATGTCAATATAGAAATAAAAGAAAAAAGAAAACTCCTGGAATACTACTGTCTACAATTGTTTAATTCAAGGTAATAATAATGCACATGAACATCAGAAGCTTTTTGCCATTAATTCACCACTGTGGCCAATTGGTTGATGGGGTATATTGGGACATTGTTTTTCAAAACCAATTCGTCACTACTTGAGCCGTTTGGAGGCAGAAGCAGGTGCTGCGACTCAGCGGCGGACGGTGGTCCAGCCGTCGTCATCCGTCTCGTTCTTGGTGCGACGGATGTTTTCTTTGTCACCACGCCAGGAGTTCTTGTCCCCTTCGGCTTCGCGCTCACGCTCCCTCGGCCTTTCCCGCTCCTCCCGCTTCTCCTCACCGCCACGACGCCAAGACCCTCCTGCGGAAACAGAACTGCTCACTAGGGAGAAGTCCAAGTAGGAGAGTATTGATTTTAAAGGTACATCTTTCTGCGTCAAGTTGAAACAACTACTGCATGTTCCTAAGTTTGTATTTGTCCAACTCAATCAGTATTTTAGTACAGCAAATGCAGTAGCACTAATCTAAAAGGTAAACAGGGACATCTAGTGGCTGTAAACAATACACCACTTTCTGCACCCATGTCAGAAAAGGAGCTCTCAAGAGAAATGGAAGCCTGCCTAAAATGACTGCTACAATATATTGATAATACTATCATGGATATCAGAACTGTCGTCATATGAAGATAGTGCATGCTAATCTGAAGTTTGAATGTTGAGCATTACTGCTCAAAGTATGTTCAGCCAAAAGCAACATTATATGATGTTAGAACTTTCTATCTAAATGATGTGGAACGTCCTGAAGGAAAAGCTGTAATTCATATCCATCTTACCGTAAGCCCCTAATATATAATGCAAATGTTATGCTAGGCTTGGAGCAGGCTCTGCTTACCCTCATCATTGTCTCTGGGGGGCGGGGGTCTCTGTTCACGATCGTCCCGGCGGTCTCTATCACGACGCTCACCAAGGTGATCAGCACCTCCACGGCGATCGTCGCGCTCGCCGTCCTCGCGGCGAGAATCTCTCCAGGCGCTACTTTCTTCTGTGCCTCCCCTCCTCCAGGCACCACCACCCTCCTCTCTGTGAACACAGGGTCCCGTCCCATTAGCCCAACTGAATCAACTATTACTATTACAAGAATAGTAATTCAGAAAAATTACATTCCTGGCACAGGCCTGTTGGAGCTCACCTTGGTGGGCGACGCTCTCTGAAACGGTCGCTGGATCTTTCATCTTCTTCGTCCTCATCTCCGTCATCTCGGTCACCGCCGCGGGGAGGCGCCCAGCTGTCCTCTCGGGCCTTCTCCCGCTCACGCCAACCACCTGTAAACGGAAGCATTTGCCTGTCACCCTGCATGACACAATACATTTCTGCTGAGCAAAACATTCTGCTGTAAAATTTTGTTTGAGCTATAACCTATGCGAGTTGGAGACTGACTGGATACATGCGTACCAGGTCTGCCAAGGGGTTTCCAAGGCTTGGCGTCATCACCTCCATGACGCGGTCCATCATCCATGCCTCTCCTGTCATCTCCTCCTCTTCTGGCGCCCCAGTCGTCGTCAGCCCCACGCCTCGGACCCCTGGAGTCGTCCATGCCTCTGCGCGGACCCCTGTCGTCATCGAAACCGCGTCTGGGCCCGCGGTCATCGTCAAAGCCGCGCCTCGGGCCGCGGTCCTCGTCTCCGCCCCTTCTGGGACCGCGGTCGTCGTCGAAGCCCCTGCGTGGGCCGCGCTCATCGTCCAGCCCTCTGCGCAGAGGACGGTCTTCATCGCCGCCGCGACGGGGACCGCGGTCCTCATCGAAGCCCCGGCGGGGTCCTCGGTCATCTGCACCCCTGCGGGGACCGTCTGCTCGTCTGAAGGACGCGTCTTTGTCCTCTCTGTCCTCTTCACGGCCCTCTTGTCTCCAGTCCCTTAAGGGACAACACAGGCATCGTTAGAGCACCTCCTCATACTTTAAGGATGTCAACAACAAAAATGCAGAAGTGAATTATGAGGTGCCAACACCCACATACCTATCAGGCACAGGACGACGCCACTCTGAATCACCACCACCCTCTGTGCGCTTCCTCCATCCTCCACTACCGCCGCCGCCGCCGCTACCACTGCCACCACCACCCTCCTCCTTCTCAGCCCACTCCTGTATAAGGAAAGAATATATTGATCAATCGAGAGCCATTGTGCCATTTTGTCAGGATCACTGAAAGTAAAGCCTGAAGGCCAAATTTTGCTGTCCACAAAAGTAATTTGGTCCATATAAATATGCAATTTCATTGTGTTGTCCTGTGGTCCATCACTCAGGTTATGTTTCAGTCGTTATCGTTCGGTATCGTCATACCTGTACAAGCCATCAATTGAATGCAAGAGTGAATAGCTGCATGATCTAAGCAACGGTTGACAGGAAATTAGCGGAGTTATACCTTGGCTGGTTTCTCTTCTGGGGCCCTTCGCTCCTCCTCACGACGGCGTTCGCGCTCCTCAATCTCCTGCTGGCGGGCACGCTGCTTCCGCTCCTGCTCCTCCAGCTTGCGCAGGCGCTCCTGGTACTCCCTCTCCTCCTCCTCGCGCTGCTCTTGCTCCACGCGCTCACGGTCCTCACGCTCTGTAACAAAACCGGAAAAAACAACTTGAAGCGTGTTCAAACTACTCCACTTTTTTGTACAAAAAGGGCTGCATGAGCTGCATTTTGTGCTAATAAAAAGCGGGATGTGCACTTTGTTTTCATTGTGACTAACTGGAGTAGCTGCCATCATCAGCAAACAGAACTTATGCCCATATGTCAGATACGTATCACAAACTCCCACAACACAGCCAATGGGCTGTGTTGATCTTTATTATCAGAGGAACAACTACTACCAACATTTCTACCACTATTTTCTACATTTTCATTCTGGTTTGCTCTTGTTAGAAACTGTCAGCTGCCTATGTAGCATTAAACTCTGCCTCTTTGTTGCATCATTAGCGCTCCTCTAAAATGTTTGAACTTTTGAAATGTTGAACTTTTTCAACTTTAGAAAGTGCTCTGGCTAAAAAGTAGACTTAACAGGTTCCTGCGGCATTTCTTAGTGAATTATACGGTGTCTTTGACATAAATTACCTTTCTTGAGCTGCTCCTCATGGATACGCTGTGCCTCTTCCTCTTTCTGGCGATAGAATGTATTACGCCTGTCCTCTTTGCGTTGCTTCTTCCTCTCCTCCAGACGCTTCTTCCTCTCCTCCACCAAGCGCTCCTGGAACGCTTTTAGTTTTTCCTTCAAAGACAGAACAATGAAATTGAAACCACTGCTACAATCATATCAATACTCACTGCAGTGTTGGTGGTGGGACTTAATGGAATTGCTCTCCTAGTCTTACCTCATAAATGAAGCTACGGGCTGCTGTTATTTTAGACACAAAGTTCTCTTTGTCCTCCATCATCCTGGACATGCGCTGCTTGTGCTCCAGAGCCTTCTCCCGTTCAACTTTCATGTTGCTGATCTATAAACAAAAATAAGGATTTTTTTTCTTAAATTCTTGATACTCGTCAGAGTGTATCAACTTGATTTAAGAATGGCAATTTTCAAGCAATGATTTACTCTTACCCTCTCCTCTTCCTGGAGCTCCCACAGTTCCATGTCCTTGACACGCTGCTCCTCATAAGCCTTTTTGATGAGAGGAATTTCCTCAAGGCGTTTGGCCCTCTCAAAGTAGTCAATCTGCAAAGAGCAAACCACAAAATTGACTGCCCAATCCACATGGGTGGTGGTTATTTACAGTGATTCATAAGTGATGCGTCGCTCTGTTACCTTCTTCTCCTGGTTCTTCAGACGCTCCTGAAGTTCCTTCTTCTCCTTCTCCAACTGCTCCACCTGTTTGGCCATGATGAAGTCAGGGTCCAGCTCCTCCAGGTCCTGTCCAAAACAGATCTGTTAGTCTCACCTTTCGAAGTTTGGTTACATTGACCCATTTCAGCAGCGTAACCTTCTACCTGATTATTTTGAATAATTCTACCCAGTTGACTATTAAGACATTTACCTCAATATCAATATCCTTGAAGGCCTTGGCTCCAAGTTCAGTCTTCTTGATCTGCTCCAGCCGTTCGCGCACGGTCTTCTTCTTGATCTGCTCATGCTCCTGCATGATGCGCTCCTTCTCCCTCTCTTTGGCTTCCTGGCGCAAGCGCTCCTCCTCAGCCTTGCGAACTTTCTGCATCTCTGCCTCGCGTTGCTCCAGCTCCTCCTTCTCTCGCTGGATGTTCAGGCTCTCCAGGCGCTCCTTGCGCTCTTCAATGGTCTGTCTACGAGCCAGGATGCGCTGGTGATCCTTGCGGGCATTTTTCAGATAGGCAGCGATGGCCAGCTGGCTCTGCTCCTCACGCTCTTGCTGGAAAGGGACAAATGAGGCCAAATTGCAGCTCAGAAATGGAGAATGAACCATGGCAACATGAGACACAGTACTGAACAAAAAGAGATGTGTCTGTTAGTATTCAAGCTATGTGTATGTAAAAAGTCTGTATTTGTGTATATATTGGCTTGTGTTTAAAAGGGAGTCCTGCACAGGTTATTTTGTTTCTTCCCATAGCCACAAAACCATTTCCGAGAACAAGCCATTTTCTCTTCTTTCACAAGACAAGCCAGACATTCTGAACCAATTTTGGTTTCTCATTGGGCGCCTGCAGTTGCCTGACCAGATGCCTCTGGTGTCTGTGTGTCTGTTTTCGAGCTCTCAGTAGAAGGATGAACTCACCAGGATGGAGGCAGGCTTGATGACCTGGATGGCTTTGGCCAAAGAGGAGGACATTGCAGTCAGCTGGTTCCTGATCTGCTCCGAGGGCATGTTCTGCAGGAACGGACCAACCGGAGAGTCTTCTTTGGTCGAGTAGTTCAGGTCAGAACCAAAACTCAATGTTCGAGAGCTGTGGTCAATTCGAACCTACAGAAGAAAATAGAACATAGTTACAAATGTGTAAAACAGTACGAGAGAAATACTAAGTCTTAACATAAGATGTAGTGCTTATATAATGTGGGAATATCTCAGAATTATCAATGCAAGTGACTGTAATGGGTTTTGGTGACTGATTAAAAAAGTGTTATCCACACTCAATAAGCAAATGGAAAAATCATAGCTGTATTGTGAATGATTGCAATGAAAGTGGTTTGTAAGTGGTATCAATAGTGAACCCTAAATGTTGAATGCACAATTTCTCTCCAGAAACGTGACCCTACCTGCAGATCACAGTGTCGGGCAGCATCCACGATGGAGCGCTCCAGCTGGAAGGCATCCACGAATGGAACCAGGGAGGCCAGGCGGCTGAATTCGATGCTTTGATAGATCTGGGCAACCTAAAATTGTGGATGCAGCAAAATCAGACAGATATTACTCCCGTTACAGTGAAGATGGGATGGGACTTGTAGCAATTTTCTCTTAGGGGGAATGAAAAAGATTAAAGAGAAGTCACCTGCTGCAAGAGCCGGAGGATGGTGTTACTCTGCAGGTGAGGGACGTACTGCTGGAGATCAGACTCCTTCTCAGCCTGGTCTCTCACCCAGTTCAGCACCTAGGAGGAGAGAAGGTGGAAGATGGGTTAATACCACAAGTTGGGATAGTTGGGAAATGACCATTCCTTACATATACATAATTATAGTACTAACAGGACAGATAACATCAGACAACACACTACTGTGTCCCATAATGTGGTGCAGGACATTAAACTCCAAAATTCAAATCTAGGTAAAAATAAACTCAAGAGAAACGATTCAACTCTGCATTTCTTCTGTCAATGATATGTTCAATGACCATAAAATAAATTGCACAATCGAAGAAGTGTAGAGATGAATAGTTTTTCCCCTTTTTACACAATTTCCGTGTTGCCAACTTGTTTACCTTGGTCACTCTTCCGCTCAGCTTCAGAGGGTGGAAGTCTACCTCCAGCCAGTTGTACAGTTCTTTCACTTCAGGTACAATGTACTGCAGCAAATTAAATCTCACCTAAAATGCAATCAATAGAACAAACAATTCCGTTATACACCCTGAAGCAAAGGATTACAGACAGCTAATTTTAGAAGGTCATGATGAAAAGTCAATGCCAAAGTCCCAACAGGAACCGAGTCTGTGTTTACAGAAGCAAACGGAAAGAATCTTTGGCGTTGGTGATTTGAAAAAAATATGATCAAGGACATTATTCATAATTAACACAATTCACAAAGCTCATTTCTTTGATGTGCATAATGTACCATGTCATTGATGAGACTCTGGCGGGTCGGTGGAGACTGCAGGCCCAGAAGGGTGGCCAGCCTGCGGTGTTTCTCCACAATGATGCCGTCCATGTCCAACAGCCGAGCAATATCGGTGCGTTCAGGGGTGATGGGAATGGACAGTGTGGCCAGGAGGACCCTGGTGGACATCCTGAAGAAAGAAAGCAACCGTTACTACCAGTCTGGTCTATACCACAGCAAAAAGTCATGTACTGCTCCACAGACTGCTAATGAATAACTTACCTCTGCATCTCCTCTTGAGTGAGGTTCTTGCGCATCTCCCTGGAGAGGTGATAGAGCCGGTGGAGGGTGCAGGCATGGAAAAGAGCATTACCAGACTTCCAGAACACAGTGGACACCTTGTTGTAGTAGTTGGCCATCAGCTGGGGTTTGGGAGGCTTCTTGGAAAGGGCAAACAGGCCGTGGATGTCCTCGACAGCCTTGAACGCTTCCTGGAGAGAGACAAATCAAATAATACTGCATCAGTGACATAATCGTCCAATGATAACTGCATGGGTATCGTAGGGAGGATGTTGAGGGATATACGGTTAGGTTGACCGACCTGCCAGAGCTCCATACTTATGGCACTGTCCAGCTGCACCAGACGGGTCTCCAAGTGCATTGACTGGCTCTCGGGGTTGTTCAGGTTGATGGCGGTGCTCTGGTTGTGGTGGCGCTGGATCTGGCCCAGGTGCATACGCAGGTTGTCGCACAGCTTACGAAACTCAGCCTTACGGGTGTACTGAAGGCAGAACTTGAACGCTGCAGAGCATAGGACCGCATGTTAATGAGGTGTTTAGGAAGTGACTCTCAAAATGTATTAATTTCAAAATTTACTGCATAGTTTACCTGTGAATCAAAATATTATGCAAAACATACATATACATATATATTGAGCATATTTGTTTATTATGTATGTATATGCTCAATGACTCTTGCTTCAAAGTATATTAAGCTAAAAATTTAGTAATGTAGAAGAAGAAGTTTGTAGAAGTTTTTACCACTAAACTAATTGTGTGTATTTTCCCAAGGAAAAAGTTGGTTGACATCTTTCTTTGATTTAAGCTTTAGACTTTATGAGACAAAATGAGTTACAGCATAAATTAGGTCAGAAACTGAACTTGAAAATATGAATTCCCCTGTAGAAATACAACTTATGTTTGACTATTTTATTGTTAGCAACTTTTGTGTGGCCTTAAAAAAAACCCACACCTGAAGTCCAGACAAAAACAGGTGAAACACATAGAAAGAGTATTTCAGGTTGGCCTATTCAATGTGTGTCACTACCTTGCTGGGCAATGTCATGGTAGAGGCGCTCCACCTTGGAGTTGTTTCGCAGCAGGTCCAGGCATTGGCGGTAGGACTCCCACAGGAACTTCACCCAAGGAGTGAGCAGCAGACGATCTGTGCGGTCCTGAGTGTCCTCTCCACTCACAGCACTCAGGAGCACACTGAAGTCACATAACAAGAGTGTCAGTGTCAATAACCCATCAGAAGCAATTTACCTCATTGCTTCTAACCATCTTATATCCTCACTATGTGATGGAGCATTCATCAGTTCAGAATCAGCTGCACTATACATAAGCAGATGCATCATTGGCATCCAACTACATGAAAATGTCTGTTTGAATCGAGTTAAGGGTGATTCAACAACAGGGATGGCCATATTACTTGAAGCATTACAATGATTTAAGTGCAAACCAGAAGCCTGATTTCTGCAGCCTCACCTCTCTGGAGTCTGGATGTTATCCAGATCCTCTATGTCCAGGACCATCTGCTGGGACTCCTCCTTGGCCGTCTCGGTCTTCTCCTCAGCCAGCTTCAAGTATGCCCTGACCACATCCTCCAGGGATTTGATGTTCACCTAAAAGAAAAGGCAGAGGTTAAGTTTGATCTCCAGGGGGCTAAAGAGTAAACAACCACCTGATCGGCACAAAAACAGGAGTGTTTTCTCACAGACCTGCTGGCATATGTTCTTGTACTGGTAGAGGCCCTCCTTGGCCAGGTGGCTCTTGCGGAGATCCACGCAGAGCTCCAGGTACTTGAGCATGATGGGCTCGTGGATCTTCTGCCATGTTCGATGTTTCTTGCTCTTGATGACATCGTACAAAACATCCAAGGCAGGCTGCTTCTTGCCCACCTCCAGAAACTCTGTAGGGACATTAGCAGACGCGGACAATGAGCTCACATCCCACAATAAACAGGTCAATAATTAACTAGACAAAGGTAACAACTCAAAAACCCTAATAGAATCTCAAAAAGTAACACCACTTTACAATACCTCAAAACATTACTATTAGCTGAATCCGCGTTTGACTGACGTAGCGTTAGTTAGGCCCGTCAGTGGCTGTTAACGTTACGTTAGCATTAACGTTACCTGTGTAGAAAATTTACTATCTTACACCTTGACAACTAGTATACATTGTCAACAGAAAGCTACCAAGACCGTTAACGATGGTCTATTATACATCTCAATTAATTGGGAAAATGTTACTGACGTTATACAAATAGTCGTGTTGCTGGACCACTACCACGAGAACGGCCTAGGTAGCAAGCTAACTGCTAACTGTGCAATATGGCTTCCCCGCCATTCCAGCTAGCACTAGCCGTTAGCCAGTCTAGCTACACTGCAGCATAATGATGATGAGGCAACCAAAGGCTACCTAGCTAACTAGTTAGCTTGCATGCCTGATAGCTCGCCACAAGCTTGACATCTCTAAAAAAGGTGCGGTTGTACTCACCGTTCGCTCGTTTGAGAGCATTCTCTGGGCGTTGAAAATATGCCGGCATTTCGGTGGCTTAATAGTGACACGAAAGATTGGCTGACTTTGGTGAATTTGATAAATTTCACCAGTCCATCCGAGCCAGGCTCTGGTCCGCTTCACCACGGTGCTGAGAAAGGGAAAACCTCGTGAGCGGCCTAGTTAGGGTTGCCAAATGCGTCACATGTTATCCCCCTTTCAAGGTGTCTAACAACCATCATATCAAGGCTATGAACTTCTTCTGACATGATGAACATGATCAACACTGTGTATGCGAAAAATTATGTCTATATCCCAACCACAAATAAAGTTGAATTTCTATTGATTACTTAACTGTAGTTTTTGATAATGTGAACATCTAACAATGCATATTTGTGCACATGCACCATTCTATACATATGTTCTTCCATCTGTATACCAGATAATCTGAACATTTAATGATGTAGGATTTGCACATCAGCTTCAAACCTGTACATCTGTCATCGAAGATGCTCTGTACATATTTCTATTCTTATTTATATCCTCTCTGCTGCTGTAACAACACAATCCAATTTTCCCAGAGATCATTGGATCAAGCTTTAAATAACAGCATATTACAACATAGGCCTCTCTCTCTCTCTCTCTCTCTCTCTCTCTCTCTCTCTCTCTCTAGATAGATAGATAGATAGATAGATAGATAGATAGATAGATAGATGAGAGAGAGAGAGAGAGAGAGAGAGAGAGAGAGAGAGAGAGAGAGAGAGAGAGAGAGAGATACATATTAGATACATTTTAAATGAATGCCCGTATCCTCCTCTCTGTATATTTAAAGTTAAAATGTATCTAATTGTGAGATTATGAGATTGTACTGAATAATCCTTTAATTACGTGTTTATGTTAATGGCTACAAATAAATAGATGAGGGTAACCAACAACCTTCCAAAAACTAAAATCCCTAAAAGGGGGTTTCCTACAAACTTGGCAAGTCTGAGTGTACAAAGTTCCCGTATGTGCTCCTCTAATGCTGCGTTCAATATACCCTCGCAAACTGGCTGTAACCTGTACAGAGGATAAAGGCAATATTTTTCTTTCTGTATCAGTTGATATTAAATGAATGCATATTAAATATTCACGAGGAACATTTGGGACCACCACAGGCTGATGAGCCAAACAGGGTCTAAATACAACTCAGATTATTGAGATGATTGGTTATAAACTGTGATGTGACTGACCTGTTGTGGTGGAAATCAACAGTGATGGCTTAGGGAGCAGTGGTCTTCACATCTGCCCTAAATAAGTAGGACACTCTATCGCTGGCCTCATACTTGGTCATATAATGAATGTAAGCAATAAGCCACAAGAAGATATGCATTGCAGTCATTTTTAGAACAGTTCATGTGTCCACGTTGAGTGGCTTAATTGCTTAATAAACGTAATACACAAATGCATAAAAAAAAGAGAATTAAATTCAAGAAATCATTTATTTTGCAATAATGATAATTAATAATAAAGATGATGAAATGTTATTCTGCCCCCAAGCAATGCGGTTCTTGAACAGTAGTTAACAAGCACAGATCCTACAGACCCACGGCGCGTGTGTTCAGTTCTGCACTGAAGCCCAAAGACACCCACTCAGTCCAAGCGACGGTATGGACGGCCAGGAATCAATGAATGAATCAATAAATAAATGCAATAACAAATAAAGGAATAAATAAATCAATAAATAGCCTAAATGAATGAATCAATGGTCAAATACATGTGGGAATATAAATTAATAGGCTAAATAGGCTAACTTCAAAAATAAATCAATAAATGAATAAATACCTAACATTTTTGTTTATTCATTCATTCATTCATTCATTGCCCAATAGCCACTAGTTAGCCATGCAAGCCAACTTGTTTATTAACAAGCAACACTACGAGTTCTCTACTCGAATATGTGATTGTTACATTATCTGTGTAGAGTTCTATGCTTCCCCGTGAAAAAATTTCAGACGGCCTTCATATGACGATTTGCAGACACCTTGCTCTGTTTATATTATCTTTCTAAGCCTAACTACATTTCACGATACGCGAGTAACAGTACCAATTTTACATGTAAGGAAAGAGGTTTACTTTAACAACATTTAATCCTGTTATTATATGTATTTTTATTGTCAGTATCTTCTTTATTGTCAGTATCCAGTGAGGGCTTTCATGCTAGAGAAACCGACAGACACCTCAGGTTTCTTATTGCAAATTTAATTATTGGTTATTCTGAATTAAATACAAGAAATGCATAAATATGAGTTGTTGAGAGCATATTTTTGTCAGGTTCTGCCATTTGTCTCATTATAGTGTACATCTGTGGAAATTGCCACCTGTGTCATTTGTATTTGTGCACAAATGTCTGTCCTCTGACAACGCTTCTGAGTTTCCCGGGGAGTGTTTTTGATCGATGTATAGGTTTAAAACCAGCTTCTTGGGCCTTTCTTCCTCCACTTTGGTCATCAACAGCTGAAATCTTTGCTGAAAAGCCTGAATTTCCTAGCCACATTTTTCTTCCGGCTTCACCCAAATGCCACCAAGCTTACAGCATCCCCTTGTTCTACCGAGCCCAAGAAGAAGCTGAAGATTTTTCCACCCATTAATAAAATAATAATAATAATAAAAATCCCCAGAGGACACTGTTGCACCAGCCACCAGTAATGTTTAGCAGTGTGGTGGAGATGAAGGTGTCATAGGACAAGACAAGCGTCTCTAATTGACTCACCCCTCTTTCTCTCTTGTCTCATGATCATGTCTTCCTTCAGGACTACACGAGGGACTATGACTAGTCCTGGAGAGGACTGCTATTTCTTTTTCAACTCCACCTGCACTAAAGAATGTAAAGCTTCCATTTGAGCAAAAAACCCCAAACATAATCCAACCAGTTGTAGCGATAGTATGAATGGTGAACAGATGGAAGATCGTGGTCTTGTTGTCTTTTATTCTGCAGGGTGAGAGCTGCACTTTCAGGCATTGCGAGGCGGCAAAGGGCACCGAGACGGTCTGCACCCTGTGGCAGGACGGACGCTGCGTCCGTGCAGACTGTACATTTCGGCACAAGAAAATCAAGGTAAGCGAATGGCAAACTGAAGATTTCCCAGAACTATCTCCTTCAGGCTTTGCCAACTCCAGGCTGTGTGTGTCTTAAATGAAAAAAGCCTCCCTTAAAACCTGGGTCAGGAGCCTCACTCCTGCCTCTGAACCTGTTGGCAGGAACTTACTGCACAATCTATAAAGTCAGACAGAAAACCTGTTAATATGTTACTTACCAGTGAACAGAATTCACAGAAGACTCAACTTGGTTCATCCTTGTATTCAAATTAACATAAAGAAAGAAACATTTAGTTGTTCAGGGTTCTTACGTAGGTGTAGAAAGTATGGACAATGAATTAGTTGGGAGGAACACTAAATTACAGGGATAACTGGACATTTTCAGATTACCTTCCTCCAGAAATGTGTCATTATATAGAGAAAAGTTTCTTAATTTTCCTTCAGTTTTATTGTTCTTTACTACTCTTTGAAAGTTGACCAATCAGGCTGAAGTTCGATCGAATCTCTAGGTAAATCCATGGGGAAAATTTACTCTGTGACATTGTGGTCCATTCTGGCTTTAGAGATCTCTGTAAGTGGAGTTGAGCAGGACATACTATGGATGTTGTTACATGCTGTGTGCCTTGTTCACCCCAACAGAAAAACAGGAACGAGGTTCCCTGCTATTGGGAGAAGCAGCAGACCGGCTGCCAGAGGCTGCAGTGTCTTTTTCACCATGAAAAACCTCGCTGCATTGGTGATGACTGGCTCCCACCCACTGAAGGTGAGTTGGCTTTCTCAAAGCAGACAAACTAGGAATGTCAAGTAAAGAGATCAAGATCATCTCACATCCATCTGTGAAAGACAATATTGATATTCTACGTAATTTGTTTGATCTCAGGTCCAACAAAGAACGAGGACCAGGCACCTGAGGAACCAGCTCCTCCTCCACCTGCCCCTCTCCTCCCTGCATCCTCAGCTCAAAGGAGGCATGAGGGCAGGAAATCAGGAGACCAATGGCAAACAGAAAAAGCGGGAGGAAAAGCAGAGCTGGGAGAACTTCCCCAGCCCTGAAAAGAAGAAGGCTCGTAAGAAAGCCCCACGCAAGAGCACAGCCCCGCCCAGCCATGTGGCCCCAGCTGGGGCCGAGGTCAGAGTGAAGACCCTGGAGGAAATCCGCAGGGAGAAGGCAGAAGGAACTCAGGCTCAGCTGGCACCTGAAAACGGGAAGAGCCATGGCACTGAAGCGCCCAGCGCTAAGAAGCCCTGCATGAAGAAGCCAGTTTCCCTCGGTAAGACGGCACTTCAACTGTTGATTAGTTTTGTTCCCTATGTGTTGCCACAAGCTCACAGAAACACGCAGTATTGAAAATAACAGTACATAATGAAATCCATGATGGCCACCTCTGGAACATACATCAGTCAACTGGCATATGATTGATCTATGGGTCTTGAAGTGGCCATCTTTGATGTCATGGAATATATTTACTGATGACCGTGCATTCAGTTCTGTAGCCCTGACAAAGCCTACTATAACCGAAATGTGTGTTTTTAATATTAAGTTTTGTCTGTTGTTTTTCCAAGAGTAGCTGAATTGTTTCATTGTTTGATTGTTTCTTTGTTATGGACAGTCATGTATGTGTCCCTCCATTACATGCCATTATTAATTTGGTTCCTTTTCAGCGAGGGCCGATCGGAACGTGAAGCCTGCAGCCCGGGTGAAAAGGAAGGCAGCGCCCCTCAACAGCACCTCCACAGAGGCAGAGGGGCCACTGCACAAGACAGCACGCAGACAGATGGAGGTAGGTTGGCAGACTGGGCCCACGTTTGGAGTAAATTGTACAATTCTTTTTACACAACACATGACACTTTCTGTCCATATGCATGTCGGACTGTAGATGTGTTAATGTGACACATAGGTAAAAGAAAGAAGTAGTTCCACTGCTATTATTGACCTTCGGTGACTTATTTTATTGCCAGGTGTCCCTGTCTTCCAGTGCAGAGGCTCGGCTGAGCCCTGCTGTCCCCAGGAGCCCCACCGCCCTGCTGGACTCACGCTCCAGCTCCAGCCCCCTGAGAGAAGAGCTCCACACACTCCGTGCTTTTCAGCAGAGTCCGGTCCAAACCGAACCGACCGCCAGTACCGCTGCAGCCAGGGAGGCCGCCACTGTCCCTGAAAGGTAAAGTATGGGCGAGAGGAGATGTCATGATTGATTTACGGTTATGTCTGCATTTACATCATATGGGAAAGACGAGGTTCCTACAAGAGAATACTGTTCACCTCAGGCTTCAGGTGATGAGAAAAATCATAAATAATTTGGTGATCACAATTCTTAAAATAACATGGCAGGACACAGCCAAATGCTGTTTTTTTTAAATTATTATTATTTGTGGTTGACATTACAATGTTTGGCTTGCTGTACAACATGAACTCAAATGTTTTCAGCACTAAATTTATGTGTGAAGTGTAAAAAAAAAACTTATCAGGAGCAACCAAAGTCTATGGAAAACTTCAATCATGGCTCCTTGACAGCTTTGAGTTTGAACGTGTGAACACCTCCGACTCGTTCCGATGGTTATTCCCATATGACATGAATGCAGCATTATTGTCCGTCACTTAAGAAGAAGAATGAGTGAATATCAACTTGCCTCTCCCTACATTTTAGCCCAGTGCCAAAGACAGCCACTCACTACAGCTTGGAGGAGCTGATGGAAGAGTTCACTGACGACTATCTGGAGGTGGACTACAGCAGAGCAGTGGACGACCTGCTGCAGGAGCTGCTGGACATGACTGACAACTAAGGGTTCCCAGCAACATCCTACCACCTTGTTTGCTGGTTCCCAATAAAAACAGTTAAACTGTTTATCTTTGATTATGATGTGCTTTTGTGATAACCTTGTCAACAGGTTGTTGAATTAGGATTGTTTTTGTCTTCATCAGTGTGATGTGGTTTATTCAAAGATCTTATGGACTGAATCTTCTTTCTATTTTTGTCATTTTTATTTATGGACTCTACATTGGCCTTAAAATGTAAATGTTTGACTGAAATGATATATATATATTTTTTAACCCATGGTTCTATCCAACAGCCATACTTTTAAATCACTGCTATCTGGGATAACTTTTGTAAGTGCTCTCATTTTACTCTGTGAATTAACAACTCAGGGACTGTTTCTGATTGTATGATCTTTATGTGCTTGACATATACACCATATTTCATTTCAACAATGCTGTTTAGTTGCTTGAACCCTGATGTATTTTTCTTTTGTGAAACCTTGGCATTGGTTTATCAGTGTGGTATGAGACATGCACAGATCCTGTACAGACCATAGGTGTATCATTATTTCAGTTTTACAAAGCTATTTCACATATTTACGGGCAGCAATTGAATACACCATTGAGTCCGCGGGCTGTGGCCTTCATGTGACCACGTAAACCCCGTAAACGTGCACTGCGCATGTGTAGTATTGCCAAATCCGATTGGTCGTGACGACTCTGTCCCCTCCTGCATCGTCCTCCTGGTCCGGAAGAAGGAAGAAAGTCTGTTGACAGCTGAAATCACACCCAGGTCACTGACAAGCTTATGCATATTTATTGTTTTTCTAAATCTGTTCACCGTCGCATTTGTATATTTGGATTTAGCGGGAGTTCAAGGTACACTGCGTTGCTCTTCTGTTCACCGAGTGCTGTACAGTCACTTGCAGTGTGGAGACTGAGCCAGGTTTCTCTCACAGCACTTAAGTTATATTGTCAACTCTTTCAGGTATGGAATATGGCAGCAACTGAAACGCAGCTTATGTTAAGCGTCGGATTAATTGGTAAGTGTTTATTATCATCACAAGCCACTTCCGCTTGTTTTTCGACCGGTGCCGTCACGCTAACTTGGCGCCTCAGCAGTAACGTTAGGCTCTGTGCAGCAGAGCATCACATGATATCGGTGTGATCCAAAAGTGTCCTATCAGCAAGGCTCTGTGGCTCAGAAACTGCTGGTTAGTACAGTTTCATCTGCATGGGTGGCCTGTATAAAATGTAGAATGTATTGAATAGGCCCTGGAGGGGTTCCCAAGCCTTTTCATGTTAGGGGCCCCCACATTTATACACTTTAGACCACATTTTAGACCCCCATATGGTAAAGGTTTGGTTCCAAGGAGCTCTATCTTAGACTGTTTTGGTTGTCTGTCAGTGTAGGCGGGTGAACCCTCTTATACAGTCTCTAACATGCAGTGAATGAAATAACAGTGACATTGAGCTAATCATATTTTGCTGGGGACCCTCTGGAACCCCTTCAGGGACTCCTGGGAGACCCTGGATCCCAATTTTGGAACCACTGGTATTGGCAACAGCAAAGAGTTTCCCGCTAGGTCTGGATCTATTTCTAATGCTTTTATTTATTTATTTGTAATCCACACAGAGAAAGATGTGAACGGAGACACACTGTGGGTGTGGTGCTACCCCTCCGTCAGCACAGAGCTGAGGGACGTCCTGCTCAGCAAGTGCTGTCTGACGCAGGCCAGCCGGGATCTTCACACCTTTGTGTTTGGTCAGTTCTGTCGCACCTGGTACTACATCACCACAGTGGAAGTGCAGGAACCCACCGCCCTAAACAAGGTCGAGTGTCTTACTATAGAGATTCTTAAGTCGCCAACAGCTATTTGCCTTTATAACTATATGTAGGCTAACCTTGTTTGTGCTACACAGCGATACGAGTTTTAAATTTGTTTTTGGAGGGATGCGTTCACCACTGTAAATCAGTCTTCTTTAAAATGTTTGCACTGAGTTGTATTTTTGTCTCCAATTTCTCTCTTCAGGTCACTCATTTTTCTATAGTTGTTACAGCGAAAGACTTCAACCCTGAGAAGTATGCTGCATTTAGTCGAATACTCTGCAGGTACAGTGTGCAGTTTATTAATTCAATGTGTTATAGACTATTTCAAGATGAATGATGAGACGGTAGTTCAAACAGCTGAGTAAGTTCCTGTTGTGTGGTATTTTTTGTTTTTCATTTCCATTATTCAGAATGTACATCAAACATGGCAGCCCGGTGAAAATGATGGAGGGTTACATCGCTGTCCTCACCAAAGGCATCTGCCAGAGTGACGAGAACGGCTCGTTTCTCATCAAGGATTATGATGTCCGGAAGGCGTACTTAGCCGGTTCAGTCAAAGGTAAAAGCTCACAATTATATAGAGGAACTGAAATCAGGAACTTTGCCACGCTTGCCTGTTTTCAGTTTAATCTTGACACAGTTGAATTATTAGATTCAAACCGGCAAGTCCTACAAGAAAGCACCTTACATGCAAATGTGGGGATCTTCCAATCGATCAGCTGCTGATTGCTATTGTTGGATATTCCCTATTCACTTTAAATTGGAGATTGATCAGCCTGCAGGTGACTGGCCTCCTCTGATGCACCAGTTATGTGAAGCAGAAGAGGCAAGATGTGTGTGTCCTCTCTTGGTCACCATCTATTGTTTTGCATTCTATTTGTTACCAGTGATAAATATAATATTTTGCCATCTATTGGTGCAAGATCGCTGAAAAACATAGCTGAAACATACCGTCGGTATAAGATGAAAACATTGTAACTCCAATTTTGGCGATTTTCATGTTTTCCATGCTCCTCTATGGGTTGAGAAAATTCTACAACCCATGGGTTCACGAAATCTTTTCAAAACCAATCAGATAAACTCAAAACTGCATCGTAGTGAAACTAAAAACAAGGCTGTTTTTCTTAGTTCCTGAAAAGTTGACATATTGGAGATACTAGGTTTTCACCCAACAACGGCGATACTCTGCATTAATAAATCTTTCAGATGACCTTATTAAAAAATTGGCAATCCGTAGTGGTTCAGAAAGTCTCACTCGGAACATCGCTATCCAAATAACTTCAGAGATCCAAGTGGGTCATCCAGTGCAATTCCATCTTTCCGTTTCAGATGTGGTGTCCCAGTTTGGTATGGAGACCATCATCCTGTATACCGCTCTCATGCTGAAGAAGAGGATTGTCGTCCACCACCCTCGTATTGAGGCGTTGTTGGAGTTTACAAGGTGAATTTTGGGCAGAGAATTAAAATATCTGGGTTGAAACCTTAAGCTGCCTGCTGTGCTTTGCCAGATGGGTGATTCCTTTCCTCGTGTTTCCCCCCAGAGTTCTGCCGGCTCTGACGTGGCACAGGAAAGACTGGTCCATCCTGCACCCCTATGTGCACCTGACTGACACCGAACTGGACGACCTCAAGAAATGCCCTGGTGAGGATGCCTGCCTACTCAAATCTACCATACTTTGTTGCAGAAACATTTGAGGCTCGTCCTCATGATTAGGGATTAGCCGCCATCTGCACTGTGTATCCTGAAGAATCTCGTGGCGGGGGGAATGAATTATTTATGTGCCAATATGTTCGGTTTCTCTGTAGGATACGTGGCGGGATTTGTAGATCCAGAAGTGAGCAACAGATCGGACTTGTTTGATGTGTACGTGAACCTCCCAGACAGCGTCATCACGGTTTCCCAGAGTGCCAAAGGTACAGTATGGGTCCGAATGCGTCCGTTCAACAGGGAATGCAGTGTCAGTGTGTTTTCTAAGGCTGCTTAGATTCCCGAGAAAGTAGGGCAGCGTTTCCCTCTCACTGAAGCTCATTATCCCACCACAGAGGCCATGTCTATGGGGAAGTTGCACAAGGACATCGGCCACTTAATTGTCCAATCTGCCGAGGACGCCGACAGGACAGACAGCCAGGTGATCAAGGTGAGAATGCACTCAGAACACCAACATGACTGTCCGCCGTAACACCCAATCTCTTTTCAATTGTAAGAAATGTATTCCATGTTCTTATTCGTTCGCAGGACATTTCTGTAAAGACGAAAGAGATCCTTGCCAACTTGATTGCCCTGGCGGATGAGGGAGAAAACTCTAAGATCACACTAGACGGTTTGAAGCGGCATCATTTCCCCCCAGCGACAGAGAACTTCCTGTTCCATTTGGCAGCTGCCGAGCAACTCCTAAGGATATAAGCCTATTCTTCCCACCCAAACGCTCTACTTCAGGACGTGCCGTTACTCTCAGCAGCATGGACACTTGCTGTGCTGTTGTGTATATGTTGCGGCAAGCACTATGTTCTTAAAGGCTTGCGCGTACTCTAAATAAATGGTTATTATGGCACTTAAACAGCAACCTCGACGCTACAATCCAGTGTCACAATCATCAAATTGAGTTTAGCTGCACTGCTGTGCCAAAAGGTTATGTGACGAACACTGTACCAACAACCAAGTATGATATCAGGTTTTATGTCATTTTGAGATAGAATTTATATTAGCAGTTGCTTACAATGAAAAGGTAAGTATTTGTCACTAATAATGTGAAATATAATGGAGACAATTGACCCAGGACTTTGGAGCTACTTTGTAATAAGAAGTTGATGGCCGTCTTTTTAGGCTGCGTTCACAAATAGCGTTTTTTCCACAACCGCCAGCGCCCTTTTCTCATTAAAAGTAATGGGAAGCGGCCGCAAGGCGCACAAAAGGCGGCCGCTCCCGAAAAGCGCTGCAGCGGCGTTTTTTTCGTCAGAGCGGAGCGCTTTCAAAAGTTGAGAAATGTTCAACTTTTCGCCGGGTGACGTGAACCGGTTTTTCCAGCCGACCACTCGCGATCACAGAGACGCTGGCCGTTTCCCATAGCAACAACAAATATGGAGAAAGTGAAAGTGCCGGTGGAGAAATTGGACGTTGTAATAAGTGAATTTCCGTTACCGCAACAGCGATCATAAAGGCAGTATGGATTATACTGGACATGTATTGGAAAAATCTGGTAAGCCTTTGCTTGTTGCACAACACTGTTCTGTTCTGTCTGCTAGAAGAGCTAACCAGCTGGTTAGTGAGCTAGCAGCTGCGCAGCTAACGTCAGGTGACGTTGCCGTGATCCGCTTCTTATTTCTCCTCACAAAAAGCGCTCCAGGCAGCGCTTTTTCCACATCAAAAAACGCTATGTGTGAACGCAGCCTTTTAGGATGTTTTCCCAGTATGAGCATCAAATGGTGATGTGGATAAAGATGGCAGCCTCCCGGGTCGATGTTAGCGTCCATCCCACAGTGCAATGCGGCAACATCGACTCTTGCCGGTTGAGAACTAATACATCCATGGTTCAGAAACATTGGGTACATATTGCACTGTGAGGACCCAGCTGTATTAGTGCAGCAGTGCCTGATGGCAGCTGAAGTCACTTGGATGTAACAAGCACTCTCTATTATCGAGTTAGTTTCTAGAGACTACCTGTTGTAAGTCGGTATCAGATCATAAAGCTAACCGCAATATATTGGTATGTTGGTTTATTTACATTCTCATCTTTTTAATGCCTCATTTTTGTATTTACTAATGACTGCGGTGCGACCCACAATTTAAAACAAAAATACAAGCAAATTGTGTTGCCTTTTTTTTTTTTTTTTACTTTTGCTATGATGCTTTTTCAAACGGCACAATGTTTTGATAAATAGAAAGAAAAGGCTGGTGCTGTTCATCTATCTGCAGCTGGTCAAATAATCGACCAGCTCATTGATTTCTGTTGCATATTCTGTGTCTTACTGTTATATTTTCTATTGATGTATAGTTTGTGTAAAACGCTACGTGTTATTTTACCATAGAGTACATTTTCGTCCCCATTGCCAAAAGGATGGTTTTGTGCCTAAGTATTTCAGATAAGACACTGTGTGTGCAATATATAGAAATGCTCATTTAACTTTGAAAACTAAATTAATGTATTTTCATGAATTGATGTAAAATTTCATATCTATAAATACACCTAATATTCCCATTAAATAAATTTACTATCAAAAACTTATATTCAAGCTTCTTTTAATGTAATAAATAGTGTTTTAGAAGAAAAAATACACATGAAAACTAGGAGAAAAAGATTCACTGTATGAATGATTTTGCAATTCCTTCATGTCCATTACATGCACCTTACATTTGCTGCTGCATGATAAAAAAAAGAGCAAATTATTATTATGCTATGCAAATTAGGCCATAATGTAGGAAAGGACATTGGAGACCATGTGTCACAGTCTTGGGTGATTTTTGCCTATACTATTTATAAGTGGGTGAAGTGCGGGCCGCTCCTCACAGTCCCCTGTGGTAGAATAGCTGGCCATCGACAGCTGCCGCCTGCAGCACCTCCTCCAAGTTTTCCTTTTTAATCTGCAAAACAGGAATAACTTCAGCCGAGTTCATCGCGAGGACAATGCTACGGTGTCGACAGATGCTGAGTCTTACCGTTCCCAGTTGCGGGAAGAGGCTGAATGACACGGGAATCATCAGGCCCAGGACAATCGCGGCGCTCATGTGCCGGACAGGAGCGACCAGCATAGAGTTCCTCTGGAAAAGTCTCGTCCTGTAAAGAATAGTCTGTTTGTTCAGCTTCAACAAACAGGATTTTGTGTAGGTCGATTCCTGTTCTTCCTCTAACATTTTCTCTAAAATCTTCAGTTAACCACAAGGATGAATTTCTGCTACCAACAATCCCCCTTCATCCCTTCTCAACTAAATGATGGAAATATTGAAGTAGCACTCCCATCACATGCGACAAAGTTATCTAGTGTGGACATTAGATATGATCTAAATCTGAACTGAATACATCTGCTGAAAACAGAATTCAGTCACAACAGCACAATAAAAGTGACTCACCTCTGTAAGAGCAAACCCAGCAGATTAGGAACAGCAGCGGTCGTTCCTAACAGCACTGCTCTTGACAGCGCAGTGTCCCTCACTGCCTGAAAATACAAAGACAAAAAACTGTCAAATATTGAAAACTGTTAGAGTGTGAAGAACTCATTTTCCCCACTCATTTTTCTTACCTTTTCTCCTGCTGCTTTAGAGAGCCCAACAGGATTTCCACTGGAATCAAACACTTGGATTCCAGTTTCGGACTCCTCGCTTCTGACAGTAAACACATTGAAGGAGGCCAGAGCAGCTGGAGAGAGTTACACAACACGTTTAGAGGGGAGATACTGCAAATCAAATAGTTCTACCTCTATATATCTCTAATTGTATAGGTATTATGTTGCAATAGCATTATATTATACTATATATTATACTATCAATGCATCATTTTATGACACAAGCTATTTCCAGATCCATCTAATATCAAAAGATGAGTAAATGCAAAATTAGCAATTAATGCAACATAATTCCGCCTCTGGGAGAATTTATTATGTATGTACTGTATGTATGTATATAGCTATCTGACAATAACTTCAAGTAAAAGAGTATCCTAATGCAAGGGTGGACCTATTTTAGTTTAAAAATGGAGGACATACCTGAGAGTGGGATTGGTAATATTGACCTAAAGAAAATCTGGAATGGCGCGCTGCTTATGCCAAGACGATTAAGGACTATTTGAGGAACGGCCTGAAACATAAAGTACAGCAAATTAAACAATTTTTTGGCAAGCTAATGATTTGACACTTTCATCTCTCCATGTATAGGACATGTACAGGGCTTTAGATGCCACCACACAATCAAGCTGTACACACCCCTGCACACGTCGCATAGGCAACCGATCCAGCGATCAATAGAATCTGCTTCAAAGACGTCTTGTGACCCTGGTGGGGAGAGATAAAGACACGATGAGCAGATAAGGTGAAACACACACAGGGGGAAGATTGAGATTAAAGACTCTCCACAGTGGGAGGGATTTAAAGCAGCTCGCCTCCTGTTATTTTTCAAATAATGCAACTGCCACCTGGGCTGGCTCAATCCAGCCAAACCCACTTCAGAGTGCTGATATTAGTACTGCTTCATTTATACTAACATAGGAATATATGTGGGGACTTAATACATTACCTGCTCTGATGAAGAATTTCTGTTTGCAAAGTTGAATCCAGCACTGTAACTCTGCAGCAAAAACTGCAAGAATGCATTTGTGTCATTAACAAACAGGTCAAAGTATTCTGGTGATTTGTGGTTTGATTTGATGTGATGAAGGTTCTACCTGCCAAAACAGAGCTGGTTTGACTCCGCTGTGTGGCAGAAAGCTGGCAACAACCTGAGAGAAGATCAATTTCATCAATACTCCTTATACAAGCACTGCAATGTTAAGTTCATATTGACATCATTTATTCTCTGACAACAGACTCACCAAAGGGGCTGATATTGGCAACAATGCTAGAAAGAAAATAAGAGGAGTGATGGCATCTGTTTTTCATATTCATTGTTTCAATAATGTAATGCAATGGTATGATAATAATATCTGAAGGTTTCAGAAAGCCAAAGCTAAGGGACATGAAATCCAACTGGGTTTAGTAAAGCAGATATGATGGAAAAACAATGTATATGTTTTGCATATTATACTGCTAACCCTTTTCTGTATTAATCTAAGAGTGGAGATGCAGCACAAAGAAACCTGTCATTGCATGGTGAAAAACTAAGACTTCTAATAACTATAGAAGACATTTTAATACTTTTTGAGGCCCTAAATATAGAAAATGTAAGACTTTTTCAGACTTTTCCAGACTTGTTGATCTTACATTTTATTGGGTGATCTATAATATTGGGTGGAATCCAATTAGTCTAAGTATAAATTCTACTGTACCTGGTGGACGGAAAACTAGTGGAAGTGCAGCACCAGAATCAGCATGGACAGACGACTGGAAACACATACAGAAGAGAACATTGAGCCTCACTCATCAGGTTCTTTTCTTACATTTGTTCCAGTCAGTCAGTGTTATTTGCGAATAACATTTGCAAAATGGTGTTTTCATTAGAAGTAGCCACATCCAACTCGTGCTTATTATAATGTATGCACACCAGAGCTTCAACAGTATATCTGCACATATCAAAAAGCAACTCAAAGATATGAAAATATCCATTGTCATTTCAAATGCACCAAGATATATAGTAATCATCTATACTGCATTATCAGTTGAGTCCTGTTTGTTATTGTTATGGCAGTAGTCATTACAGTGTTATATGGTATTATGGGTGATGTCTACACAGAATCACTTGAATTAATATAGATTAATTTAGTGAACATTCACATATTATTTTCACTTGTTGTTTCCCATCCCACTTACAAGAGAAAGGCTCCATGCATGATCATCCTAGAGGAGGAAACAAAACAGGTTTTATTCATCTGTGCAGGGCAAGCTTCATAAAGTATGCAGTTAGATTTTCCAGCATTAAGCTTGCCTTTTCATTTAGTTTCTCCCCACTTCCAAGAAGGGTACGGGCTTGCTGTATTTCAGCCTGAGGAGAAGAAGCACCTCTGGTTAAACATCAGATGGTTTCTACTCATCTCACACTATAGGGTCACTGCAGTGGCAGGATACTCACATCAGAGGAGAGCAACGAAGTGGGATCAAGGAGATTAAACCAGATTCGTAGTCGACTGGGGAATGACTGAAAGAGAATGAAAGAACAGTTCAGCGTTTCCCAAATAACATCGGAGAAGTAATATATAAACAGAACTCATTTGATACCATGATGGTATCTCTTCATCAATTTGATGATGCTCTGTGCCTGCATGCAAACCCCCTGTGTACAGTACCTGTCCCTGGCTTTTCCAGTACAGCAAGTTAGGATCCATTGGAACGACGTGTCAGTTACTTTCTTATAAAGTCAATGGTCTATGGTTTGCATTACAAGAAGAAAAGGACTGCTAAATAGTCTACCGACATGCATTTCTCATGCTTTTGAGGTCAAATTCTATTTACAAGCCACTTCCGCATTCAACCACATGGCCGGTGTGGGCGGATGTATGCTGCGTTCAAGTGCTTTCGGAATGTGAGGCAGTGAAGTTGTGTGGGCTTGATTCCTAAATTAAACAACAGCCACCTTAACACTACTTTGTGACAGTGTCCGTCTGTTATTATGTCCGACTCAAAGCATACGCGACAAGTCGTATTTATAACGTCTGAAATCGAAAGTAGGCGATTACGAGGGGGGAAACTCGCAAACTCGCATTATTCCTTCACCACCAGTTCTGGGACTAATATTTCATAGTCAGGTTGACGACATGTTGCACAACTGTACTTCTATACTCATAATAATTCAATAACTGTAAGTTTCACTGACTGCAATGTGGGAATACAGACAACCGCGCACCTGCGTAAATACACATGATGACGTGAATAGTCTGAGCCACTGACATAATCCAAAATGGCAGCCACCATCGGAAGACTGCTCAAGACCTCTGTAAGTGCAACTATTAAGTCATAACATGAGGTTCGCTGTTGGAAGTGTTTGGCTTTAGTTTAAAGTAGAGTTGAGAAGAAGTATTGGTCAGTAATGCACACTTTTAGTGAAGCGCTGTCACGGAGTGGAAACCTGAGTGGAAACTGGCTCCGTAACTGGCGCTGTGGTTCCCAAAGTCTGGTCCGGGCCCCCCAGTGGACATTTGCAGTCCCAACAGGGTCCCTATGAAATATGAGAAAACATGTTTTAGTAGCTATTATTTTAGTAACTATTGTTTTGTTTTCCCGAGGTTTGCTCGAGAGAATGCATACGTGTGACTATTTGATGGTTCACTGTTTCAGCATGTTGCCTCATCCTCAGTAGCCATAGTTATACAATGCTGAATTGACACAACAAACCCTAACGAAAAATCAAAGCTATAATCTTCCTATAAGGACTTATAGCCTAGCCCTAGTGTGTATGTGATACTCCATAATGAGTTTATACTGACCATGTGACTTCATATTTTTTTTATCTCCTATGGCTGTCACTATTCCTATAGGGACTTATAGTGTGTCTGAGGTACTCAGTAATGATGACTTTTCGTTTTTTGTTGTTTTTTAATCTCCTATTGTATCGCTAATGTTCTACTTATAATTCACTACAAAATGAAATTTGTATGGCATCCTGCTAAAATGTATTGTAACATACAGTATATAGTTCTTTTTCGCAAGAGAAACAATAAACGTTTTCAGATGAGGCTGCCAGGAACTAAACACGCCAACCACATAACAAAATTACAGAACAAAATTACAGAAGATGATAATAATGCAGCCTCTTGTTAGGGAGTATATTTTCATAGATACAGAAATAGAAACAGAAAATAGGCAAAATGGCTTATCTTAGAGGATGGGTATGTGCTATTTCACAATTTCTTTGCATTTACCACAATCTGTTACAGTCTCATAGGTATTGATTTATGAGTTGTTTTCCCCTTACCTTGATATATTTTATATCAGTTGGATATTACATACTATGAATTTACCTCATAAAAACTCATGTCAGCCTAAAAGTAGATGAACTGTATTCTGCAAACAGAAAGGTGGGTGGGTAGGACATGGACTTCTATTTCTTTCTCAGTGTAGAAGTCCTCTGAAGTAGTAGAAGGAACTCTGGTCAAAATATAAATAAAAGTAGAAATGGCAATGATTTTTATTTGTCATTCCTTCATGACCATGGCATGATGTTGGAAGGTGAGCAGGTTAGCTAACTAGCCTGGACAGCTATGAGCTAGTATGGCTAGTTTGAAGTTGGAAGGTCAGCTAGGCTAACTAGCTAACCTAGATAACTTAGTATGGCTTGATTGTATTTTTTCAGTTGGTAGCAAAAACAGCAGGCTTCATAATATTAGCTTCCTCCTGTCTTAATATAAAACCTCCTTGCTCTTATCTCTTGCCTTTTTCTGTGGTTCTTTGGCTCTATCCATTGAGGTTTAACTCAATTTCTCCCTCCAGAGCAGCTCTGCCTCCCAGAAATGTTTGAATAAATAAAACTCCAATTGCAACATTTAGGACCAATTTGGTTGTGGTTAGTTGTAGTTAATTGTAGTTAAAAACCAACCAGATAGTCAATGTAACCTATTGCTTCTTCCCAAGTAGCTAGTTCCAGTCTTCATGTATGGCTTCCATTTCTAGCCTGACATTTGCCATTATGTAAAGCCATTTTAGTGAAGAAATGGCATTCAAATGGCTTTTAAGTGAACTAAATGGAAGTGAACTTGCTGCAACCTGCTGCTGGATTACTGAAAATCAAATTTGTGGACTAATGTTGACTTGATAACTGTCATGTCTCAGGCACGGGTTGCAGCAGGAGGGCTGAAAGTCTCAGCCTCCTGTCCACATGGAGCCTCTGGGGCTGCAAGGATCCTGACCTGCCCGACACTGCAGAGAGCCTGCTTCTCAACCAGTATGTATGGACTCAGTCACACATCAACTCCATCAAGTTCACACTCTCATCATTGTTCCAACATGTGGATTGCATACAGTCACCTTTTTTGATAAGACAGCTGATCTAGGATTGTTTTCACAAAGCCGTTTTACTATTATCTCAGTTTTCTCTAGTTAGTTTAGTTTACTTTCGGTCAGTGGACAGAGATAATCTTAATCCTACAATGCACTGGGTAACCAGGCTGTAGATGTTGTGAAATAGGCCGTCTGCTGTTCTGCATTCTGATGCTAACAGCATATTCTCAGATGAAGTAAGAAATAATATGGTTTCTTTCCAAGATAGTTATATACCTAATTATGGGTGGAACTTGCTTCCCAAAGGTGTCACATTGAAAGCCCTATTCAGCTTTTCCTTGTTCTTTGAAGTCAAGGAAATGTTAAACACCAATTTACCAATGTGTTACCATTGGTAAATGGCTACTGTTAACAATGGCTGATATTCTTGGTTTGTGTAACTCTAACTCGAGTTTATAACAGTCAATTTTATGAAAACAGGAGTTTCAGACTGACTGCATGTTCCACGATTCATTTTTTGCAATGTCACTGTAAGTGGCTCTTGATTGCAACACCTGCACAAAAGATTTACCATGAAAACATGGAACAAGTAGTCCACTTGGACCTGCTTTGTTAAATTAAACTGACAGAGTTTATAGAGTTACACAAACCATGCATGTATAATGAACATTTTCTTGATTTAGCAGCAAACAGCAAAAGAAAACTCAAGTAGGGCTTTTGACGTAATGCCTCTACGCTATCCAAGTAAAGTTGGCATGTTTTTATATAAGCAAATAATAATATACATATTAATAAATCCTGTATGACTCTGTCAGGCACTGGCAGATGGGCCGCTGCTGTCACCCAGCCTGCGCCTGCTTTTAAGGCCACAGCTGTCCACAACGGGGAGTTCAAGGAGATGAGCCTCGATGACTTCAGGGGCAAATACCTGGTCCTCTTCTTCTACCCCCTGGATTTGTGAGTACTACTCATTCTCAAACACGCAGTGACATGAACAGCGTGTTGGCATTGCTTACACTTGCTTTAAAGGTGCGTTAAGTCTTCTAGTAGCCTTCATCTACCTCTACTGGCGACCAGTTGGAATTTAAACATTTATAGAACTTGTTTTGTTTTTGTTTGTTCCAAAACAGAGTATGGGGAAATAACTGTGATGCAGATACATTATGGTAATTTTGTGCTTGGGGCAGTAAAATGTTTACTTATTGTCCCTTTTAATGTCTCTCTGCTTTTGTCCTTTTGCAGCACCTTCGTATGCCCGACAGAGATCATCTCATTCAGCGACAAGGCCAGCGAGTTCCATGACATCAACTGCGCGGTGGTGGGCGTGTCGGTGGACTCTCACTTCACCCACCTGGCATGGATTAACACTCCGCGCAAGGTACACTCCTCCACTTAATCATTACTGAATAACAAACACGATGCTGCAAGTCTTGGGCTATTCCTGGTCTTTGGAGAGGTTAAAGTTGATGACCTGTTGGTGTGTTTGTTGTGTTGGCAGCACATTGCAACTGTGAGTGAGTATTATCATGATTTATTATTATTTAACAGAGTCTCTCATGTTGTTTTTGTCAGGCTGGAGGCTTGGGCAACATCCACATCCCCCTGCTTGCAGACCTCACTAAGCAGGTTTCCAGGGACTATGGGGTGCTTCTGGAGGGTCCAGGCATCGCACTGAGGTACATTCATCATGCGGCCTGAAGAAGAATGATCTATTCACAGCTGCAACCAAATGGAAATACATATACATTATAATATAATGTAGAATTCAATTCTAACACAATTTAGAAGTGTAGTCTGAACTAAGCGAGGTCCCCTTACTACTACTATTACTACTATAACTACTACTATTACTACTATTATTATTACTACAACTAGTACTATTGCTATTACTACTATAACTAGTACTACTACTACTACTACTATTACAACTACAACTATTGATATTACTACTACTACTACAGCTACTGCTGCTACTACTAATGCTATTCCTACTACTACTACTGTTGTTTCCCCAGGGGCCTGTTTATCATCGATCCAACCGGTGTGGTGAAGCACATGAGTGTGAACGACCTGCCGGTGGGCCGCTCCGTGGAGGAGACGCTTCGCCTGGTGAGAGCGTTCCAGTTTGTGGAGAACCACGGCGAGGTGTGCCCCGCCAGCTGGACTCCAGACTCCCCGACGGTGAGCCGCTGCAACCCCCGGAGACCAGTTCTGTCTCTGTGTCACATGAACCGTTTCAGTCCGAAACACTAGATCCATTATGATTCATTCTGTATCGTTAAAATAGAAATGATCCTTCCTGGACTTATGTAACTTACTATCCTATAATTGTTTGCTTTTCAGATCAAGCCAACCCCTGACGGATCCAAGGAGTACTTTGAAAAAGTCAACTGAAGAAGACAAAACTTCACAGCGCTTACTAAATCAGCGGATCATCCAGGTCTAAAAATGAATAAATGTGCACTGGCTCTTAAATAGTTTACAGTATAAAAAGTTGCATTCATCCATACACAACTGAATACAGTAATAAATATATTCTTTATAAATGTGAGATATACCTTCTGTTTTGATTCATTTCTTGGCTTGTGGTATGATGACAGGTTTTGACATGTTCTTAGGTTGTAAGTAGCTCAGTTATCTCAGTTTTCCCTTCAGATGTCTCATGCTACAATAATAAAGGTTCATCTCACACCATTTGTCAACTCAATATTCATGTGTTTTTAATAACACCATACAGCTCAGGACCTTTGACAGGCCTAATTCACTACCATTTCCGTTTGGGATGGATACAAGGAATCCCTGCTTAAACTGGCAATTTTGGTATATTTGTCATATTTACTCACAGTAAAGCTTATTTCTAAGCCTATACAGTCACAATTTTGTCATTTTTAGTATATAAATCTGCTGGCTCAGTTGCAATCATTTACTATGCTCTATATTCTTCACTATGGCCGTGCGCCTGTAATAAACAGGTACATTCTTGTAATAATTCAGTTAAAAGGTTTACCTTCAGTGACAAAACCACACTTGCATAACCCCTGTACATAAACATGTTTATTTTGTTTCTTTTTACAGCAAGTTAATATGCAGGTTCAAAATGTCTAATGAGACATTATTGGTACACAACATGAGGTGCCAAAATCAACTTCAGTGGGGGAGAATTGGAAATTAGAAAAAAAAAAGGCATTGCCACTTCTCATACATGTAAGGTACATACTGTATTTACACAAAATGGAAAAAAAGCATTTGAAACACTCCGCAGCACTGTATGTGGTTATGAAAACATCTAGTTTTAAGTGTACATAAATTTCACTTTGTACAGTATGTTTGCAGAAACAAAGCGATCGCCTCATTCCTTTCCGACATTCACGATGACGTTTCGGGTTAGGCAACGAAAAGAACGTGAGGGAGAGATGGCTTACCAGAAGATGGAGAGCCTTTTAAAGCTTTAAATAATATATGAACTCAAAATAATAGAAGTGTCCGTAAGCAGGCTTTTTTTTTTTTCCAAACACCTATCTACTGGTCATCAAAATATACCTTTATGTTTTGAGACTGATTCAAGAGATGCTCACAATCAGGGAAGGTCAAAAGAAACAGACAGCGCCGACCAAAATGGACTTCGATGAGCAGATGGTTTGGTGAAAACTTCATGCAATTTCAGGCAAGATGTAACAGCGCCACCAGCCCCACCCCAAGCACCAAAAAAAAAAGAAAAAAGAAAGAAAGACAAAAACAAAATATATTTTTTTGTTTAGAACTGAATGATTCATTTAAAAAAACACCCTGTAGTAAATCTGTACAACGAAAATACATTTGGGATCTACATCTAAAGGTACATTATTAAGGTTATATACACTTTTCCCCCCTATCCATATATTATCTTTACAAGTAGACTTCATTCAAACCCAAACATTAAGAAAACATAAGACTAAACGGGGAAATGGGATCACATCAAACATCCATTTAAAACAATCTGTTATTCATACTGTACCTCAACCGTTGATCAGTCCCTCTTTTTTTTTCATCTGTACAGTAAACTACAGCAGGACTAAAATACCTTTCATCAACTGGATGGATTGCTACTGTAACAGGGAATTAGAATCGTCGAAATAGGGGAATGACTCGAGAGTGACTCGACAGTTTGTATATGATCCATCATTGCAGCGGAAGTAAATTTGAACAACCTACTGTACTGTGTGATGATGTCATTTGTCGTTAAGTGTATGGAGACCAAAATACAATAGTAACGATATTCAGAGTGACTCGGGAATACAAAATAGAATCAGGTCAGAGCGCGGACACGGACCCAACTCTCCAATATTCTAATACAATAGAACAAAGGCTTTCAATACACTTAGGCCTCTTCACTGAAGAGAGCTAGACTATTCCATCAATAAACATCTATGTTCTCTGGTCTCAGGTGGGACTGGGTTGGAAAGAGAAGCCATGTTATCCTTTAACATTTGCCCCCAACGTTTTGTCTGAAAGCAATTGATAAAAACACAACCAATGTTTGATACCTTTTTCCGCAGATTCTGCTCTTGTTCACTTTGTTTTGCGGCGTTTGAAATTCATTCAGAAAATGGAAAACTACATTGTACAAAGTGAGATTCCACAATCTCTTTGCAAGAAAGAAAAAAAATAATAGTAAAGAATGACTTGTGCCCGCCGCCTGTGTTAGGATACACTTAGGCAGATGCAAGGGTATCCCTGTGTTGCTGCTTCGGTCTTAGTCAATTTTCACATTTGTGTAGATCTTCCTCACGAAGGCACTTGTTCCCATGTATCCAACGGCACCTGGAAAAGACATCTGTTCTGTGAGTGGGTCGACAACCACGAACATTTTCAACTGAGTACACTACTCTTTCCGCCTTATCTACATACCGCACAGATCATTTTGCAAATGGAGCCATATACATCCATCATATCAACAGACTGCTGAGGCCCAGATTCACTAAAGCTTTACGCAGGAGAAAGCACATGCATCAC
This sequence comes from Centroberyx gerrardi, assembly GCF_048128805.1. Lineage (NCBI taxonomy): Eukaryota > Metazoa > Chordata > Actinopteri > Beryciformes > Berycidae > Centroberyx > Centroberyx gerrardi. The sequence continues at coordinate 7,780,804 of NC_136011.1, read as the reverse complement.
CAAAATGCCAAGTCAGAATGCCATGCTATTCACTAACTGATCAATGAGTTGTGTTGTACAGTGGCTCAGTGATTAGTACTGCTGCCTCACAGCAAGAAGGTGGTGTGTTCCAATCTCCGCCCCGGTCCTTTCTGTGTGGAGTTTGCATGTTTTCCGCTGTGTGTGTGTGTGGGTTTCCTCCCACAGTCCAAAGACATGCAGGTCAGGGGAATTGAAGACTTGAATTGAAGAATTGAAGAATCTAAATTTCCCATTGGCATGAGTGTGTTTAAGTGCAGCATGTTATATGTAGCATGTATATGATGGTATGTTAAGCCCTTTGTTCCTACACATTTTCAATTAAAAAATTCCATACTTTTTCCAGACCTTGATTTGTTTTGAAGATTTTGTCTGGTGTTCAATATGATTTACGCAGATAGACATCTTGCCCCTGCTAACTAGGTCATATCACTGTATAGATGAAGATTGTTCTTCACAGCGACAAACATCAGAATATGTGAGATGATTGGCAGGTTCCTACACGGTTTCCATTTTAAAATTCCATATTTTTCCCAGACCCTATGTTCTTGACTGGATTTGATTTTGGTCAGTATTTGATAAAATGCATGCTGACAGCGGCTGGGTAATAAGAGCATCCCTCTATCTGAACATTATTCTTCACATCAACAAAAACTGTGGACTCAAAGTGGGTCTACAACAACATAAAAGCTATAATTATGTGTGTATCGGACTTGAACCACAACATTTTCCATACTTTTCCAGACATTTTTTCAAATTCCCAAACTATTCAAGACTTGGAAATGATCAAATTCATTTTTACTACTTTTCCAGACTTTCCAGACCTGCGTAGGAACCCTGCCTTTGAGACATGCTTGTGATAAAGGGCTATATAAATAAACATGACTTGACAACCTGCCAAATGCTGCTGTTAAAAACATAGTCTCTTTGCACCTGTCAAGGTCATACATATGTAAATTATATGTAAATCTAATTATTTAGCTCACCCCATTTGTAGGTGAGGCAATGCAAATCGAGCCCAATTCACTAATACTTACTCAACACCAACTCCCCTGAATGACTGTAGCACATATAAGATTCTCTGAAAGGTGACTAAGACTTTGAGCAAAGAGAAGCAGATAGCAGAATGGCTGCAACACTGATCTTCTTGTGTGTGACATGCATGGGCCAGACATGACCATCAAACAGCACTGTGCAGTTACTATGGCAGATCAGACAACGCTCCAATTATAAAGGACGCTTTAGGGTGCAAGGATGCCAGTCTTAGTGGATTCGTCTTCCAGCTGAAGTATGCAATTTGCACTTGCAATTGGTGGTGAGGGGCTATTTGCTTGCACAGAGCAAATGAAAACTCTGCACCCTTAGCTCAAGTGCTGAGGTGCAAAAAATGCACAGAATGCCCTCACAGCGCAATCTTAGTGAATCTGGACCTGAATATCCTGGTTATTGTTTTGTTGTTTTTTTGTTTTGTATAGTTAATATGGTCAATTGTCTTATTTCAGGTTATATTAAAAACAATCCTGGAAAATCACTGGCATATCTCTGGTATTACAACAAAATCACACGTTTTTGATAAACACAGGATTTAAATGGCACACATTGCATAATAGGATAAAAAAAGGATTTAAAAAAAGATGACTATTACATTAGTCTGCAGAACGCTACAAATATTCCACAAAGAGTTTCTTTAGTCCAGGACAGCCCTAGAATATCGTAACGATTAGATGGGGGACTCACCACACATGATTCCTAGGGCAGTACTGAACACAGCCATGTAACCAAAGTAGAAGGATGTCTGGAAGAGCCCGTACATCCTGAAACACAGTGGGTTCAAACAAGACATTCAACTTCAACAGTGAGCTTTCTTTTTTTTTTGGAATCTCTGAACTTGAAAATATTTGTGTCACTAATAGGATCCTATTTCATGTGATCAGAAATACTTAAGGATGACTGAAACTCACTTAGTTTTGAAGAAATAGTAGTAAAAGGAGTACATGTAAACGTAAACAGCGGTAGATGCAGCGGAGAGGAAGCTTGTCCATTGCCTGGGAAGGAGAGAAACAAGTAACAGTTCAAGACCCAATCAGTAATTTGAGTATTGAATCACTTTTGCCTCATTACTGACTGTTTACTTCCGTGTAGAGAAGACATTTTATCACAAATAGATTGCTTGAGCTCTTGATCATGATCTTGACAGGAAACCATCAGCTTCACAGTAAATGCATTTTTGAAGCTCTACACGCTTTTTGAATGTTAATCCTATCTTTCAAGAATCCATCTGCACACAATTTATATACAAGGGAATTTAAAGGAACCAAAGCTCTGGTTGCTTTATCTTGATGTCTGATATTTCAGCTGTGTATTAAAGAGGTAGAAGAAGGAAAGTAAAAACTGTGCCAAACCATGCCAAAAAAAGGACTTAAAAGGTCTAATACTCACCATCTGTAGTCCTCAGCATTTAGCAAGAAGTATGTACACACGATGGTGACACACACAGTCACAATGCACAGGATAACCAAGACCAGCATCATGAAGCCATAGACATAGTAGATCTTGTAGGCCCAAAAAGATGTGAAGATGAAGTACCTGAGGAGCGAGGAAAGAAGACGTGTTGACTGACGATCAGTTAACAACCTACACATCCATCAGTATCGCCTGCTCGTCTCCCACACCGGAGAACAGACTTACATTTCAATGAAAATGGAACCGAAGGGAAGGATTCCTCCCAGGCAGACGATGACAGCCGGCTCCATGAACCTACGAGATCACAGGAGGTTTTGATCAAACTGCGTCAGCGTATCAAAGTGACTACATGCCCCCCAGTGTTCGCACTCGGCTTTCACATTCCACCTCTCAGGGAAAAGGTACATCATGCCTTATTGTATTTTGAGAAGGCGAGGGGAAAGGTAGATATCGATTCTAGAAATTCAACCCAAGTCTGAGAGCGGCCTTAGGTCACATCTACAGTTTCTCTCTCAGCGATTGGCCACAGCGCACGGCAGAAAAAGTTGTAAACCTTACTACACGCACGGTTTATTACCATACTATTTATCATTACCCAAGCATGTTTTGCACAATCTTGCACTACTACAGAGTCAGCGAAATCCTTTTGTACTTCAGACCTGGCGCATAACACTTTTCAGCCACAGGAATGTAGGCCATGCAACGGCCACAACTTATTTCATGCATGTCATTATATTGAGTACAACTTCCTCATGGCGTACTGGACCAATGCATTACTGATCTCTAATGACACTTCCCTCTGCAGCTACAAGTATGCCACACTGCTCCAATATCACTGAGGCAAATTCCTGTACAGCTATCGTACTTGGGCGATTAAAGTGATAGCGGCTACACGAGGCCACACCTACCATTTCTTCTCGGGGATTGGCCGTGGCACGGCGTTAACTCTGCAGGGAAAGTTTGGCTGGCCAGACAGATTTCTCCCCAAAATTGTTCCTACGAGGTTTAGCGGCAGAATTACAAAGAAGCAGATACAGCAAACAGCCACCTGCAGAAAGACAAAAAAAAAAAAATACAGTAGGACATTTAATATTCATTTGAGAATGGTTGCTTTCAGTTAATGTAATATGAACTCCCATCACTTGCCTCAGTTGGCCTTTTTTCTGTATCGCACCAGTAAATGCTTCCTGATATCAACTCTGCTAAATTGTCGTCCATGTTTTACTGGGAGACGTGCTTCAATTGGATTTTTACATGTTGTGTGTGTAATTCCAAAAGACCATTCGCACAGGACAAAGGATCTAAGTGGTTTCTCTCAACTTACTGCTCGCAGCCTGGATGTAAAACATTATGATCTACACTTATTCCAATTACCGGTTAGAAAAGGGCTTTTATTATGGTAGTATTTCAAGAAGCTTGCACACTTATGATACCTGTAACGTTCGACAAGTCTCACAGTCTACAAGTATTGTAGTTTTGTGTCATAACTTTTGCCGACAACTGATGATTTGTGCTGATAACATCACTATGAAAAGATATGCATCCCACTGTTCTCTTCTACCATCTAATATTAATTGACAAGTTCTTTGGTGTATTCTGTGGCATGCTATTTTGAAGCTAATGGACACTAATGGTGTCCTAACGCTAATGGTGTGGTATTGGGTAAAATTATTTTATCACAGCAACCCTAAATCACAATGGAACCATGCTTGTCCCAACTCCTCAGAAATTGAGGTTGTTTAAAAGGACTAAAAGTTTCACATTACTGAAATACAGGGCTAAAACTTATTTAACACGCTGGTCATGGAAACACACTTTCAAGGGCCTGTACAGTATGATATGCAGTTAAAATAGTTCTGAACTCTGTATATTTTGTTCATTATGCTACTTGATGAGTTCAGATGTCTTCAGTTCAAGTAGTACAGGTTCTGTGACTATGCAATAACTATATCATGCATCATGTGATTATTATTGTGACAACAGTGCAGCGCAGTGACACAGATAAACCGCCAACTGGTGACTCAGAGGATTTTTTTCATACTCTGTGGTTTTGGGGAGAAGGAGGGGTGGGGTGGGGAGGGGTGGGGGGGTGGGGGGTGGGGGGGGTGTCGCATAAAACTCACCATGGTGCCAAATGGGATGGCCCTGGAGGCGTGGTAGTAGATAGCGATGAAGTTGATGAAGAAGGCCGTCCCGCACACCATGGCTGGGATCAGGAAGGCCCCGATGAACATTTGCTTAATCCATCTTCTGCCTGGGTTATCAGAGCAAATCAAAAACCACAATTTGAGTAAGGCGACTGAGAGAGCCAAATGCATTCTACATTCAGCATCACATATGTCCAGGAAAGCTGAGTCAGAGAGAGAATGATGATGGATGAGGGAGTGTTTTTATATTACCTCCTTGTTTTGCGTACAAGCTTCCCCCAAAGTAGCCATTGACAGGGGAGGTTGCAGCGTACACAAAAATTGCTGTGCTCAGCATGGATCCTCTCCTACAGAGAAAAATGATTTGAGTAGAGTCCTATGAAGCCCCCCACATTCCCTTAAAAACAGGATTTTCACATTTAGAAAGTGTTTCCCTACACTCAAATATCTGTAATCACATCTTTTTAATCTTAATCAACATATCAATAACAGCCTGATTTGATTGTGTTCAACTTTGTTTCTGTTCATTTTTTCCATGACACACACACGATATTACCATCCTTCCTTATTTTCCCCTCAGGACCATTCAATTCTGTGGTTTCCCCCTTTTATGCATGGATGATTCTTCTAAACTCAAATGTATTATTTGCATCCGTTTCCCCCGGACAAAAACCAGAAGACATTCTAAACACACTTGGGCAAGTATTTATCCTGAGGCACCCGTCACTCACTCTGTGTACAGATCCTCGATCATGGCGACAATGATGACAATGAGGGAGACGGAGAAGATCTGGCAGCCGGAACCGATGAGCGAGGAGAAGATCATTGGGTGGCTGGACGGCCGAAACACATCTCCGTGAACCTGCTTCCACCCGTACTCATCTCCCAGGTCTCTGTCCTGTAGGTATGTAATGATCACACACAGAAATTAGAAAAAAAAAGTGCAGATAGGATAAAAAAAAAAACAAGACTCAAACAAGAAAGAAAGAAAAGTGACAAACAAAACCTAAAAATTAAATCCCAAAATGACAGAAAACACTAATCCTACATTCAACAAATGTGAATAAAATGTAATTGCTCTAAAGTGCAGGCTGGTGAGTGAATGAACTTTTACCATGTCATCCATTTCCTCCTCTTTGCTGTATCTGGCATAATCCTTCCTTAGCGTTCTCATCAGAATCATGGACACCAGACCGACCAAGAAAATGACCATCATGAAGGAGTTGAAGATGGAGAACCAGTGAATCTACAAATAAATAAATAAGCAAAATCAATCAACCTCAAGAGCACATGTTGAGAAATATGCACATTGTAGAGCTTCTTACTTCTAAACTGAAATATTAAGAGGGTTTCATTTCAAAAACATTTCAAAAAGCTTAATGGGCATAATTAACAAAACATGCAGTGATGTGAAAACATTTTCCATTAATTATGTGAAACTGTTATGATTTTCCATGTGCATGCTGGTTTCATATACTAAATATGTTACTCGGGTATTTCTATGTAATTAAGCCACACGAATACTGGTTTGTACAATCCCTGATCCCAGTGGGTTCAGCGTCACGAGGCGTCACTGTACAAGTCGGGGCAGGAAAGAAACTTTTTCATCCACTGGCTGTAGTGGCTGGGGGGGATTCCAAAAATCAGCAGACACTTTGACTATTTCACCAGCCAAAATGCTTTTTAGAACAGGAAAGAGCCCGGCTGGACACCTGCCACAGCAGCAGGTAGCGTAAACAATCTGACCAGCCACAGCCAAAAGTTACCAGCGTTTGGTTGGCCAATTACAGAGCGTGCCTATCCTGGTACAAGGCTGTCAGCTCCACAGATCTAAAGGTCATATATCAGTCCTGTTACAACAAGCCACTCACCTCCTTGGCTGGCATGATAAAGCACATACATTGTACAAAAAGGAATACCAAACGTATAATCAGCAACTCACCCTGTGCTGAAAAAACGATGGATCAAGATACTTGTCGAATCTGTCTTCAAACTTCACATCTGACTTCTTCCACTTAACCTGTGATGGGGAAAGGTTTCTTTATACTGGTAGGGAGGGAATGCATTACTAAGTGTCATTTTAAAAAAAAAGATTCAAGAGCTAAGTTAGTGCTCTTTACTACCAGAATATGAATGACGTGACCCATCCCACATGAGATTGTATGATACATATTACAAAACATAAAAACGAGCATTGGCACATAAAGAAGCCCATTGAGTGGATAATTCAATACTCACAGAGTAAGACATTGCAATTCTTGTGTTTGGCACAAGCTTGACTTTGCCTTCGCTGGTCAGATTCACATCAACAATTCTGTTGCCATTGAAACCAATCTCCAGTTTCTTGTAGGTCCACAGGTAATGATCCTCTCCATTTTCATCTGCCTCGCCAACAATACCTAGACAATCGACATGCATGAAATTAGAGATTTGGGCTTCATAAAAGGGGGTCACATGGGAAGCCTTGAGACTTTTGTTATTATAATAAATAGGCAGGCAAGGTCCATAATTACCGAGCCTACAAGTGCTACATGGCAGTAGAATTTGTCTTTGGGGATAAATCGATATGAGTCACTGCCACACTGGCCGGCAACTTTTTGTTACAATGACATTTGTATTCCTCGGACATATACAGTCGCTGGTATTTGCCTGTTCTCAAACTTTGTCCCTGCTGACCACCGTACACTCTCCCTGACAATGAGCAAATCAATTTGATGCAAAACAATGGTTCTGTATCCGACAGGCTCCTGATTGGCTGCTTGTTACTCTGCTCTACACAAAACTTCCTCCACTTTCTCTGCTGCCCGGATAGTTAATGAGCCTAGTGTTAGATGAAACTTTACGTTATTCCCATGTGGCGACACTTAGCAGGTGTGATGCCACTGAAATGAAAAATGAAGACAAAGACAAAAAATATCTATTGTATAAGTGAGCAAGAAAGTTTTATATTAAAACTCTAAATCTGCACTTGTCTCTTTATTGAATATTTCTACATATGAAATAGCATTGAAAACGGGTAGGGTGTCATATTTCTATGAAAAATGCATGTTAATTACTTTGGCCAGTAAAAAATAATCTTGGCAAGTAACTGTTTTAGTTTGCCAGCCCTTGGCAGGTGAGACAAAAAGTACAATTTCAGACACTGCAATTAAGCGGGTGCTGCAGATGTGTTGTGGTCAGAAGGTGATAAGCGACAGATCTGCACACTTAAAGCCAATGACTTCAGGACTGCTGGGTCATTACATGAATAGTGAAACTCACTTCTCCCTGTCTCAGACATGATGAGCACACTGGTGAAGTTAACACGCTGGCATGTACATAAGAAACCGGATATGAGGTCAAAGTCTATATTTATTTATTCTGAATAGACCGTAAGTATGTACTATACAACGTGTAACATAGTTTGACTAAGGGCCCATGCCCCACCCATTGTCCACAATATCATCAGGCTACACAGTTGATATGTTTGAGAAACTCTAGGAGTGGTTCAATTGTACAAATTGCCACGAAGCATGTGAGCGACCACACTGATAGCTTGTTAGAGTGACAGTGTTAAGAGTCTGTGTTTACACAGAATATCAAAGGAGCTGGTATCACTAGCTCCGCTGCCACTTATGGATGTACCAGTATTGTAGGTTGGCTAAGGACAGATGAGCATTTCCACCCATGAATAAGAACTGGTTCAACCTCTCCAACACCAAGTGAAACAGTCTCATCGACAAAAGACCAGTGTTGTTGCAAACGTTTGTAATCAGCTAATGACAAGTAACACACAAGCACGGAGATAATGGCATGTAGAGTGAACATTAGCATGATAACTTTTTAACTTCTGCAAGTCAATACTACAGTACTATCCCAAATCACTGGACCACTCACAACAAGACATGCATTCAGTACCCAGTAATTCCCCGAGGTCTGGCTGGCCCAAGAAACAATGTTGTCTCTACAGAAAACCTTTGAGGAAATAAGAGTATCGCTTACCCCAGATGGGCAGGTCATCGATGTACATTTGGTACCAGTAGTGATTCTTGATAGCATAGACAAAGGCATCCCGTTTGGCTTTGTCCAGGTCAATTTCACAGTATGTTGTTTGCAGGACTTCATCTATGAAGGACAATAAACACAATATCAGCTTTGTCAGATCAAGGATGAAGACGGTGTGGAAGAGAGTACATTGAGACATACAGTAACAAAACTGACCATTCCAATGCACTCATCAATTCAATTGAGCTCAACAGGTGTGTGGCGGCTAATGTGACAGTTGAATACCTTTGAACTTTATGTCTAGGCCGCTGAATTCCAGCTCCACTCCCTGCAGAGCCTCTCCAAGCGTTTCATGGTAGTGACTGATGGTCTTCTTCGTGCCCACGCAGAAGGGCAAAGAGAAATACTTGTATGTCTCTTGTCGGTTGTGGTAAGGCCCTACTGTATTCATCCATAAAACCACCTCCTCTTTATCTGTGTACTGTGAATGAAAGCAGAAGGGCACTTGCTGAAGTCCAAGAATGCTGCACCAGTTTTACTAGTCTTACTGGTTCCTTGTCGTCCATATTTGATATTCTACACAATACAGGGAATCTGTGGCTTACAAATGCACGTGCAAACCTACATTAGTTACAACGCAGTTGAAGCAACATTTTAATATTGAAAGTGGGGCTTGAAAGGACACGAACCGTTAAGAGTTGCATCATATTTCCACTGGACAGATGAAACGGAGTCCAGCTACATTCAAATTCATGCACGTATATGAAAATACTGTACTTATCACTGCGTCAGTTTAATGGACTGATCAAAAACTGGATGTAAGTTATGTTTGGTATGTATGTCGAGCCTAACTTCAGCTGTTGGATTCAACGTTATATCCTCTTCTACGCATTAGCTGACATAACATTTAATGGAGACAATATTATATAGCTTTAATCTCTTGGTAACTAACGTTAGTTGTAGAGAGGACGTCTTGTTCAGATTAGAATGAACAGACTGACAAGAACCACCGAGAGGCCCTAACGTTAAACCGGCATCAGAGCAAGACAACATTAATGCTAACGTTACGTTGACTGGCACAACATCACACTCGTCACTTCGGGAAATCTGTGTTTTGTGAGGATTGCCTAGGGGCTTAATAGCTTTCCATATTACTCATATTAGCGTTACTGTTTTTGAGCAACTAGCTAGCCTAGCTGCAGCCTCCGCCGGTGCCTCAGCCCAGTTTGGGAGACGAGCTAGCAAGCTAGCTGGCAAATGTTAGCTATAAGCACTTGGGCCGATCAATGGTAACAAGCTAGCTAACTGAGTGCTTATCACTTCGATAGCTAACTAATTAACACTACACAACGCTAAAGTCCAAGCTACTTAATGTGACATGCCATGAATTAATTCTTCTTGTTTGCTGCTAGCCAGCACAGCTAATGTTAGCAAGTTACACTGTGAGCACAAACGTCCATTATTTTCAACACACGCAAGGCTCCCCTTTTTCAATCGGCCTCAAAACGCTGTCTTACCGTGTGTTCATGTTCATCTGCGCCGACAGGTAACGAAGAACCCACTATAGCGACAAACACCGCCACTGCTATCTTCCACCTGGAAGACCCCATTATTTTCGGCGAAAGTATGCAGAAAGATTGGGGATGTTAGCTTTGTAGGGCTATCCCACCTTCTTCCTGGTTGTATGACAGAGGCAATTTTTTAGGGATGCTCTCATACGCATATGGCGTAAGCGCCTCACGAGCACTCATCGCACACAGATCAGATTGGCTAAAATATGTCACGTGGCTTACTGCTTCCATTCACAGTCGAAAGCGGTGGATAAGGCGGTGAATAACGAATCTCTTTCTGCACATCGTCCGCAACCTTCAGCCACGTCATCCGACTGCCAGGAGAGGAGCAGCGCTTCACCTTTGACAGGGCCAATTCATGAAACATGATCCCTGCACATAACAAATAGCTCTTGTCATTGATGCTCCCCAATGGGCCCAAAATATCCTGAACTACATCTAACTTTTCAGGTATTCTGTTCCACAAAGCACGCACGGAGGCCTCAACCTTTTTCATTTAGCCTGAGGCTTTGCCATTTCCACGTTCCCCTGAAGATGATGCAGCTAAACATATTACCAGAATTTAAGAAATCATCTGCAGTATGTAATTTATTCCTTTGGCAGTTTCCTTTGGCAACAGTCCAATCAATAGCCAAATGACTGAGAACATCCATCTCTCTGCAAAGACTGCAGTAAGCAATACATTTAAGATATAAAGTTTATCAGGGTCTGATTTTGTGGATTAACATCCTGCTTGTTTCTTGATCTATTTTATTTAAGTTTAAATGCATTTGTAACAGTGCTATGACTTCTGAACCAGAAAATATGCCCTTCAAAATTATCCTGAATTTGGATTAAAGTGGATATTAAAAAAAGTCTCATCAGAGCCACACCACCAAAAACTTTCACATGGCCTGTTTCAGTGGAGCTACAGTTGTTTTTAGAAAAGTAACTCCAACACAACTCATCAAGTTTGAATTCCTCTAGGGACAACCTAGTGGTCAAACCTTCTCTTACACTTATTACAGTGGCTTATCAACTATTCAGCCCCCTTGACTTTTTGTGCATAGGCCTATTGTCCTACAAAATTGAAATACATTTATTTGGGATATTTGATCTAAAATCTATACAAAGTGCTCTTTTAAGTGGAATGGAAATTATGAAATTGAAATTATAAGAGTCCTGGGGAGAAAATAATAAAATAATAATCCTTCCATCAGTATATAGTATATAGTATATAAATGTACAGAAGACGCACTATCAATCCACTTTCTCTTCTCTGTTTCATTATGGAATTCAACAAAGAAATTAGACAGAATACCCCTGAAGACTAAACCCTATTTATATATTTTTACATTTGTATATGTAGAGATGGAGGAATGCTAGAGATGAAGCAGAAGACATCCCACACCCTAAACGTCTATTAAGATGTACAGAGGGGACTTCGTTCACAGCAAGAAATGTGAAATTAGAGCAATTTTGAAAAGAAAATACATTTGACATGTCTAACTGCAGTGCAAAGATCAATAATATATGGTATAAAGGGAGAGGGTGAAGACTGAATAGGTCCTTCAAGGCACCTTAGGTACCTTTCTAACAGATTCCTCCAAGAACTCCATTCTGTGTGAGACTTTGTGAGGTTGGGTGTTGCTGTATGTATTGTGCAAAATATTCAATTGTTTCTGTGTTTTTTTGTGACCCAAAAATGCTTGACTCTGCGATGACTTTTCTGAAAAAATGCAAGACACACATGCAATGAATTGCTGGTTGATGAAGGCTTTCATAACATTTATTGTAATGTGCAGTAATTGCAATGATTTGTGAAACTTGCAGGCCATGAGATTGTTTGTAATCGGATTTGAAGGCTTTACATACTGTATGGCTGAAGTGAAGCATGGCAAAATTGGAAATGGCAAAAGATGTCAAAAGGTGATTAAATTCTGTAATCCATTTCATAATTCATATATTATTCCTGATTCCACTATCATAACAAGGTCAATGGAAAAGAGGTTTTGAGCTGTTATTTAGAAATACCCACACATCCAAGAGCTGGATTACCAGATTGACAGTATTCTAGTTATCAACACACAGGAGTGTCCAGTAGAGGGCAGCTAACACTCTCTCACCTATCTTATTTCTAGCTCTGATCATTCAGAATAAATTCCTCACAGACATATGCAAAAGAAATTCACTCACTTATTTCTTACAACCCTAAGAATCACATGGAGAACTTGCTCTAATCACACAGCTGTAGTCAAATATTCTTGAGTCAATCAATCAACAGCTCGGCTATGATTTAGAAAAAGCAGAACATTTGAATTTAGAGTGTAATCAAATGTATTCAGTGCGCTTGGTCCTTTCTGGGGTTTTGCTCGAGACGTCTTTCCAGTTTTACAACGACAGCACAAACTGCCTGTTGAGGAGACATGATGAGACAGACATTTGGTTTATATGCAACCAAGTGTAAATGTAATGGATTCGCCCATAAAAATGCTAATCAGATAAAACATTAACAACAAAATGTCTTTTCTCACTTTAGGATGTCAGGCAGACGAGGGTCTCTGTACAACCCGTTGTGCAGATACCCCAGGGAACCTTCGAAGGACACCATCTTGACTCGCTCGGAATTCTGGGTACTCACTGCGATCTCATACACCTGAGAGAAAAACCCCCGTAAGGTTAAGAGTCGATCCAAAACAAAAGGTCATTCTAGAGAACCCGTTCAGTTACAGACATGTGGAAAATGCCTCATCAATTTACAGTGTGATCAATGGAGAATAAGAGAAATTGTGTTTCCAGAGCAATTGAAAAGCTGCTCCTCTACCTGCTGAGGCTCTTTAATGGAAATTAAGTGGTCGTCTTCTGAATGAAGGATCAGGAGAGCGCTTCTCATTTTCTTCACACTGCAGAATTAAGGAAACAAGCCAATTTAATACTATTAATTGATTATTGTTTGGGATTTCTGCAGCGTTTTATGATAAATTGTTGCGCATTGCCAAGGATGTCCAGCATATTTAAATCTTACTTTTCATCACTAGGGAAGACAATCTTGTTGTCTTTCAGCGGGTCGGAGAAAAAGTACTCGTAGCCCGGAAACTTCCAGTAAAACTTAAAGCGAAGCAAGCAAAGTTAAACATGACAAGCTAAAATGTAATGTAGCGACATAAAATGCATGAAGGAAATAGACGGGGGAGTGTTAGTGAGTGTACCCAGGCAAAAGGATGACCAGCAGCAGCATGGCTGTGTGCGTTCTTGAACATGCCCTCCAGGATCACACCATCGACAACCACCCCTGAACGAGACGAAGGAATCATATAGAGATTTATTTTCCCTCATGAATTCCCAAAAATTCCATAATAGCAAATCCTACCTTGCTCCATCAGTTTGGCTGCAGTGTTAGTGGCCACTCTGCACAGAGATATGAAGGGAAACATCATTTAGACTCAATTCCTCCAGTTTTAGTAGTATTTTGAAATAACTGCTGCCTCTTTGACTGTCTCAGTCATTCCTGATGGTAGGAGGCTTATTATACCTGAAGGTTGATTGCTTTCATTTCCATCATGAATATGCCCTGTATTGCACTTGAGTTGCTAATGAAGAGACTCGGTTGATGTAATTGTCTATTAAATTATTTATTATGTAAGTACAGAGGCGGAAAGTCACTACAACTGCGAGTTCTGTAATTTTTTTAAGCAGTGCCAGCTTTTTGAGTGCTTCAAAAGGCATCCACTCTTTTCTCTACTTGTGTAATTTTAAAGCATTTATTCCTACCAGACACCAAAGACCTACCAGACACCGGGTGTTTAGAACAGCTAATGTGAATGCTTCCATGAACTGGCTATAGGTTGAATCACTATTGTGTTTTATCACTCAGTGATAGAGAGTAGCATAACAGACATTCATTTATATGAAAATGTTGCAGATTATTAGCCTGGTAATCCTGATCACGTGACCTCACATTCTGTTTTGCTCCACGGATCAGTCTGGACTTCTAGCCGCCTAACGGGCTAGCGGATTATTACCTTAAAAAATTTGTATCCACCACGTTAAAGGTTAATATTTGTTAAAGGGGGCAACATGCAAAAAAAATTAATGAACAAGTAACAATGACTTGACTACAGTTTAACCCAAATAACTGAGTAGCTCTACTTGAGTAAAATGCTGTAGATCAGCACTCTTTCCTTACTTACCCAGTGCCAAGAGAGTGGCCCCAGATGACTACCAGGCTGCCTCCACTGCGTGCTTTGACCCAGTGGTACAAGTAGAGGGCATCAGTCGTCAGGCCGGCTTCAGTCGGCTCCCCAGACGAGTCTCCAAACCCTGCCACAGTGTCCAACATCAGCTGCTGCAAACCGATATTACGGATCTACTCTTCATAACCACAAGGTGACAGTCAATCAGAGGAAAACTTAGACAAAAGGTTGACTCAAAGTTTAGCTGTTTTTGACATTGGTCTTTTGACTGTGTTGACCCTACCCTACCCTATCTTTACAAAAATACACCTGTCATCACTCTACTGCGATTATAAGGCTGCAAATGATATCAAATCAATGTGAAAAGGCTGTTTCAAATATAGGATGAGAAGGCAAAGTAGCAAAGACAAACAAAAGGTTCCCACACCTTTTCACTGATGTAATTCCAAAACTTTTCCATGACGTCTCCATGACCCCTTTTCAAATTTCCTACATTTTAATGAGACTGAATTAAAAAGTAACTACACTAACTTTAAACATTAGCTTGGTGTGGACAGTTTTTGGAGCCATGACTTTTCCAGGAGTGTGGGAACCCGGCAAATATGTCCGTTGATTGAGCAACTATACAAATTCACACCAACCTCTGTAGTCAAGCACCAACGCGTGGTAACCCAGTGCGCTCAATACCTGTCGATAGATATTCTTATTTATCATCACAGTGGCTACTGAGGCCTTCAAATCTTTAGCATGCCTCCAAAAGATGAATATTTGTGTTGTGGTGATCACTCACATTTGCCACTCCCACACGATGAGTGGCTGCCCTGTTTAAATGAAGGCACAATTCACAAACAACAAGACTACCAACACACTGTTGCAATGAATGTGTCTAGCTGTGGAGCTCTCTCTCTCTGCTTCTTCAAAAGCCAGCCACAATACAATTGCATTATTTATCATACCTGTTGCCGCCATTCCCATGAAGATATATGAAAATTGGACTTCCATCGCCTAAAGACTTCTGGTACCATGCCGAGTCCCTCCCTTGTGCCTCTTTCCACAGACTTTCAGGGACAGTGTGCCTTGAAGAATTGAAACCAGCACACCCACTTGAATATACAACTGGCAATTGGCTGATTAAAAAAGGGGTCATGTCTTATTTCTGCTCGAAAAGGTCGTGAAATGTTGAACTTGGCTTACACTCACCATACACCGAGGGAGATCCCCTCCTCTGATGTCAGGTACATGTTGACGGTGTGATTAAGGGAGAGATCAGCAGGTCGGCTGAGGTCAAGGAAGAACGGCACCCTGACTGCAAACAGGGGAAGAAGGGAAGTATAAGCCTTTATTTTGGTTATTTGCAAAGTAACTTCAGGATCTACTGGGAATAGCCGTCGGGGAATTCACTCACTTCTGTAAGAATAAACGAGATGCTTGATTGAGTCGGGGAATGCTCTCAAAGGCGCCAAAATGTAAATAACAACGAGGCCCAATAAGCCTCTTTTCAGCCAAAGCCACCATCGGGATCTGAGAGAGAGAGAGAGAGAGAGAGAGACACTACTGACCATTTAAGTGCATATCTTGGCACAGTGGTCTGTAAAGTGAGGGCTGGGGACCCTCCAGGGGTCCTTGAAAGGGCTCCAGGGGTCCCCGAATCAAATATTAGCTGAATTATTGTACTGTATTGTATGGAAGCCCATTTCCGCCACCTGTTAAAAAAAATCCGGCACATTTTTTTTTTCATCATCAAGTGAGATTTTTTTCTCAATAGGATGACTTAGTATCTCATAATTATGACTTAGCATCTCGGAATTATGAGATTTATGAGATACTATGTCATAACTATGCGAAAGTTTCTCAAAATTATAACTTACTATCTCGTAATCATAAGCTACTATCTCATAATAAATCATAATAAATCTCATATTTCTGACACCAGCCACTTTATTAGGCACACCTATCTAGTAGCGGCTGGTCATCTGTTGCTGTAGCCCATTTATCATAAGAGCCAACAACTTGTGTGTTCAGATGCCCTTCTGCACTCTACTGTTGTACAGACTGTTATTGGAGCATTAATAGCCTTTCTGTTAGCTTGAACCAGTCTGTCCATTCTCCTCTGACCTCTCTCATTAACAAGCTGTTTTCAGCCACAGAACTGCGGCTCACTGGATGTTTTTTGTTCATCGCACCATTCTCTGTAAACTCTAGAGACTGTAGTGTGTGAAAATCCCAGGAGGGCAGCTGTTTCTGAGATGCTGAACTGCCATGTCTGGCACCAACAATCGCACCAATCAATCAAAGTTGCTTAGATCACACATCTTGCCCATTCTAATGTGTCAAACAAGAAACTAAACCACTTCACCATGTCTGCTGCTTTATATATTGAGTTGCAGCCACATGATATCACTGTTTGGAGGAGCAGGCTGTTTGTGTTAACAAGCAGGTGTACCTAATAAAATGTGTGAGTATAAAATGAGTGTAATATGTCATATTTATAAGAGACTATCTCATAATTATGACTTGATAGATCTCAAAATTATGAGAAGCTTTTGAGATACTAAGATAGTATCTCATAATTACGAAATAGTAAATTATAATTATGAGAAACTTCAGAATTATGAGATGCTCATAAATGACTTATGATGCAAAGTCATATTTATGAAATACTATCTCATACTATCTCACTAAAAAATCTATTTCATTTACTAGACAAAATATATGAACCGAATTTAACACTGAAATCGTCAGCGCTAATTTAACTGCGAGAGTGTAAAAATCAACACCCTGCATGGGTTGATATCAATCCATTGATTTGATAGTTTTGAACAGCCACTCCAGAGCCATATCAGCTTTATAAGTGAACAATCTACTCTCCAGTCAACGCTTGCCAACTCCAAATCAATCAATGTCACTGAAAAATCAACTCTTATTTGCGCTAACACTTATACTAACACTGGAAGATTTGCTATGAAGAATACTGATCAATTTTATATGACTCTGTACTAGATCATATGTAACTACAAAAGTCTAGCCAGGTGAGGGTTCACATGGGTGTCACCTCCCTATACCTAATCCAAATTTCATCTTGGTCTAAAACAAATGTCCAGAAATAACTCACGGACTCCCCTTCTTGACTCCGGCTATTCTGTTATGTTGGGAGGCCGAGGATGAATCATCCTGCTCAAAGACCCTTTTCCTCATCACGCAGTCACGAAGTAGGCTGAATTACTCTTTCACTGCGACCCACGAAAATAATGTAGCAAGTCCGCCCAGACTAAGACAAGACTAAAAAGGTTACTGGCTAACTTCATAATCAAATGCGGGGGACGGATCTAAGTACAGGCAGTCGCACTGGACGGAAAGTTACGTTTACGTTTACGTTACGTCCTGTACATCTCTGTACACGTATACGGAAACGCACTGTATCCGGACCATTCGGGCCGCCCGCCCATGCGCCCGCCACACGTCCGTAATTCCCCGAGAAATTTTTGCACAATTTAAAAAATACACAAATGACAAAGATAACAAATACTACAGTGCAGGGAGAGGCAGAAAACCCAATGGGCTTATTTGAAGCCTCCACCTAAAAAATGTTAAAATTTCACAATGTTATAGAGAACACAAAAATAACATACAGAAAATAATATGACTAGATAAAAGTGATGGCAAACTAATAATAACAAAATATATATAAGCAACAACAACAATAATAACAATAATAATATCAAAATAAAAGCTAAAAATGTGAGTATGTGATATGTATGAGTGAGTGTGTGTGCGTGCATATGTGCGTGCGTGTGTGTGTGTGCGTGAGTCACACGCCTCGTTAAATGTCAGCGCACTCCCGTATACTGTCGCAAATTACCAGATATCACTGTACACTAATTAATTATTCATTATTTTATAGGCTATTTAATAGCCATTTTAAATACCTTTTACCAGTGCCTGAATTGGACCAAAAAAGGTGCCAGTACCTAATTCAGCAGTTGCATGACATGAGCATGGCATGTGTCTTGGACATATTTATATTTATACGCATATCTTGGTAATATATCCCACTTCAAATGTATTTTTGTATGCATTTCATTACATACAAATAAAATATTGCATATATGCTACAATAAAACCAACTGAAAATGAAACAATACTGCAGTCAGTTTAGCTGCAAAACAACTAGTCCTAACCTACCTTGCCATTTAAAAAAATCAACACAGAAAAATGTGCTGGGTTAGTGCTGTAATAATATCAGAGAAAGATTACATCAGAGAAAGATTACATACTTACAAGCATACAGAAGACTGATGCAAATAGACAGAGGCCAATATTGTCTTTATATAACTGACGGACAGAGCTGCAACAAAGCAATATTGACCTTTTGCTGTTGACAATCATGATATAAGAAAACTAGCATTATGTAACTTTTTATGTACATTTATTCCTCCTTGGCGCAATAACATAACTTTGATTTGTGCTTGCACATCCTCTATTTTCTTTTCTCTCTCTATTGGCACCTGACCAGTAGTGTCGATTGGACATATTGGCGTTTGATTACCATGAATTTCTTCATGATTGACACTTTAACGGCCCTGTGCTCCACTGACTGCTCTGCTCCATCAGATCAAGTGAAGAGGCATCACTCTGCTCACAATATAAATGTATTCATTTTTTCTACACAATTAATATCATTCCATTGTCGTTTTGCCCACAAAGTCCTGCATCAGAATGTAAGCCATTATATTCTTTACAATCTGCCTTTGCGGGGCAAAACGACAGTAGAATGGTTTTAATATTGGATATTAGGACCAGAGTGGACCAGAGTGACACCTCTTAACTTGATCTATGCAGCTTTGTTTTCGGCTGCAGTTTGACTCACCGTGTGTGAGCGGAGCGCTGCCTTCAGTCTGTAGGATGCTGTCTGCTTAAATGAAGCCCTATGAAGTCTATGGCGCACTTTTTTCATACGGAGATACTCTCTTCATTCAACTAAGGCATACCAAGGTGGCGGTACGGAATAAGAAGTAAGGGTAGTCATGTGGACAAAAATCAGAAGTGCCGGTACGCAATAAGAAGTAAGGGTAATCATGTGGACAAAAACCCGAAGTGCCGGTACGCAATAAGATTTAAGGGTACTCATGTGGACAAAAATCAGAAGTGCCGGTACTCAGTACCGGTGAGTACCGGCCCATTTCAGGCACTGCCTTTTACATGTTTTTAGCTAATAAGATACAACACTGGATACATTCAAACAAGATGTAAACATTAGATGATACAGATGGGGTTCCCATTAATTTGGGATTAGTTGATAACCCCTGTCCTAAAAGCACACAAGAAACATGGTATAGCCTACTTGGAAATACAGCTGTCCCTTTCTCAGAAATCTTGAAAACTGACTATTTGGTTTTGAATATGCTACAACAGGAAATAAAAATCAGCTGTTGAAAAGTACATTTAAAAGCAGTGAAATTATTTAATTTATTAATTGTACACAATCGTTTAATTATGTCCATGTTTATTTATTATAATTTCAGTGAATTTACATTCATTCCTTAATGCTTCAACAAAGTCAATGGCTTTTAAAATAAATGATTAGCTAGTCTACTACTTTGTGCCATTTTATAGACAACTGTTATTACCAATCCCTACTAAAAAACAAAAGGATCAACAGTAAAGAACACATGGTTGCTGGTGAGAACATTTTTTTTGACTGAACTTTTTTTTACTGGTGTCCAGGTTGTGCGGCGAAGCTTGTGTATGTGTTACCCCTCTATTTCGGCTTGACCACAGCAGACTGAAGAGACGACGCTACAACTTCTCTCAGGTTCATGTTGTTTATGTGTAAGTGTTATATCTCTATGAGCTAGCCATTAACAGAGACTAACAGACTTTTAGCTACCTGGATTTCACTCGACGTAACACCATGAAAATTCAACTTAGCAACTCAAACACAGTCACAAAACGTAGCCACACTATTTATGTCACTTTATATGCACTTTGATTTAGACTGGAGTAAGGTTTTCTAATGTAATATGTAGAAACACTGCGGAGCTGTTTTCACCACATACCAGTCTGGAATCGTCAGCAGGCAAAAGGGGCGAGCTGAGCGATTCTGGTTACTATGGTTACCACCACTCCCCATGTGAGGGTGCTTGAACGAAACAAATTAAAAAGGCCTTGCATAAAATAATACAGGATATGAAAACATTTCCACAAAGAAATAAAAATAGCAGTAGTTTGGCATTTGGTCAGGGCAGCAGAAGGCGTGCGCCAGTTTGGTGAAGTGGTCCGTCACAACCAGGACATCAACAGTGCGGTTCTTGGAATCCTCTGCTGTCCAAAAGTCTATACAGACTAATTCCAAGGGCGCTGTAGTCTTAATGCTCTCAAGTGGTGCACGACCCTCTGGTTCTGGCGTCTTGCCAACCACACACCTGACACAACACTTGACATGATTTCTCACATCCCGGTCCATAGAGCTCCAGTAGAACCGCTGTTTTACGAGGGAGAGGGTCCTGTCCTGACCCTGGTGACCAGCGTCGTCATGACACCCATGCATAGCATCCTCCCTCAGTGACAAAGGCACAACATACTGGCGTCTCTTTTTACTGGTAACTGGATCTCTAGACACACGGTACAGGATACCATCCTCTAACTCCAACTTCTCCCACTGCCTCATGAGCCTCAAAACACTCACAGCCTCATTGTATCTCTCTCTCCTAGAAGGTCTGCGACACCGCTCAACGTAGAACATCACCCTCTCTAAGTCAGTATCTCCCCGCTGCCTGTCCCTGAGATCCTGCTTGGAGAATGACAGTAACACATCTTGGCCAGCAGACATCACACTCTGGACGTGGTCCACCAGAACAGTAGATCTGATTCTCGTGGCTGTATCCCAGTTCTCATGACAGCCTAGGAGAGCTGACACCTCAGCTTCAGACAGGGAGCCGACAGGGGGCACTGCAGTGTCAGAGTCAGCTGTCTTGCCTTCCCGAGACACTTTCTGAGTGGACTGATGCACATTCGACCACCTGAAGACCTCCTGAACCTCCCCTCCAGATAGACCTTCTGACTCCTTGAGTAGACTGCCGTACGGCTCACTGATCAGCCTCTGACCAATCCTCTTCCCCGCAAAGGGCTCCCTACTAAGGGCATCTGCCACGACATTTTTTGGCCCAGGGATGTACTTGATGTCGAACTCATAGGCAGCCAACTTTGCCACCCAACGTTGCTCACTGGCATCTAGCTTTGGCTTGGTGAGGATGTGGGCGAGTGGGTTATTGTCTGTCCAAGCGGTGAAGACATGACCTTTCAGCCAGTGGCTGAATTTCTCGCAGACCGCCCATTTCAGAGCCAGAAACTCCAAGCGATGAGCAGGATAATTACGTTGGGCCCTGTTCAAGGATTTACTGGCGAACGCTATTGGGCGAGCCTGTACTTCGCCTGGAGCAACCTGGGATAGCACAGCACCCAAGCCGTCAGATGACGCGTCGGTAGAGAGGATGAACGGCTTGGAGAAGTCAGGGTGAGCCAGTATGACATTGTCGAGGAGAGCAGCCTTCAGGCTCTGTAGAGCCTGGTCACAATCAGGTGTCCAGTCCGCAGCTACCAGCTTCCTATAAGTGTTCACCCGCTTCTGTCTCTTCCCACCATTCGTTTTGCCAACCCTAGACTCAGATGTTAAGTGGAAGAGAGTCTTTGCCACTGTAGAGCAATTCGGAATATAGCGTTGATACCACATGACTAGACCCAGAAATGACTTGATCTTCTTAGGGCAAGGGGTCAGGCCATCAGGAAGCATTAAGTCTGCCTTGGACACTTTTGTTATGGCTTCCACCTTGGCAGGGTCAGTTGACACCCTGTTACGGTCGATAACATGGCCCAGGAAGTGGACAGAGCGGCGCAACACGTGGCACTTTTTGGGGGCCAGCTTTAGGTTGTGTACCCGCAACCGCTCAAAGACCATCTCTAGTCTCGACAAAGCCTCCTCCTCACTTGGAGCGAAAACCATCAGGTCATCAAGATAACAGAGCAAGCTCATGAAGTTTTGATCCCCAAAGATCCTCATCATCATGCGCATGAAACTCGCGGGGCTGTTACACAGTCCTTGAGGGAGTCTGTTGTATTCGTGAAGACCGACAGGCGGGGCAAAGGCAGTGAACTTCCTATGGTCTTCCTGGAGGGGGACGTTGTAGAATCCGGACGTGAGGTCCATTGTACTGAACAACACATTCCCTCCCAAAGCAGCGAGGCAATCTGCCTGATGTGGAAGAGGGTAAGCGTCCTTCACTGTCCGGGCGTTGAGCCAGCGAAAGTCAGTGCAGATGTGTAGATCACCATTTCTCTTCCAGACTAAGACAAGCGGTGAAGCAAACTCACTGGTCGACTTCCTAATGATGCCTTTCTCCTCCATTTCGTTCAGCGTCACCCGGAGTTTGTGGTAGTGCGCCGACAGGCACACGTCTGTAGGGGAGCTTGAAAGGCCTCTCGTCCACAAGATGGATCTTGTGGACGAAGTCTTTCACCTCACTACAGTCGAGCCTGTCCTTAGAAAATATGTCAGAATATTTAAGAGCGAGCTTGCACATCTCCCTCTTACAGCGATCTGACACTTCACATGAAGCCAGATCCAGGTCACTCAAGCCATGTTCTCTCAGGGCTTCTGTCAAGTCAAACAAGTCTGAAATCTGCTCAGCTGTCACATGTTGGCTGTTGGACCCAAAGCATGAACTCTCAGCAGGCTGAAACTCCTCCACAGCCAGACATGGGTACACATCCGCCAACTTAGCATTCCTCCTGATTGTTATTGGCCTATCCGTAGGGTTTATGATCTTCATAGGGACCCATCCATCTCCCCACAGAGGAGTCACAACTCGGCCAACAAGAACATTCCTTGGTATAGAAT
Organism: Centroberyx gerrardi; assembly: GCF_048128805.1. NCBI lineage: Eukaryota > Metazoa > Chordata > Actinopteri > Beryciformes > Berycidae > Centroberyx > Centroberyx gerrardi. The sequence continues at coordinate 7,757,556 of NC_136011.1, read as the reverse complement.
GAGACGTCGTTGGTTCAACCACCACAGTGCAGCCTGGAGGTCCACGCGACCTCTCGGGGAGCTTCCCCCACACCAGGTGTTCATGTCCGGGTAAGAGTGTCACAGCTTGGTTCAGTTTGACTGTTCCCACAATGTCAGGCACATCCTCACCTGTCCACCGATGAATACCAGCGAGCATGGCAAGAAAGTCGTCACACCCTCCAGCGGCAGAACTAGTCATCCAAGAAACCATTTGCCAGTATTATCTGATTCCTTGAATCTGTGTCAGATACTTGATTACATTTGTCCCAACGATTAACTCGTCCACCTGACGTGGAACAACCAGTGTGGGTACAGCCACCGTACAACCGTACACCTCAAGCTGCAGATCACAGAGTCTTTTAGGATAGACTCTCTTTCCTCCACATCCAATCAGAACAACATCCAAATCTTGATTCACATCACTGTCCAGGATGCCAGCAGCAATGAGCTTCTGTTCTACAACCTCACTCACAGAACATGCCATAGAACCAGTGTCCAACATAGCAGTCACTGTCTCACAACCATTAACAACTACAGGGGTGTAAAACAAACTATCGTTGCTCTTCAATCGCTGTGTGTTCTGAAGGATCACTGTATAGTGACTTGGAAGACTGTCACAGATCGACTCATACACTGACTGCAGATCATCACTGAGGGAGTTGTCACTTAAGCCCACACTGCCCCTCTCCAAATGTAGGCTGTCTAGTTTTCCTGATGGGAAGGGGAGGCAGAGGCAGACTGGGAAGCAGGAGAGGACAGATTGGGACACTGACGTCTCACATGGCCAGGCTGGTGACACAGAAAACACAGGCGGTGTAGCTGACAGTGAGCAATGGTAGAATGAGAACTGTCATTACAGATACTGCAAACTCTGGACCCAATGACTTTTCTCCTCAGAGGAGTGTGGTTGTTGCCCCGGAAGGCAGGAGGTCCAGTAGGGGCAGTCAAACTACACAATAACTCACTAAGCATCTCAGTCATCTTGTCCATACTGCTCTGCATTGAAGCAAGTTCCACACTTGGCTGGGGGTGACACGTGCTCTGCTTGTGGGAATGTAACACAATTTCAGGCTCAGAATTCCCCACCTCCAGCATGTTATTACTCACAACAGCAATGGCTTGTCTGGCAGAGCGTTCTGTTACAGGTTTACTGGGCCTGGTCTTCATCTCCCTGTGGTATTCGTCAATTCTCTCTTGAACCTCTCTAGCGGTCCAGCTATTAGCCAGCTTGCTTTTAACACAACAGACAAACAAGGCTCATTACAGTTTCTCACAAACATCATAGCCACCTCCTTGTTGAGGTCCTCCATTCCCTTCCCCTGACGCCGAAGACACTTGTCTGCTATGTCAGCTGCCTTATTCAGACGCACCCAGTAATCAATGGGACTCTCATTGGTTCTGGGAAGTGTGCTGTAGAAATCAGCGAGTGGCATGCAGGAGTACGACAGGTCACTAAAATGTTGCTAGCATAGGATAGCATAGATCGTCTCAGGTTGCTGCTCAATGCTAAGTGATGGGTCACTGCGTATCCCTATTCTCAACACATCTCTGGCCCTACCCATCAGCTTGCCCATTATTTCTTCAGGCTAGTCTGTGATGTTAACATTCTTCTTCTTTAGATACACTGACATCAGGTCGACCCACTCATGGACAGAGCATCTGTCGGTCGTATCACTACGGAAGACAGGGGGTTCCTTACAGTCTGACTTTAGAACCATGCTGAGCTGTGACAGGTCGACTGTAATGCCACAAGCCTGAGCACACTTGCCAACCCTGTCTTGACTATCAGTACCCTCCCTGTCTGACAGCAATCTTGCTGTGACTGAGTCTCCTATGTGCTTCCCTAGCTCTGAGATAAAAACACCCAAATGTCTAAGTGTACTGTCTGTTTCACTAGACTGATGGTGAATAGGAGTAGAGGTATAAGGAGACTGGGCGCCCTGGCCAACCAACAGACTACCCCCACGGTCATCAGAGTTAGCCAGAACCTCCTTTTCACAAACTGGAGAGGCAACACAACCTGGCAGGGGTGCTGAGCTAGTGAGTAAAGGTGTCCCCCTACCAAAACTTACCCTAGGACATACCCCCATATCTCTCAACTCTGTGTTGTTGAACTGCATGTCCATATCCTCTGTCATATCTACTCATCAATATCACAAATGTGTGAAAAATTAGCAACCAAAACTTAAAAAAAATAGAAGTGACAAAATGACAAATGTGTACAGAACAATGTGCTGGAAAGCTCAGGACTAAGGCAGAGAAACAGCTTACTCTTACTACTACAATAACCGGTAAATTACACCATAGGACTCCTGAAAGTTGTTTGGTCAATTGCCAAAGTGGCTGGTAGGGCAGACAAATTCGCTAGCCACAGACAACACCTGGCATTAATAGGCTGGAGACCCTGCATCAAACTATATCACTAGAGAAACCTGAATATCCACATGAATTTTCAAATCAGTCGCCCTGCAGTCTGCTGGACGTTAGATCGGCTGTAGGCTGATCTTCTGGATCCGGGTCATGGCACCAGATGTAGCCCCTCTATTTCGGCTTGACCACAGCAGACTGAAGAGACAACGCTACAACTTCTCTCAGGTTCATGTTGTTTATTCCAGTCAGTCTGTCAGATAACACAGAAATCAATGTGGTTGAGTGGTGGTTGAGACACATTCAGCTCCCGCCCCTACACACAGTCTGGAATCGTCAGCCGGCAAAAGGGCCAGTCTTTACACAATGTGATCGTATAGTTTTGTTGCTATATAAATATATAAAAATGGGTCCATGGTTGTTTATGTAGTAAACTCAGATGTTACATAGTGTACAATGTATAGTGTACATTTATGAATAAGCTTTCGTTTGTAGCAGGAGTGTTTTTTTATTATTTCTTATGTAACAAAACTATACGATCACATTGTGTAAAGACTGGCCCTTTTGCCTGCTGACGATTCCAGACTGTGTGTAGGGGCGGGAGCTGAATGTGTCTCAACAACCACTCGACCACATTGATTTCTGTTATCTGACAGACTGACTGGAATAAACAACATGAACCTGAGAGAAGTTGTAGCGTCGTCTCTTCAGTCTGCTGTGGTCAAGCCAAAATAGAGGGGCTACATTTGCATCCCACATACGCAATGTTCTTATTATTACCTTTGCTAACCACACATCATATCTCTGCCCTTGGGAATCTGTCTCTTCTAGCCACTGCCACCTCCACTTGTTCTTTAGCCCACGTTCCAGGTCACCTGTGGCAGCGTTCTTCGGCAGATATCGCATACCTTAAAGCAAAAAAAGCGACCTTCAGTCTGTTGCTTTTTCATAATTTGACAGAGAAATAGGGATGGGTATCGTTAGGATTTTGTCGATACTACTACTCTCTTCGGTTCTTTATCGATACTCTTATCGGTTCTTTTTCATTACTAAATAATTGCTTTTTAAAAAATACATTATTTTAAAAAAGAATAAATTCAGAACAGGATTAGAATTTATTTATATTTTAAATATAACTAAATGTTGTTTCTAGAGCAGCAACAGTAATGTTTACAACAGCAAAGTCACTATATAAACTCATTAATATCTCACTGGAAACAAATCTAAAATGTCAATAAAATAAATAATATTCCTGACATCACAATACTGAGTGAAGTTTGGAAAGAATGAAGAACAGACATCAGTCAGTATCAGTCATTCATCCTGTCCTCTGTCCTCCTCCCTCTGCTGATGCAGGTACTGCTGGTAGAGGGAGGAGGGCTGGTTTGTCTCAGCCAGCAGCTAAGTTTACAAGAATTTGCCAAATTTTAAGATACGTGGCAAACTAAGCTAAACAGTTTACAGACAGCTTTTGTTTTAGCTTGTTTGTAACAATTCACTATTAGCTGAGCTAACGCGCTGTGCTTGTGTAAAACATAGCGGCGGTGGATGAGAGACTGCGGACAGAGCAGATGAAATATCGCTTTTCTACATGTTTATGCTTGTTGAACAGGTGTATTGATAAAGTATTGGCTTTTTACTCGCAAAGGTTTATTACACTTACAGTAACGAGCGTAGTTATCGTCAACTCGAGTAAAACGTTATCTTTCACTTCACCTGGTTCACTGTCTCTACCGCGGCCTCTCTGCTGCTGTCCACTCCGTGTGTCTGTGTGTGTGTGTGTGTGTGTTTGTGTGTGTGTATGTGGAGGAGCTCAGCCCCGACACAGAGAGCAGAGAGAGGCTGCAGCGTGATAATAAATTACACCAGAACGTTAGAAAAGTACCGATAAAAGAACCGGTAACGTCGGAGCTTATCAATACTACGGTCTTTAATAATTTAGCCCCGGGGCCCGTTTAATACCGGGTTTCGGTACCCATCCCTACAGCGAAATAAGTGCACATTAAATAAAATTGCCATACCTTTGATTATTTTGGAGAAAATAGACGTATAAATCGTTGCATTATACAACTGCGGGAAGCTGGAACAAGCGTTGATGTCTGGAACAACGAGCGTCTCTTTCCCTTGCCGTTTAATCGTATACAAAGCGAAAAGCGGAAATGCGCAGTCAACTGAAACTGCCCACGATGACGATGGTATCATGATACAGCGATTCTGCGATACTCAATACATTGCAAGACAATTCATCTACGATACATCACGATATCTATATAACTGAAGAAGAAAAAATACCCCTAAAAAGGCAAAAAGCAGGAATTATGTATTTATTCACTGCATTGTGGTGTCAGTTTCACAGAATTTGACAACTGAGATGAAACAATGTACAACAAAGTGCATAGAGTCTTAGCTTAGTCCCTCTTTAACACACACACACACACACACACACTGACTGCAACTTGTCCACGTGTGCCATCATTCCAATGTAAAATAGCCATAAACTGGCAAAAGGCCGAACTGCCAGAAAGCAGAACAGTTCTGGAGTTAAAATGTTTAAAGGAAGGATACAACTATGCCTCACTAAAATCTTTTCAATCTGTGCAAATTAAGTTTACAGAAAACTAAAAAAAACAAATAAATGAATGCAAAAAATACACATTTCAGTGCTTAACAAGCATAACCAACTTGTTTTATGTAAACCTGGACACATCTCAGTGCTTACCAACTTGTTTTATGTAAACCTGGACACATCTCAGTGCTTACCAACTTGTTTTATGTAAACCTGGACACATCTCAGTGCTTACCAACTTGTTTTATGTAAACCTGGACACATTTCAATTCATCCTGAAATATGCATGTTCTTCTTCAGGAACAGCAACTGATCAGCATGCTCAGAGGTGAGTGCACTCAGTCGAAAAGATTCTTTCTGCAGATACAATAGTCCCCGGGACACACAGATACCTTTGTGCCAGCTTGGCAAGGAGTGGGTACCCTTGTGCCTGAGAGTTCCACCAATCCAATGGGTCATCTGTCAGTGGTAGAGGTGGAGCATCTTGGTATTGTCTGATCTCCTTTTCAGCTGTGGAAGTAGCCGACAACAAGGGAGCTCTGGTGCTCTTGAACGTCTGCCCGAGGAGGTCAGCAAGTGCAGATTTCCTCTTCTTTGGTGTGTGTGCAGTGGAAGGATCGTTCCCATTGTCACTGGTGTCAAGACATTCAGCAGCACTCTGCTCAGTGCTTCCTTCCTCGTCAGTAGTGCTCTCTTGAGAATTATTCTCCATTTCCAAGTCTGCATCCTGTAAGAAAATAAACAGTGGCACACCTTTTACATTATTATTTAAAAACATGTTCACATCAAGTCAACCATTTCTATTAATTTAAAATTTTCATGCAAGACTTTTTGCATATGGATTGGATATATATGGACGGCATCTCTAGCAGTAGTCTGATGGTTTAAAGGCAGAACTGAAACTAAGAATTCAGATGACCTACTACTGTTTACAAGATGTAATTACCTTCAGAGCAATAAAATGAGTAGTGATGGTCACATAGGACTCGGTGGCCCTTGAAGTTCACCCAACGCAGGTGAGTGCAACTCTCTCAGTAGATTGAAGTGCATCCTCCACCTTTGCTCTCGTCTCTGCATACAACGCTGGAATAGCTTTTTCAGTGAAATATTTTCGACTCGGTATGTCATATTTTGGTTCCAGTGTTTGAAGCATTCGGCGAAAACCTTCATTTTCGACTACACTGTACGGGCGAAGGTCCTTGCAAATAAACCCAGCGATAGACTTCGTAATACTCGTAGCCCTCGGGGACGTAAAAGGAAGCTTTGCTTTAAATATTGTATTCATTGTAGACTGACTTCCAGTTGTGGTAACGTTAGCTGTTTTGTCCACGACGAGATCAGGATGACGAACAAGGTGGCTATGCATGTTTGTTGTGTTGCCCGTGTACTTTACTTTCACAAGACAGTTCTTGCAGATCGTGTAGTCTTTATCGATTTTGTTTGTCCCATCATCAGTGTTGTAAAAGCCGAAGTGAGCCCAGACTTTCGACTTGAAAGATGACGGTGCCTCTCTGATTTGCTTTCCCCTGCTGTCCACCATTTTCCCCTCTGTGAGTTATTTGTCTTCTTCACCGCAAGTTAGTTAACTTCCGTTCACTTTACCCTCATTCATTTGATAAGCGCCACCATGAGGAGTCATGAAGTAGTGACTCTGGTAAGCCAAAATGGTAACAGGCTTAACGCGGGGGAATCCGTTTAGAGCGCCTGCATGTATTAATAAAAATATCGATATTTGGCGCCAGTGCAACAATAACGTATCACAAGAGGAAGTATGACGACATATTCCAGTATCGATATTTTGTCCCACCCCTAATCGCAAGTCGCGTAGCAACACGCATAATGTATAAGAGGATCTATTAGCGGTAAAAATAAATAGACTATGACGGAACAAATAATTCACTTTCAACGGAAATCCGTCTGTAGACGGAGCTCTTGCACCCATGAGAACATTATAGTATTTGTATAACTTCAAGCATTTATCATCTGAAGCCATCTACCCATTGCAGGAGAGCTGGTGGTATGGAAGGAAGGCATGGGTGTAATAGGACAAAAATAATGTCTAGGGTTGATTCTTCGCACAGGTGATCTGTTGGAGAGGACTCTAGTTGTGTGAGTTGCCATGGTCACTCTCAAGGCAGAACTGCAACTTCTGACAGTGCTGAGAGCATAGAGATATACAGTAGAGGGGACATGTCAGAGAATTCCTATTCTGGAATGGGACTATATGGCAGCCATCTTACCTGGGTAAACTTCTCGGCTGACTGTAATTGGAATCAGTAGTGATAGTGCCTTATTCTGCCATTATAATGCTAATATTTTTTTATTGAGACATCACTACTACTTTTTATTTAGCTCACTGTATGCAAGACAACTGTGACTGTCTAAAATGGTACAAAACATGAGCATTTTTTGTAGTTTGTAGATAAAAATAGCTAAACTATGTTAAGTAATCATGTTTTAATTCATAAAGATTATCTTCTGGAAGTATTTTAATGGTGCATTTACTTTACAGAAACTATGAATCCTTTTTTCAAGAAGATTTTATAATTCTCACACAATAAAATTGACAGAGTATATTTAACTATATTAACTCGGTGTGTATTTGGGTCCAAGGACACAGTGTTCATCCAACACTATTCACAGAGTTTAATATATACACCAATCTAGAGTTGATTGACTGACACTAGGAGTGTAAAAATGTACTCTTCACAGGCACCATTTGACCATTTTCCTAGAGTAACCTTACACCAATAGGTGTAGGATTATAACACTCAAAGAGTACAAATGTACTTCAACTCAATGTTTTTTGGGCACTATATAGAGTCTAAATGTACCACTACAAAGGTTATATATGACACCACTATGGTGTAAAATCGCAAACTTTAACAGTTGAACTGTTGAACTTTAACACTTACTCAGAGCTTCATAAACACCAATGAGAGTTTAAATGCAGTCCACTTCAGATTTTATTTCAAAACTTTCCGGCAAACAGACACTTTTGGAATATACAATGTAAACGTTTTTTGTTTTTTTTTAAAGCACTGAAATGCTTTTTAAACAGTATAAAACAGTTTCTCAACAACAATGCAACCACATATTGGTCATCTCTATAATGCATACAATACAGACTATATGTATTATAATACCATACACTGATTGCTGTTCAAATGGCTCAGAAAAAGCAGACAAGATCAACATGAGAACATTTTTGTCTTCCCTCTGTAATGAAGCAGGCTGGGCTCAAATCACCTTCTGTTCAGTCAATTTAAATAAAATGTCAAATGAAATTCACCAATGTACATTAGTTTGACTGAGTATTATGAATTCAATATCGCTCTAATCTAACAAAACTCTTATATCGCAAACTTCTGAATTTTAAAGAAAATCTACTTCCTGGATTGGTTGAAGTGACCATCATGGAAGTGCTGAAGATGCTTCGCAAAGTAAACTGTCCCAGTCCTGTTACAATAAAGTTGATCACCAACAATCACAAAAAAAAAAAAAAATTGTCGATGGCAACCAAATGACAAGTATCAAACGGTTTAAAGAAACGCAACTGGTCAACTTTCAGCAAAGAAACATTTCCCCCACCTCCTTCCAGCACATGGTAGGAATGAAGATGCTCTGCAAAACCAAGTGTCTCAAAATCTTCTGTTACAAGAAAATAGTGTTCACCAAACCCAACGTCTTTTATTTGACTAAATATTGGCATCCCCTCCTCTATCTTTGAACAAACCAGGAGACCTGGGCGATACTCTGCACCAAAACAGTAATCCAAGAGGCCACATCAACTTCACAGTCCACGTCAACATGCAGATTGTCTGCCATCATTTCACCATTTGTCAAGTTAAGTGACTTGCAAACAAAACATCTAAGCATCATGCCAAATTCTCTAAACCAAGACTCAGTTGAGGAGCTTAGATCTCAGGTCCTTTACCCTTGGGCTTTCATGACAAAGACCTACATCAATGTTGTAAATGGTGGTCTGCACAAATGTATATTGTTTAGGGCCTGATCATAGGAGATGCCAAATACATAATGTGCTTTGAAAAGTTCATCAAAGGCTGACAGGGAAGACTTAGCCTTGCAGAGAAGGAGTTGACCGTCCACCACAATGTAGTAGTCATGGATGCTGTTTCTTGATGTCCCAACTGCCAGGATGTACGGCTGTCTACGCTGGTCTGAACCAGTGACCTCCTGAAGGCTGCGGCATGACTGTAAGATAAAATTAGCAAACATTAAACTACATCGCAAATGACACTTTGATATGAAAATAATTGGCACAAATCTAAGCCCACTGACCTTGTGAAACTTGACTACGTGATCCACAGCTTCCTGGACACTGATCTTCGCAGGTCTCTTCTTCCCACCGGGTGGTGGAGGCAGGAGATAGACCAGCAGCAGCAGTGAGGCCATGTCACTATCCCAACCTTAAGAGGGAAAAACAATCTCAGCATGGCAAACATCTAATAAAGCAGTGCATGCGTCAATACTACAAATCTAAACACTCATGTCATAGAAATACAAGTACTATAGACTTGTCACTGGTAATAGAGAGAGCAACTTGGATCAGTGTTTTAAAAACGGTGGCTGGACATAAACTAATCTGACCTCAACTGACAGTTACCTGGGACATCTTCATCTTCATTAGGGTTCTCTTCTGCAGAATGGATGAGGGAATCAAGCATGAGCGTCTTGGTGAGGTTGTTTGCTTCTTTTATGACTTTTGTCTTCAGGAACGTTCCCCACTTCTCCAGAAGTTTTGATGAGGTCTCTTCTCCAAACAGCAGCTGGAAGTCTTGTAGGACCTGAAGGGGTGGGGTAGGGAACAAAATCAAAATAACGCACTATAATTTAGCTTTCATTTTCACCTCAACTTTGCATTAACCTTTAATCGTGCCTACAAATTTATACTCACATATCCTTTTTGGGAGTAGAGATCTTTAAGCAAGGGGAAAAGCGTAACAATCCCCAACGCATACCGTGTCCTGATGTCCATAGGTGGAGCACTCCTGAACGGGTTAAAAACATGGTTTATAATGTTCATTCCTATCCAAAGCCAATACTGTACTTTAACTTTACAAGATAGAATTAGACATTTTGTAGCCCCACTTCAGAATATTTAACAGGCCTTTCATGGTTCAACAATAAGGCTTGCCCGATTGCCCGGGGCAAGTAAAATGCCACGTCGGGCTAGTAAATCTAGCAACTCACTTGCCCGATTGGGCAAGTGGTAAAAAAAAATAAAAATGTTTCAATCATTTTTTTCGATCGTCGTATCATAAATTATGTTCTCGTTCCCTGGCAGGTACTATGCCATTGTTCCGACGGCCCATTATTCCGAAACAGCAATAGTCCGAAAAATGTCCCACTGGACTGAAAGCCCATTTGTCTGACAGCCCGTTATCCCGAAAACAAACGCCCATTGCTCCGAAGGCCCATTGCTCCGAAAATACACACTCTCCCTGCAGTTAGAAAGATTCATGGCCTGCAATCAGTCGGCCCTGCCTCCTAATGTTTCACACCCTCTTTCCCCCGGTTGATTGGGAGCATCTGTGTATATATATGGCTGTCGGAACTGACGTCCGGTAACTTACCAACTACACCACTCGGCTGCTCCAAACATCAGACCATGTGCGTCCATGAAGAAAACGTGAGCAACTTGTTCTTCTTAGGGGATTAAGCCCTCACTACCATCGTAATATCACTGCTGCATGGAACGCTGCATAATTCCAACCGCGGAAAAAAGATTGTTAGAGTAAATATCCGACCGCGAGGTCCGACAGTCAGCTTCCTCCGTTGCACCCGGGAAGGTCCGATGACGTCATTCTGCATAATAATTAGCCATGTGCTTCTGTTTGTTTGAGAAAGATGGAAGATTTAGTGTGAACAATGGACAGATAAAGAAAGATACATTTGCCTCAGAGTTCAGCTGTACCTGTACTGAATTCATTGAAAGTCTGCTCTGGTCAGCTCAATGATTAAAAAAAAATAAAACATTCCAGAATCTAATAGGTGACCAGAGTTAAGACTCCAGAATTGAGTAAGCAAGTTCAATTTATTTATTAACTTTGTTTTATATTATTATATCTGTAACATGTTAACCAACAGTTCTTGTCCCCACCAATTGCCATAGTAATATCAGTGTCCTCCCTTCCAATTCCCAACATTTTGGAATTTTGTAACCAACACTGTACACTTGTAAAAGCAGCCCTAGCCTGTAATTTTTCTAGAGTGGCAAGTTGTTTTCTCATGCAATAAAAGTGAATGTATTCACAGCATTATGTTTCCCCGTACTTCTCGACCATATCGGCAACAACAATGTTGATGAGCTTGCGCCACACTTGGTCTGTAATCTCCCTGGTCTGGCTGTATTCCTTAACTATTTTCTCCCCTCCTGCCTTGGTTTCCAGAACTGTTCTGACTTGACAAGAGGGCCAAGGTAGATACAAGTTTAAAAAAAAAACTAAAAAAAAACACAAACAACTTAATACCAAAAATATGCTAAATGTTCAACAGCCATTATAAAAATAATTACTACTCAAACTGAGACATCACCTCTTCAGCCTGTGAAGAACTGTCATCAATGCGCAGCCTCTTTGGGGATGTCAGAGAGTTGTCGCTCTCTGATGAATGTGATGAGAGAGACAGGGTGTCTGTACACGAGGACCGTACAGGAGACTCTGAGAAGGATGCATAATCCATTAAAATAAACAAGTTTTGCATTGCTTTGGCTCTGTTAACTGTTAAGGTCTAGTCATTGTGATTGTACAGTATGGTTTTGTTTGCATTTGCAGAAAGCTGCAGAGAATAAAAACTTAAACACTGAAGAAAATAAGTGATTAAAAGGTATATTGAAGGGTTACAGCTTCAACATACAACCAGTGAACTGATATTCAATTACAAGCCAGCAAGCATGAAAATATTCGGTCAAAGAACGTAAGATAAAACCTTAGCACCTCAACCTCAAAAGAGTGACTATATGCGTCATAGTATGGAACAGCATGATGAGCTGATTTTGAGCAGTTTGAGCATATGTGCAGTGCACATAACATAAAGAGGATAAAGTCCAACTGTAGGCCAAACTATGTTAACATAAAGAGGATAAGTCCAACTGTAGGCCAAACTATGTTAACTTAAAGAGGATAAAGTCCAACTGTAGGCCAACCTATGTTAACATAGTAATTAGTCATCAACAGCATTTTTACTAACTTTGTAGCATCATTACTTTTAAAACTCCAAGGAACAAATTTTTCTTATGTATGATGTGGGGAGAAAAGCATACAGTTTAAGGTTGTACACAAAATTCCAACTGCACAATTGTAGTTATGGCCGCTCATGTGTACTGGTGTACCATGTATGTGCACCTGACTTTAACTGTACAATCTCTTACCAATCACTGAATGGGCATCAACAATAGTCCAAAGCAAGTCTGTTTTTTCCTCTAGGACATCACTGAAGATCTCTTCATCAACCTCTGTTCCTGTTTCATCCATCAGATACATGCTAGTGTCATTGGGAATGCTGAACTTCTCTTTGGCTGAGAATACACAAATAAAAAATAAATAAATAAACGCACTGAAATACTGTCATCTGATGTGCCATGGGGCCCCTTCCATACCTATTAGTGTTTTATTATGTAATGTTAACATAATTACTACTAACATTCAATTAGTATGCAAATTATGGCTATTTAAGCCACTTTGTAATCAAATGGTATTTTTAGGGACAATTGACAGCCCTACAAATTTTATCCCTAAATTTGACAACAGATGCAAACTTCTTTTTAAACAATCCTTATCTTGCGGCTATCATAACCTTTCTGCACCTTGTTCAATGAGAGCAAACATTAAACGGAGCATACCAGTGTAATTTTGATTTTGCCGGAGGCATTACCAGAGTCTTGTGCCTGTCTTTAACAAACTTTGTGTGCATAGATGTATACAGTGCTTTAGTAGATCTCAGCCTACCTTACTAATAACAATTCACTGCTATTCATGTTGAAAAAGTGTGGAAAAACAGACTTCATAGTCACTAGGCATAAGTAATTCACCCTTGTGAAAACGATATTTACTTTAGCTGAAATTACTGTATTGCTGTACTACAGGTCATTCAATTTGCACATTGATAGCTAATATTTTTTTTTTTTTACCTTTTGCTTGATCCGGTCTCAACAACTCAACTCTCGCGAGACTTGGTTACACACAGACCGGATCAAGCGAAAGGTAAAGAAAAACGTTTCATTTCTCTGTAGGGTCCTTTCCATAATGTTGTCAGACACTTATAATAACAATCTGAGCCTGTCAGTGGCAAAAACAAGCACTTTTAGTGGACGTACATTGACGGTGCGATTTACCCCGGCGGATTACATTGCAGCCCTTTTCGCGGCTGCCAGCTCAATACTGGACCAATTTCAAAAATTGTTGTCCCCTTTGTCACTTGTTACCCTTTAGAACTTGGAATTGAAATCTAAAATTTCAACTGCATGATCTTGAGTTGATCTGTTTTATCAATATAAACCCATTACCTTCCTTGAGAAATGCAGAATATGAGGCTCCATTTAGTTTGATGTAAGTTACCTCTTTTTTCCTTGGTACTGAACTTTGAACAGCATTGCTGTCTTTGTTGCCTATACAATAAAAGCACAACACAAATTTGTCAAATGTACAACAACTGTTAACATCATTTCAGGTGTGACTGGATGTTATAATTTATAAAAAATAAAAGAAAATGGTGAAAAGACATCTTGGGGGTCACTTAATTAACCAAATAAGACCGCTTTCCATAATAAACCATGTAACGCAAATTTTACTTTCTTGGAAGGCTCGAATTAACGTTAGCTTGTAAGTAATGTAAGATTGTAAGTAAGCAAGCTAATTATAGGCTAGTGTCGACTGTTAGCTTAGCATAGACTGTTAGCTAACCAAGCGCGGTTAAATTAATCCTGGCGCGGTTAGTTGAACCTGGCATTGGCTAAGGTTGAGTTAATATGGAAAAGAAATAGCTATTTTTATATTGCATTCAGAAGTCGAATTAACTTACTGAAATATTTGCCTCATTCACTCCTTACGTTAACCGCAACGTTAGCCGATGTCAAGTTTAACCGCGCTAGGTAAAACCCCCCAGTGCAAAATAGCCATAAACCATGGCTTTCTAAAACATGATACTAACCAACCGAAAATCAAAGTTATTCCATGTCTTACTTCTGTTTTCTTTCTCCGGTCTGTCTTGTGGAGCAGTTGTCCTCTTGCAGCAAGCTCGGTGGCAGAAAGACATAATTGTGGTACTCCGCCAAAAATAACGACTTTGTGGGCGTGGCCAAATCTTCAGTTACGCGACGTAATCACGTAGCGAAGTCAAAATGCGGACGATAGAGACTCAACCAACAAATACACACTCCAGAGTCGTAATAAACACCACATCAACTCCACACCAACACTATACCAAGAATCAGCACCACACAGTGCCACTGTATCAGTATGGCAAGAGTACATTACACCCACTCAACTCTAGAGTATAACCAAAACTACACTGCAAAGACAAACTCTGGAAAATTGACACTCTGCCATTTGCTGTGTAGTGACTCTGGTGAGTCAAAATGGTAACAGGCTTAATGCGGGGGAATCCGTTTAGAGCGCCTGCATGTTTTAATAAAATATCGATATTTGGCGCCAGTGTATCGATAACGTATCGCAAGAGGAAGTATGACGACATATTCCACTATTGATATTTTGTCCCACCCCTAATCGCAAGTTGCGTAGCAACACGCATAATGTATAAGAGGATCTATTAGCGGTAAAAATAAACGGACTATGTTAAGTAATCAGGTTTTCATTCATAAAGATTATCTTCTGGAAGTATTTTAATGGTGCATTTACTTTACAGAAACTATGAATCCTTTTTTCAAGAAGACTTTATAATTCTCACACAGCAAAATTGACAGAGTATATTTAACTATATTAACTCGTTGTGTATTTGGGTCCAAGGACACAGTGTTCATCCAACACTATTCACAGAGTTTAATATATACACCAATCTAGAGTTGATTGACTGACACTAGGAGTGTAAAAATGTACTCTTCACAGGCACCATTTGACCATTTTCCTAGAGTAACCTAAGGCCCTGACACACCAAACCGACGTCAAAGAACCAGCGGTGACGAAGGCCGACTGTTGCGTCGCCTCACGTCGCCTGCGTCTGGTCCAAAAAGTTGCACTTGAACACACCGCAAAGACTACAGCCGACAGCCAACTAGCACGTACGTTCTGCGCCTGCGTGAGGGGAAATAACTCTCCATACCTTATGTCTGATAAGAAGTTGAAAATGGCACTGGCGTTGTCAGCCCTTGGTCTTTTGGTTGTGGCAGAAGAAAGGAAGAGGCGGAGGTGAAAAATAAGGAGAAACCGCACTAAATGGGTGAAATCATGAATAACGTTACTCCAGCGACAGGCTCAAGGGGCTTTCCCGAACCTGTGTCGAGAGCTGGAGATAAATGAAACCTCCGATTTTAAAAATTTCGCTCGGCTCTTTCCTGTTCAGTTCCACATGTTGAAGGATTTTATCAGTCCAATCATCCAGAGGCAAAACAACGAACTACCAATCAGAGTGATCTCTCTCACCGACGGCTCCGACGCCGATTCAACATGCTCAATCGGCCGAAAAGCCGCCGACAGGGTCCGACTAGTGCCGACGGTGCGGGACACACCGCAAAAACTAGGGACACCGACGCTTACCGACGACCCGACATTGGCCGACGGCCGACCGTCGGCCTGGTGTGTCAGGGCCTTTACACCAATAGGTGTAGGATTATAACACTCAAAGAGTAAAAATGTACTTCAACTCAGTGTTTTTTGGGCACTATAAAGAGTAAAAATGTACTTCAACTCAGTGTTTTTTGGGCACTATATAGTCTAAATGTACCACTACAAAGGTTATATATGACACCACTATGGTGTGAAATTGCAAACTTTAAGTGTTGAACTTGAAGATTATCTTCTGGAAGTATTTTAATGGTGCATTTACTTTACAGAAACTATGAATCCTTTTTTCAAGAAGACTTTATAATTCTCAGATTTCTTTGGTACTGAGTAGTTGTATTAAGAGTATATATGAAAATCTGCTTATTTTTAATGTAAACCCCCCAAATGATCTGTTGTTATTACGGAGTAATATTAAATATTAGTAATAATATTAGTTAATTAGTAATAATAGTAAATTAATTAATTAGTTAGTAATAATTAATTAGTTATTAATTTTTTTATGTATTTATTTATTTTAATTATTAGTCATTAATTAGTAATAGTAAAATTATTATTCTACCATGTAGAACAAAAAACCTTGATGTATAAATCCGTGCGAACGGATTTGTAAACTGTGTGAACGGATTTGTAAACTGCTTACGGAAACGGTTTACAAATCCATTCACACAGTTTAAGTGCGAACGTGAAGTAGTCGGTGGGGGCGTGTCTTGTAGCGAGTCTGCAGGCTGCAGATCGACCTACTTTGGCACTGGGTGAGCAACTTTCATTGAAATGAATGGGCCGCCATCTTTGAATGCCTCATCCATAGTTTAATACAGTCATTCCAAAGACTGGGTCGCGACCCACAGGTGGGTCGCAGGAGATTTTATTTGGGTCGCCAAATAAATTTGCAGAATTTTTTCCATAGTCTTTTATTTAAGATTTATATCTGCAGTATACCTTTGAGCCACATGAGGGAGCTCGTTGTTATTTCGACCACACTCACGGTTTCCGCCAGATTCTGCAGCCAGCCACAAGAAATGGATGCTAGGCTAATAAAAAAGAAAGGCCCAGCTAAAGACCAGATTACAGCTAACGTTTTACCGCCCGTGAGGGAAGCCAGCATGAGGATGGACGTGAACCGACCCCTGCTGTCAGTCACATTCAACCCGCTGATGACAGAAATAGACTGAACGCTGCACCCGATATGCGTGTTGCGCTCTCCTCTTGTACACCGGACTGGAATGCAATACTAAAAAGCAAGCAGGCCCACCTATCACATTAGCAAGGTAAACGGCACATAATGGGCCTAATGAGATTTGACGTGGAATAGACCTGATGTGGTTAACGAATTGATTGTTGACTGTTCGAATTGATTGATTGACTGTTTGATAACAATAGCTGCACTTAAACACAAGCCTACTTGTTCTGATAATAGGCATGAGCATTTCAAAAAACTTTCAACAAGAAGCATGTTTTTGATAGTACTGAATGTTCGTATTGTTCTGATAATTGTACTTATAACATTGAATCTAATATGAAAGGCTAGCATACATTCTGTTTGTTTTACTGATAAGAGGAAAAAAACGAGAGCCTGTTAACTCTGCCTAAATGCACTTATTTTGTTTCATTTATAAAGTTAAAATGTGTATATTGTTTTACTGATGAGAGGAAATAAAAACAATGAGATAGCCTGTTAACTCCGCCTAAATGCATTTATTTGGTCTCATTTAGTCAAGTATTTAACATGTGTATATGTTTTCAATAACACGTGCATAAAACGAAGTTGTGATTTATCAAACGTATATCTCTTCGAAATGGCTGGTTTACCTATTCAAGATAATATAAGGTGATGGCAGTAAAAATGGTCAGGAACGTTCATTTATGCACAAATTCGCTCTTCTCACGATTTATAGATAAGGCCTATTGTGAATTGGGTCGCGATGGTTTGTCATTTTTAAAAAGTGGGTCCCCCGAAAAAAAGTTTGGGAAACACTGGTTTAGACATCCATGGCGGGCCCGGCGCCACGAGGGGGCAAGAGTGTATTTTCTGCCCCCCCAGTTTAAGTTTTATGTACCCTATAGAAACATAGCGCTGTTATTTCAGAACTATGGATGGTTTGTTGTGCGTTGGTTGTCAAGAGATTTATTTATTAGATTTGAACCTCACGGCACACTGTACGCGATGTGATAAAAAAGAAAAAGAAAACCGCTAGTATGCTTGCTAAATAGTTCAACTTTCGCACCATCGCGTTACGTAGCTTGTTTGCTTAGCCAAAAAGCAGAATAAGGATGGATATCAGAACGTGGCTTTGTAAGAAAAAAACCCACCGTAGAGACCCCAGCCGAGTCCAGTAGCCCCAGCAGCAGCAATGATATCGAGGCCGAGCCCGAACTTAATCTGCTAGCTCCACCAGCCGCAGAAGATGTTACCTCGGCGGCAAGCAAGGTCAGAATGGGCCCACAGCCCCCCGCAGCTCTGACTGCTCCTGCTGATCTTGGGACAGAGGAGCCAGCCCAGGTGCACCTACAACCCTACCCTACTCGGATATTTAATAATACCCAAAAACGCTCGTTTAGCAGAAGCTGGTTTAATGGAAGGGAGTGACTGGAATATTCAGTAGTTGCTGATGCTGCCTTTTTCTTTCCATGTCGGAAGTTTAGTATTGGGTCTAGTGCTAATGCCGACAAAGCCTTCACCGAAACCGGCTTCTCTAACTGGAAATCTGCGACGGAAAGCACCAAAGGTTTTGCAAGACATGCATCCAGCAAGGAACATTTGAAATGCAGTGCTCTCTGGAAGGAATACTATGCTCGTAGTGCCACAGGAGCTGAGGTCTCCACACTTGTCAATGAGGGGCAACTGGTAAGGAATCGCTTATATCTGAGTGCGATCGTGGATGTCATTGAGTTCCTTGTGTCACACCAGCAACCGCTGAGGGGGCGTTGGACGCTTTGGAGTCAAGAGAGAGGGGGGAAGTGGACTATTTTTGTCTATGATGGAATACACGCTGAGGAAAGACAACGCCCTAGCCCAGGTATTTAGCACCATCCCCAAAAATGTCACCTACACGTCACACGAAATTCAGAACAAAATAATAGCGCTCATGAGTGAAATAGTGACCAGTGAAATAGTTGAAGAAATAGGGGATAGCTGGTACACGTTGAAGGTGGACGGGACAAAGGATCCAACTGGTTGCGAGAATGTGTCAATTGTGCTCCGTTATCTAGACATGGATAATGAGAATCAATGAATTTCATTAAACCTACCACCAGACCAATTTTAGGTGGTGACCTGGCAATCTGCCCCAAATATTCCTATTTCATATTATGGCCATGATGCACAAACACATGGAAAAGGTAAGGTAGGGAATTGTTCGCATCTAGTCAAAACGCCACTATACTGCCACCCGCAGGATGAAAAAAATGCAGAAATAGGCATAGCAGGACGATAACCTACTGTTTTACTATATAAAAAGATTTGCCCCCTCGCCATTTTTAAGTGTCCCCTCAGTCGCTTCATCCTGGCGCCGGCCGGGCCTGATCCATGGTTCTGCCTCCCCAGCAGGTGCTCCCTTCAAAACAGTCCCACCGTCTGCGTTGCACTGCTTATCAGAATGGCGATGACGTGGCAAAAAGGCCAATAAATCGACATTTTCAGTGGTTGCTTTTTCTGTGTTCCAATAATTTTTGTGAAATGTATATGGTGTAAATAATTTGACGTTACCTTTTCATGACTGTCAAACAACAGCAAGATCATTAAAATGTTTTTCTTGAAGTCTCAAAATGCTAGTATGAACCCTCTCTTGAACGGAAGTTTGCACGGAAGTTTGCTAGCTTGTTAGCATTTTGTGACTTCCAGAAAATAAACATTTTAATGATGATGCAGGTCTTTGATAACCGTGAAAAGGTAACGACTGTCACGGCTCCAGCCTTGTGTTTCCCTGTGTTCCCTTCCTCCCTTGTGTCTCCACCTCCCCGGTCTGTCTCTCTGTGTAAGTCTGTGTCTGTTAGTGTGTGTGTGTGGCGTGGGTGTGGCTCCCTCTCTCCCCTAGCTCCTGCTTCACCTACACACCTGTACCTCATCACTCATCACCACCAGTATATCAACCCCGGCTCTCCATCCACTCACCGCCAGATTGTTCCGCCTTGCTCGTGGTAGTCACTCTCTCGGTCGCGCAGTATCAAGTATACCTGAGTTAATTCCTGTGTTTCCTCGTGCCTGGTTGCTAACAGTGTTCCTCCTGTGTTCAGGATTCCTTGTGCCCTCTCCTCAGTGTATCAACTTGCCTGCCCGCGCCATTCCAACCAGCCAGTCTGTTTGTCTGCCTGCCTGCCAGCTCAGCCCCGCTGCCTTCTGCCTTAACCCATCTCTCCGTTCCATTCCCAAATCAACCATCAGCCTTACAATAAACCTTTTTTCCATCTCCATCCATCGTTGTCTGTGTCTGCATTTGGGTCCAAGAAACTAACCGTAACAACGACACATTATTTACACTGTATACATTTCACATAAATTATCAGAATACAGAAAAAGCAGCCACAGAAAATGTCGATGTTGTACCGCACGTTGTGGGCGTGGCCTGTTTGAAACATCACGGGGCAGATAGACCTACTTGGGCGCTGGGTGAGCAACTTTGATTGAAATGAATGGGCCGCCATCTTTGAATGCCTCATCCATAGTTTAATACATCCATGGCGGGCCCGTCCCGAACACATTTTTGGGGGGCTTGGCCGTGGATCATCGGCTACATTCCATTCCAAATCCCGTCAATCTGCCGTACAAAGTGTGTGAACATTTCTGCTTCCTGAAATTCCCAGGTATCTAAACTGAGAGCTGGGGCACGGGAGTAAACTGACCTGGAAATGTCCGTATACCCACAATGGAATAATTGGAAGTATCTGGGACCTGAAATCCCTGGGTATTTTAAGTGGACGGGCGTGTGCTGGGATATGCAGCTGTTGACACGCTGAAGTAGAATATTTCCGTAAATTAGAAATTTCACGGCAATACACTGTCACGTGTGTGGAGAAACTCAGGGACTGGACCCAAATGCAATGACCGACAGAGAGAGAACTTGGTAGAAGCAAGAGCTTTAATGAAAAACTAAGGCAGAGTCCAGAACTAAAACAGGCAATCCAAAAAGGCAGGTAACAGAAAACAGGACGAAAGGCAAGGAGAACAGAAAGTCCAAACCTGGCAGGATCGTGTCTTAGAAGACTAGGACAGGGTAACTGTCGGGTTCAAGCAACCTGAACATTATTAAAACACACACAAAGAGAGAAGACACAGAGTTAGAGTTTTCTTCCTTGCAAGGGAGAACGGACGGAAACGTGCTCAGTTACACTTTCCAACCCGCTCTGAACCCGTCCCGCCGTCTCCTCTCTTTTTATTTCCTTAAGGTGGTTCCTAGTTACAAAAGGACTGCAGCCCCTAAAGGGTGGGGGACACACGGGCTGAAATTCTCTACGTATCTTTTTCTAAACATGGTTACAAAGAAGTCCTCGTTTGTAGCAGGTGTCTTCATTCAGATCAAAGGCATAGTTGCGGCCTCCGCCTTCTTGTAGGAGTGTTTCTTATCGGCCTCCTCAATGCGGTCACCTCGTCCTTGAGCCTGCCCATGAGGCTTCGTGATATCTCTGAAAAACAGTTAACACATCCTCTCGCACAGACACACACACACACACACACACACACACACACACACACACACACACACACACACACACACACACACACACACACACACACACACACACCCACACACACACACATAGCTCTCAAACAGTATAAGCAAATGTAGGAGTAACACACGCATGAACACTGAACAACAAACAAAGGAAACAAGACTAGATATACACACACAGACAGATTACAAATGAGGGACAGCTGGCTGGCAGGGGAGAGTCCGGGAGGTGATAGGCAGAGGCAGGCAGGAGAAGAGGGAACAAGGTAACTTGGCTAATAGGTGATGGAGTACAGGTGTGTGGGAGCAGGAGGGGGGAACAGCTGATGAGGGGAAGTCAGAGGACATCTGGTGGTTGGCAGAAGGAAGGCAGGACTGGGGAGTGAAAGGAAGTGATGGACCGGACAACAGGAGCAGACAGGGGCAGACAATGACAGGACACAAGGGCTAGGGCTGAGATCGTGACATATACAGAATGTGATTTTTCCCAGAAATGTGTATTTTCATCCAGTGTCAAGAGCCGGGGGTAGTACCCGATTATTACAGTTACATGTAGTTTGATGAAAGACATGCACGAATCGTGTTTCCCACGACCCCACCTTAAAGATTGAGGGTTTGAGTTGCAACATAGGCTAGGCAATTACACAGTACACTAGAACCAGTTACATTGTCAGTTACAAATCTGTGTGCTTGTGTCCGTTTTCAGAATTCATTAGTTTAAATGTCTTCAATGTTATTTGGAGCTTAAGCAATTTATCTGTTAGCCAAAAGTTCTGTAGTTATCAATACACTGAACAATAGGTAATAATGTTTTAAAAAGTAGTAGTAGTATTTTGACTAACAGTAGGGGAGACCGGGGATGATTGTAACTCATTTTGTCTCAGTCCCTATAACTCAAGAATTTTGGTGTTAGATCTCTCAAATGTTGACACAAAGTGCCCACATTTGTTTGCTACAAATAACAATCACTTTAACCTCTATTATAATATCACAGACTTATTGAATTGAAGTCAAATACAAGGAGTTCCATTGTGTCAACCTACCCCAATACCGCTGTAAGTTGTAACACTAGCTGTAAGTTGTAACAACAAGAGGAAAGAAGCAAAATTGAGCCCACACTATGCAATTTCCATTAGGACAGCTCTAATGAAGAATGTATGACATTAAAGAACAACATGACTGTCAGTCACTGTGTGTGTGTGTGTGTGTGTGTGTGTGTGTGTCTTTGACTACACTGATCCTTTTGAACATTTTAACATCTCTTAACTGTGCATGCATGTATGGGTTGTCTTTTTAACAAAATTAACAAATCTCAAACTTAAACTTAAATCTCAACTCAATTAAAACTTAATTGACTTGAAATGTGGTGTTCCATCACATATCTGTTTAATAAATTAGTCACAGTAACACTTTTTTCGATAGTGTTACAACCCACCCCTGTCAGCCATTATATTTCTAGCTGTTGTAGAGCGGTGGTTTGAGATTAGCATGGATGGACTACTGTTTAATCTAATACAAGTTCTATCATTTTAACTTCAACAATATCAGTGCTAATCAAAATATAAACTTGATTCAAAAAATGACTTTCTTGCCTCAAAATCAGTTTTTTGGCTACAAAATCTGCAGCTTTGCTTCCACAGCCATGAAACTGCACATGTAAGATGAGGAAGGAAGTGTGTGCAGTAGTGATCATATGACTCATCCCTGATTGCTGGAAATGGTGCTGTTACAACTAACCCCATGTTACAACCATCCGCGGTCTCCCCTATTAGTAATAATAGAAGTAGGATGGTAGTAGTAGTAGCAGTAGTAGTAGGTGTAAAACCAGCACCGGCAGCAGCAGTAGTGCAGTAGGCTACCAGCAGTAGTAGGCCTAGTAGTAGTAGCAGTAGTTGTAGTAGTAGTAAGTGTATAACACTAGTAGCAGTAGCAGTATTAGTAACAATAGCAGTAATAGCACAGGTAGCACTTTAGTAGTAGGTAGGTGTAGTCATAGTGTGATATACAGTGGTTGCTAGGGTGTACTAGGTGGTTGCTAGGGTGTAATAGGTGGTTGCTAGGGTGTAATAGGTGGTTGCTAGGGTGTTTCAAGAAGGTTGGGTTAGGGTTAGTTAGTAGTAGCAGTATAAAGAGTAAATGATTGAAAGCCAGTGCAAGTCTATGAAACAGCTAGAGTGGTGTAGAGACTGTTCAAACTGCTAGAATGACATCACCCACTGCAGAGCTAGTGCAAAGTAGTTATAACTTTTGAACCATTTAAGCTAACAACATTTTTCAAACTTTAAAATGTTCAGCATATTCAGGAATGGTGTGCTTATATTCATCTAAGAGATCCAATATTTATAGTTTTTGTAGCTTTTGCACAATTTAAGTTTAAACAATTTTTGGCCTTTACAGATGAATGACAAAATGTTCAGCTCTGCAGAGAGTGATGTCACAATTCATTAGGCCTATACATTTTGTTTATATTATTTGCATTATGTTCAAAGCCCAACAAAACAAACATTAAAACTAATATTTTATTCTGTTTTATTATTTTATTTTATGAAATGCAGTAAACATTTACATTAAATGATGAAACAATCTACTGATTTAAATTAGATACATTCGATTATGTTTAATGAAAAAAAAAAACTGTGCCTCAGTTCTCCTTTCAGACAATAATGCACATATACTGCAATTTAAATAAATTAAAATTAGACCTTAGATAACAGATAATTGATATAACACTACAGTGATTCAACCTATAGCCAGTTCATGAAAGCTTTTACATTTGTTTTACATTTCTGGCAGCAGCAATAGCATGTAATAGCATAGCATAGATTGTTTGTCTGGAATAAATAGAAGAAAACTGGGTAGTTAGCATGAGCAGTGATGGCTGAACAGACAAAGAAAAGAAACTCAAACTTCATCAACAGAAAATCAGAGGAAAAAGACGTCACAGTACTGGACACACTGTTTGATTGGCAGGTGATCTCTGGGAAGTGCAGTGCAGAAACACCACAGCATGGAGGATTTTGCAGATTACCACTTCAAGAAATATGTGGCTCTGGCAGTATCAGGGAACCAGCAGACAGGGTCTTGGCTGTAGATGAGTCGTCTGGTAGCTGCCGGCTCAGGTACACACCGAAAGTCACCTAGAAATTCACAAAATAACAGGCAAAGTGATTGTTCTTTTCAGACATCCACTTCACCCGCCCACCACTACCACTGCACACACTGCACACACACAGCGCGTAACTGGGCACAGCAGTAATTGTTTTGACTGACCTTCCCAGCGTGGCAGGCGGAGAGAGACAGTAGCGGCTCTTTTGTTTTGGTCCCTGTGTCCTGCTCAACACCAATCATCTGGCATCTTGCACATCGACCTGCAACCTTTGGGTTAATCACACAGGGAACACATTCCCTTTTTTTTTTAATCCACTTTGTAATGCATTCGGAGTTGTCATCATTTATCTCAAAGTGTCAGCTCACCAGGAATCGAGTGTTGCCAATAATCAGGTGTGACCAATTATCCTCCTCAAATGGCTCCACTCCAGCGATGACTAAATTGGCTCGAAAGCGACTAATGAGATTCTGCGTGTCAAGAAGCGGATGGTCCTCAGAATACCCCCGTCTGAGAAAGAGGATGTGGACAGTGCATGTTGTTTGGCTGTGCTATGTAAATTACCCCCTGTAATGCTTATGTACAGGCAATTACTGCGTCCTGATGTTTTCACATCTTGAGTAACGTCATTATGTGCTCAAACCTGCCGCTCATATGCTTCTGAATGAGCTCCACACTGGCGCGGTTGATCATGAGGTACTGCGCTTCGTTCACCAGGGAGAGGGAAGTGGAGGTGGCCACTAGTAGGGAGAGAGTTTATATTATCCCAGTTTTTTAAATGTTTCACCATACTGAACAACCTGCATCCTCAAAGACTCTGAATAAGTGAGGCTCTTACCGTAATACAGAAGGTGGAAATATCACCATCATATATATATATATATATATATATGTGCAAATTTAATATGTCTGTGAACATTAAATAAAATGTGCAATCACCTGCAACAAACAAAGAAAAAATAGAAGAAAGTCTGAATTTCACATTTGCTTTTTGGGTCATGAGCTGATGCTTCTTATGCAGAGTGACTTGCAAAAGCAGAAAAAGCTGAAATTCCTAGATCGCCAGCATTGCAAGCATGCAACACTAGGGAGTGCAAGGGTCAAAGCCACAGCACCCAAACAGTAACTACACCAAATATGTATTCCTGCGATCCTACAGACAAGTCCCATAAGTAAAGAAATAAGAGCCAGGGAGAAAAGGTAAAATAAATGTTCATATACCTCCGTCAGGCCTCTTTTTCATGTCTCGGGTAAAATCAGGACTTTGTCTTATCAGGCGGCATGGCTGTCCGAGGAAGTCTGAAAGCCATGACGCGGCTTCATCCCCGCAGTCGACAGTCTCCACCCTGGGGAAGGAAGAGGAATGTATTCGGGGAGCCCCAGGGAAATCTATGGGCTTTGATACAACTTTCTTGGTTTGCTATTTGGTCCTACATCTAATCCCAGAACCACTGGATGAATAGCTTTTTTTAACTTGTGACTCGTCATGCGGGTATCTGTCAGGGGAGATTAATATCATCTCTTGCTCATTGTTTGTTGTTCCACAAAATGGTAAATAATATGGATTTTATGTGAATTTGAGAGAGAGAGAGAGAGAGAGAGAGAGAGAGAGGCCTTATAATGCCGCACACTGTAGCGAAGGAAAGTTTCCAGCGATGGAACAATTCAGAATACATCGATACAAGTAAAAATAAATATGTTACAAATTATATCTGCCACGGTGTATCCCGCAGTGTTTCAGCTGTTCCTTTGAGATTTTTTGAAAATGCCAACTCACCTGTCACCACAAACTTTACTTTGACACACCCGCTGGCTGCTGTGTAGTTCAGTCTTGTTTTTCAGGGGAACAGAAATGGTATCCATCCCTGTAGGGAGATATAAAAAAAATATACATCCAAGATTATTTATGGCAGAAAATCCATATGATTGAAAATTCCTTTGCTTATGGAATGCATTTATTTCCAATGAAATATTAACACAGTTTCTGACCCGATGCCTGCAGAAGCAATTTGTCGGATGGCAGGTGGACTTGTGGGCGAATGAGGCATAAGCGTGGCTCTCTCTTCTGAGTCAGACTCACGCCGTTTCCATTCACCACCATCCAGCCTCTGTCATAGAGCAAACCCAGAGCTCCCACTGGCCAGTCATGGACCTGCATGAACAATAGCACAGAGTAATATAAAAACACAGAGAGAGGTAAAGAAGCAGACAGAGAGAGAAAGAGAGAGAGGGATGCTCAAACCTCATACGCTCCACATGATTTGATGGGATATATGTAGATGTTGGTCAGAGTGTAAGCCTCCCCATGGCTGTTTGCATCTGTACTGATTTCTCTGCCTCCACATCCGTTCATTGGTGGTTCTGCAGGGTTATGTCTCCCATCTGCTTGATGAATTGTGCCATTAGTCATTTGGATTGGAACATCTTGATTCGAGCCTTGGGAGGCTGCGGCTGTTTTGAGTTTCTCTAGTCTAGCTTCGTCCACTCTCGCTGGTTTCTCCACAAAGCAGTCAACGACAAAGTTCAGGAAGTTCTGACAGTCTTCAAAGGTTGACATGTAGCCAAAGGACACCCGAACAGACCCCGTCGGCTGGCCTTCCACCAGGTCTATGCTGTCTCCGCACACGTGGCCAGCCTCGAAGAGAACAGACATTACATTCATACCCAAACTCTCCTTTATCACACTTAGAATACTGCATATTTTTCCTATTCCTCCTTTTCTCACCTGTAGATTGCGCTTCACTTCCTGATTGCTGATCCCAAGGAAGAGCTGGCAGGCCCCGGTGTTGCAGAAGCAACCTGTGCGCACATGAATATTATAAAGACTAGCCAGCCTGTCCACCTGAGGAGAATAGAATAATTGAGTTGTTGCAATATTCACCGGTGCTGCAGATAAATGCAGTAATTACACTGTATTGAAACAGAATATGAATCCTGTTTGCTGAATGTACCTGAGAGTAGCCAATCATCTGTCCAAGACAATCCATCAGGTTGAAGTTAAGGATTGCGCCCTGTGTGCTTGGACTCTCAAACTGGCCTTCGGTGTATATCTGAGCCACTGGTCGCCCGTTGCCATGGCAAAGACTTGACAGCAGCATGTAAGTGTAGCGTGCTAAGCCAAACGTGTGCAGCTGGATGTTGTCTATGCCCCCTGAAGCCAAAAAGGGGATAAAGACAGGGCTGCTGTTGATGCATCCTTGAAGCTGATTGTCAGGACACTGCAAGTAAATGAGGTTTTCTGTGTTTCCCTATAAACCATCATCCTCTTTCACCGTACCTGTGATCTTGTGCAGAGCGTCGAAACTGTGATTTAGAGCGATGATGTCCAAGAAAGAAACGGTGCCATCTTCAAATCTTTATCGGGAAAAAGAAATATGTTATTACCAAAGGAAGCGAGCGCTATGAATCAACTGTGAACTTATTACTTATTACTTGACGACTCCCAGAAAAATATTTTGGCTCGTGTAAGCTCGTGCAGTATTTCACCTGTCAGAAATGTTTGCTGTTTGCACGTAATAATCTTCTCCGGAAAGGTAAGCCGCCGCTGTGCCCCCTCCAAAATAAGTCTTTTTTAGTATGCCTGCTGTGTCGTTGCGGACAAGAAGGGCCCCTAGACCTGTAGGGAAGCCAAACATCTTGTAAAAGGAGATGGGAATGAAATCAGCAGGGCACTCCTGTAGGTTTAGAGGGGAGCAGCTGACATGAGAGGCTGCATCTAGCAGCACAAACCAGCGGCCCTGGTGGTCACACGCTGGGTAGAGGCGTCTCGCCTGGATGCCTTTCACATGGCTCAGGGGATACTTTCTTCCAGAGAAGTTGCTCTGCGCCGGGTAGCAGAAGAGGTGTGGCGTCTGGCAGGTTCTGTCTTCACCCGGAGCCGCATCCTTTGCCCTGTTTTCCACCTCATGCGGGGAGAGCGGCAGGGTAACGACCCCCTGCCCGCGCGTCAGTCCTCTGATGCCGACCGCTGAGGTATGGCTGTCAGTGAGGTAGCAGAAGTGACTCCCAGCTTCGGTTGAAGTGCGCGGCCTCCAAGGAAAGCTCTCAGCCACTAATTTGAGCGCCGCAGTACAACCAGATATGAAAATCACGGAGTACTCCTCAGGGGTGGTGTTGAAATGCTGCAATACCCTGTAAGAAAAGGTTCCTTTTTTTTTTTTTTCACTCCTCACTCATTTGATCCAGCAAACTACCATTGAAAGCATAAAGTCACATGGGCTGATTACTGCTTGCTTCTGATGGAAGAGAAAGGCTTTACCTATATCTGACCCGCTCCACGGTGTCATGGGTCAATCGGCTGCTGGGGTTATGGCTGTGGGGGTTTCCTATGGGTTAAACATAACACTAGGGATTTGAATAAAGAACATGCAAAACTCAAAGGCTATACAGTTTGTTGTTGAATTAAATTAGGAGTGAAAGGCCCAGGTCAGGGATTTCCTCCTACTCCTCCTCCCCCACATATATAATAGTAGTTATAGTTATAGTAGCTTTTGTATGTATATATATATATATATATATATATACATATATATACATATATTTGTAATTCTGTGTTCTGACTTCTACCTACCTCATTGTGTGTGTTTTTATAAGTTATGTGTGTTTTTTGTCATTTATGTAAATTGCTGCTGCAACACTGGAATTTCCCTTCGGGGATAAATAAAGTACTCTATCTATCTATCTATCTATCTATCTATCTATCTATCTATCTATCTATCTAAAAAATGAAAGTTATACAAATAAATCTTGGTATAAGATAATATATGACTTCTCTCACCATACACATTCCTTGAAATGTCCTGGCAGAAGTCTCTCACCAGTGACTCCGGGTACAGAGTTGCTGCTGCATGATCCAGATAGGTTATGCCTGTTTACAACAGAAGTGCAGCCTTGTAAACAGTCCGCCGGCGGCGACTACAGCCAGCTATTCACATCTCACGGACAACACAGTTACCTTTAATCCTCGCGAACTCCTGGTCAATCACGTCCCGTAAGTTTCTCCCATAACCATAGTGACCCCAAACTTGCTGGAAAGTTTCAAAGGTGCAAAGTTTTTGGAAATCCATCGATCGCTTTTCCGCCGAAGAGAGAGAGAGAGAGCTACAGAGCAAAGCGCAGTGTTTTGTCAGACATTTCAGCACAGAGACTCCGTCTTTCTCATTGACATTTAAGGTCTAAAGTCCACGATCACAAGCCGACTCTCTTGGTCCTCATTCTAGAGTTCATATCGGGTCGAAACGATTTCCTTCGCATTCCTCTTCTGATCAGACACAGGAAGTCTGGACAGCACTTGTAAGAACACTTGTAAAAAGTTGAATTCATGTCGACGGACGAGGAAAAAACACCATAGAGCAGACTGGAGTTCCGCATTTTTTATTCCCTCACCTATAAATGAATCTCAGCTATTTTCAGTTAGTTTTTTGCGTTTTTCCCTCAGGAACAGGCGGCCATGGCGAACAAACAACAGCCAGCATGGAAGCAGGAAAATTGAATTGAAGTTATTTTCAAATTATGAACCATTACAGATGATTGATTAGTTCAGATTATTCTCCTGTAGTATTGATTACTTTGTGTCAGACTGCTATTAGGCCTAGGCTACTTCCTCCAAAAATCTGTGGCCATTTTATTCCAACAGTCACTTGAATAGTGTTATCGGCTTTGATGATGATGGTTATAATATAGTAATAATAATATTAATAATGATAATAATAAGGTAAAAGGACGTTTGCAGCTATAATCTCACAATACAAATGGCCTTTACATTTTTTCCAAGTGACCCACCTCTATTCTCAAATGTATTTTAAATCTGATTGCTACTGTGCTTTCAGTAACTGTAACAGATTACAATTACAAGTCTTTGTCATCAATTTACAGTAATCCCATTACATGTAATCCCTGACTCCCCAATCTGGTTTATACACATGGTACATGGAGGATGAAGGATGAAAAGAGGAAATTAGTCACAGGCAATTGCCATGAAATGATAATATGCAGCCTAAATCATTTCACAGCCTACGTCTGGATAGAAATAAGTTACTGTCAAATATTTTGTTAGATGTCATGGATGACAAAAGCCCTTGATAGCTTTGTTCTGGTTTGTCATTCTGATTGCAGTTTCAGTATTGGCTCTAGCGTGGATGCACGCACACACACACACACACACACACACACACACGCGCTACTATACAATTATTACTATACTTGTGAGGACCTTCATTGATTACATTCATTCTGTAAACCCTAACCTTAACCCTCAACACTACATGCCTAACCTTAACCTAAACCCAAGTCCTAGTCTTAAACTAAAGGCCCATTCACATCTATGATGGTAACTACTTTATAAAGTTAACTATAAAAATATTTAAATTGCTCTAAGTAAGTAAAATGTCTGTGTTCCCACTACAACGATAACTATAAAAACATCCAAAACGATAACTATAACTATATTCTTGGTTTGATTTTTTGGATGCAAATCAACAAATGGATGCAATCAACAATAAAACATTTCCAACCAATCAAATTATAGCTCCAAGTAAGAAGGTCGCTCACCGCTGTGACGGCTTCATTTGCTATGGAACTGATCACAAGACAGCTCCCATAAATGAGCATTTCATGCTCCAGGCTGCTCTTGCCTTTGCAGCAATTCATGAACCCAAATCCTACTTAACCCTAAACCCGAGTCCTAACCCTAGACTAACCCTTTAAAGGAGTGAGTAACGGAAAAATGTCCTCACTTTGGAGGATCGTCCTCATCTTTCTATCCTTGTGAGGACATTTGGTCCCCATAATTACAAATATAAGAACACAAACACACACACACACAGGATTTTTTGCAACTTTTTAACTCTATCAAGTGTATCATGCACTGAATATAGGAACACTCCGTAGTAGAGAAGTGGCTGTTTGCGGCCTGCTGTTTTTAGATGCGGAGAGACCAGTACTGCTCTGACTGTCGGCCATGAGGCTCACAGCAGCCATCATTGTCTCCGTGCGACGCAGTGAAAAGTAATTAAATATGCCACTTATGCTTCGCTGATTCATTTCCCTCACAATTTCGAAGCTCAGCTGAATACATTTTTCTGCGCAGAAGGGCCGTATTGTATCCACTATGGCCTCATTACGAGGGCAGAAGGGCTTTGGCGTGGGGGGAGGGGCAGAGGCTGAGAGAGAGAGAGAGAGACAGAGACGGGGGGGGGGGGGGAGAGGGGGGGGATGGGGGGGGGATGGGGGGGTGAAGCGCCCCGCGAAGACATTGTGCTTAACATTACTGAACACCTCAAACGCCACATTGTCCTTCCCCGTCCTCAATTAGTCGGGCGTTATGTGGCGCGGCTGCCTCGCACAAAGCACCGATTTCATACAGAGGAGATTTATTTTTAGAGAAAATCCGGCCTTGTGCAAGCAGGAAGCTCTCTGAGAGTCTAATGATGAACACAGCAGTCATGCCGAGTTGTTAGTCACAGAGCTACATCAGTTAACAAAGCTTCTCTTTTTTTTGGTCCTCCCCGCTCAAAGCTGTGCCTCCGCGTTGGACCCAGACCTTCCCAGTTCTGTTGTGGTGTCTGTAACTGTAACCCCGCTCTATCTGCGCTGGACAGCGTCCAGCCGGAGAGCCTCTTTGCCCTGCCCTCAGGCCTCCTCGGCGAGCGGATCTCGGCGCTGAGGAACGCCTCTTTCGTGGCTCTGACAGGGAGAATTAGGCGAGAGATGCGGGCTCACTTGCCCTGCATAGGGGCTTATCTTGGGCTAAGCTGAGGGACTAATAGCAAAGCCAGCCTCCACTCCAGCCGGTCTGAGGGCACGGGGAGCCATCTGTCCACTCTCTGTGCAATAACTGACAACAAAGGGGGCAAACATTTAACACGGAGTGGAAACCAAAGGGCCATTCATTCAGAAGATACCAGGGGTAAAGAAGAGGAGCGAGCATTCTGAAATACAAGGTCAGTGCTTTATACTAGTCAGTCTTGTTGGCCTCGCAGGCCTCTTGGCCACAGAGAGAACTGAAAGGGTCAGGCTCTTTAAGTTTCCATTGGTAATAATGTTACAGAGTGGAATAATATCGGGGTCTACCAAGCCAGGCGCATGGTTGGACTTTTCAGTATTGTTTTTGCTGCTGTACTTTTAATGGGAGCTGAAGAATGCGTAGCTTCATCTTGAGGTAATGTACAAAACTGACTTCCATCCGGTTGAGTTGAAGATCTGAACTGGTTGTTTTTCTGTAGGCTGCAATATTGTTTATCGTTGTTGAAATGCTTGTAGTTGAACACTTGAATATACAGCAGAGAGAGAGTATTCAGCCTGAATACATTCAATCAAATGTTGTAGATTTGAAGTAAATTCAATGCCACAGGAATCCAGACATGTGATGAATCTCCAATCTTGAGTGGTGTAACCTCTATGCTGTGGGTAGAATGCCCTGCTGTAAGGCCCCGTGCTTAGGCTGAAGTGTGTAGGCTCACAAATAGTTATAAATAGAATATTAATGCAGATATCTAAGAAGCAGTTACTAATGGGTTAATAAAAATGCCTCATGTTATAAACAAAGATGCATAATTTGACACATTCTTACAAATTTGATTGAATATTGTTCAAATCATTGGCTATCTGAAGACCTTTGTGCGCATTGTTGAGGATGTAATCATCTTTATTTTCAATTCCTTTCTTGGTCCGTGCTCCAAATGGAAATATATTTTCAATTGAAACCCTTCAAGTAATCCTCTTTCATATTGTTCTCCATAATAAACCTAAGGAAGTGTTCTTTCGCACAAGGATTAATGCCCGGTTTATTGTCTGCTGCACATTTCTGCCTGTCAGTGTTGGAGTTGAGGTAGTTTATCTGTATATCATGTATGCTTTGTGGGTGCCGCTCTGCACGAGCGTTTTGTTCTGAAGTCTTGAGTGGGCGCTGACATGCTAGAGGTGACAGAAATAGGTCAAAAGGGTCTTAGCATTAACTAAACAAATCCTGGCCTATAGGATTAGACTGTGATGTTGCTGTTTATTTGATGCGTTTACTGTAACTTTATAATGACACACTGAAAGGGGAATAGCTGAGACTCTTGTTAGCAGCCCATACCCTCCTCTTCAGCATGATATCGCCCCGATTAAGTGGTTTAGCTCAGTCTGCTATTATCAACACAGAAATGTACTAGGACAATGTTTTGCTGTTTGCTGCTAAGCTAATCATTTGCCCGTTTACGCATCAAAATCCTCTCTTTTTATTGGATCACGACATAGATTTGTTGACCATTGTAAGGATAATGTATTCCATGATAAATCTCATTGTGTTATTAGCAAGTCTAATTTAATCACCATGCTTGAGTCACAACCACACTCATTTCTGGTCTTTTTTTAGGTGTGGAATGGCGGCAGAGCGTTCTTTATTTATTGGTTTGTGTGAGTATCTGGGGAGAGGGGGGGGAGGGGTTAAAGGTCATGTATTACAAATGCCATTGTACATACTGTAAAACCCTGCAGCGGGATTGAATTGTATGCTGGATTAACTGGGAACACCTCATGCGCATTCACCAATAGAGAGCGAGGTCCCTCCCCTTTTTACATCACCGAGGCCTCAGCGAGTAAATTCCCCGTTTGCGTTTGGCCTACAGATTTTCGGTGGGTTTCACGTGTTTCCGCACACTTAGTATGCCCAAAATCCCAATAGCCCAGAATATCACACAGTGTGCAACTGTTGTAAAAAGGAAATATCAGTCTCCCTGGACCCTAACGTCTCTTTTCATCTTTTCTTGAATTCTTCCTCCTCTCAGCTCCAGCCCAGTGTTGAAAATAAATGGTTAAAAACACTTCCTGGAAGCATGGTGATCTAATAAGTGACGCGGCCTCTGTCCTCCATAGACTTGAAGGCTCCTCTCTGTGTGTCATGGTGCCCGCTGCGCTCCCTGCACTACATCCAGACATTCTTTTATCGCTCCTCAAATATGACGAATTGGATATGCGGCCAGAACAGAACGGAACAGAACGGACATTGTGTTTGTGTCAGTGCGATGTAAGGAGACGGTCACACAGACGTCACTTGATCCTCGGGCCCGTCCAACACAAGCGGCTTCCTTTGTGTCTTATCTAATCAAAGGGAGTCACACTAGTTGTATTTAGCCGGAACTAAAGGCACGGGTCCCATGTGAAGATCACACCTAGAGATAGGCTTATCTTCCTCCAGTCACAACTGCAGGATCACAACACAAACACCAGTGGTCTGCTACTCATCAGAGAGCTTTATTGTAGAGAAGTGAATGAATGTAGTCTCAATCCGTTCATGCTGACACAAGTAACTGTATTGTAACTGTAACCTTTTAAGTGGTCATGTATAGAATAGATATAGTAAAACTCAAATGCAAAGGCACTCACTGCTGGGAAAACCCCATCTTCAAATGAATAGTTTACTCCCTGATAAATTCTTCAATCCTTATCTAAGAGAACTCAATTGCCTGACTTTTACTGTCAAAATTAATAAGCGCTTATCTCATCTTGGGATGATTTTTCTGCTACATTTCCCATAGTTAAAGTAAAATCTGCAACATTTTCATATAAATAAATGTCCGTTTTGCTACTCTCTATCGCCGACTGATAACACAACAGTGATTCAACCTATATCCAGTTCATGAAAGCTTTTACATTTGCTGTTCTAAACACTCTGTGTCTGGTAAAGTCCTCTGCCGCACAGGAAGTGACACGTTTTATGTTCCCAATTTGTTTGGAATCATTAGAAGAAGAACTGGGTAGTTAGCATGAGCAGTGATAGCCACCATGGCTGAAAAGACAAAGAAAATAGAAACTCAAACTGCATCAACAGAAAACCCAAGGAGAAGCCACAGTACTGGACACACTGTTTGATTGATAGGTGATCTCTGGGAAGTGCAGTGCAGAAACACAACTAAAGATGTCACCAAATTAAAAAAACAACACTTTAATTTCACAGAATAATTCACTGAACCACCTGGAATACTTGTTATATTTACTGCAGATGTCACAATCCATTTTTTCTTCTGTTTGCAGAGTGTTTACTTTGAAGCTCGGAAACATTGAAAATGTCTGACAGGGAGGAAATGGCTTCAGATGGCGGTCTGAATGTTACTCTCACACTAAGGCTGCTGATGCATGGAAAGGTAACCAGCTACAACCAGACCTGGGCCAAAACATATGTGGAAATAGTTTATATGGTTTTGTTTTAGCCTACTTAGGTTCCAGATGGGTGGGGTTTGCTATGTAAGATGCTATTTGACTATAGATTTCCCTAAAAATACCATGGATTTTAATATCATTTTTGCTTTTAAGGCAAACATTTAGTAATAGCATCTCACTGCCATTACGATTTCCAGATCCTATTCTGAATGTGATATGTGAGCAGAAAAGCTTTTTACAATACAATGTGCATTGCCATTAAGCTTTGTCATCTCTTTATTCACAGGAGGTGGGCAGTATCATTGGGAAGGTACATTTATTTTTCAATCCATCAGCATTTATTGTTTTCCTATCTGCTTTCTTTCTGGTTTCCTTCCATCTGTAACACTCATCATGTCTTCTATTTGAAATCTTCTTACATGATTCTAGAAAGGGGAAACAGTAAAGAAGATGAGAGAGGAGGTGAGTATCGGCTCTGACAACCGTTAATGGGAAAACGCTTTTATTTGTTTTCTGGTAGATCAGTTACGACAAATCAAAGCTGGGAATTTCAATGTGTGTTTCCAGAGTGGCGCTCGCATCAACATATCAGAGGGATCGTCTCCTGAGAGAATAGTCACCATCACAGGACCCACAGAGGGCATCTTCAGAGCTTTCTCTATGATCGCGGAGAAGTTTGAGGAGGTACATGGCAAAAACAAATGTGAAGCAAACTCCACTGTAACTTTAAACACAAATCTTCCATGAATTTAAACAGATTTTGTCTTTATTTCAGTCTGGATGCAGCTTTTTGTCAATCAAAAAGACTCAAATAAAGCTGGAGTTCTTACAGTCTAAAAAATACAGCGTATTATTGATCTCTCCCCCAGGATATCACTGCAGCGATGACAAACAGCAACGTGACAAGCAAGCCACCTGTGACACTTCGCCTGGTTTTCCCAGGGAGCCAGTGCGGCTCACTGATTGGCAAAGGAGGCTCTAAGATCAAAGAGATCAGAGAGGTAGGAGTCCTCTCTCTTCTATCATCTAGAAAGTTGCTTTCTGCGCCCAAATGGGGGCATCACAACAGAAACTTCCCCCTCTGGTGCTTCGACACCTCGAGTATCAAACATCCCAGTCAAATTTCCTTGTTTTTCAGATGCATTTTCTTCAGTTGCTGCACTGAAATAACCCATAGGAAACTCACTGATTATGCCTGTAAAGAAGATCGGAGGAGGCTGAATACTCGTAGTGAATGGACAATATTTGTATATGCCTCTTCAGATATTGGAGCAGACATTGCTATTTGGCATGCAGCTGCTGCCTGCATGTCGAAACTTGTTCAGAGTAATTTGGGGACGCTTGAGAACAGCAGTTGAATTTGGGCGATGATGGGATCTTTTCAGCAATAAATAGCCTTTTGTCCCCCCCCCCACCCCTGCGGTTCGCCGATGCGAAGACCACAGGCGCCCAGGTTCAGGTGGCGGGAGACATGCTGCCGGACTCTACGGAGAGAGCTGTCACCATCTCCGGCACTCCACAGGCGATCACTCAGTGTGTGAGGCACATCTGCTCTGTCATGCTGGAGGTAAGCACTGTCAGAGAGGCGGACGCGTCGTCGCATTCGAGAGCTCCGTCGAGGCGTCAAGGGTGTCACATTTGTTTAAGACGCGGCGGGAGGTGTTTAGTGGCACATTCAGAACATTTCCAGTGAGGTTAAGGCCTCGTGTCCAGTGATGTAGTGGCAGGGAAAGAGGCGGGAAGTGATAACCTCCAGTCGGTGCAAACTACCAACAATATGAATAAAAAAAACATTTGTGATTCCAGGAAAGTATCAATTTAGGTTTTTGGCCCTTTAAATGACCCTATCCTCATGTAACTTAGATCATTTTGGTCCTGCTTACTATCATGCATATGATGATTTTACATCATAAAGATTTATATCAGCTTAAACATTTGGGTAAACTATTCTGCAAATAAAAAGTGAGTTTAGATCGGTTCTTGTAACTTCAAAAACTCAACTCAACTTTTCAGGAATTTAGAAAACTAGCCTTATCTTCCAGTTTTATCGACCATACATTCTTGAAATTGTATCAAAGGTTTCTTGGGTCCTAACTTTCATTAATCTTGCTCAACCGATGAATAAAACAAAAACATAAAGCATCAGCTCTAGTAACAACTAAAGAGATTTTTCCTCAGTTGCAGCATCACATAACATTTTCTTCTTCTTTGGTATGCATGATTGTGTCTCCAGTCACCGCCAAAAGGAGCAACTATTCCCTACCGTCCCAAGGCCATACCTGGAGGAGCCCATTCAGTATTAGCACCACAGCACCCTGCACAAGTAAGTTGCCCTATGAGGTCATCTGGGCTGTACTTTTAGCCATTTTGTGAAAACATCAACAAGTCATTGGATTTATGAGTTGCCTGGTGTTTCCATTAACTTCATAAAGGTAAAAAAATGGGTTCTTTGGGATTTCAAACATACAGTGGGTCCATCATTAACCATATTTCCACCACTAGAGGGACACATCTGTGTAATTATGCAGCAATAAGCTCTTCATACTGTAAGGTGGCAAGGTGAAAATATGTCTTCAGCCCAAGCTCTACTTTCACAGATATGATCCACAACCATTTTACATAAAAATGAATATTCCCCACTGTGAAACGCTGATAGTCATCGAAGTTACAAAAGACAAATACAGTGACTGAACCTCTTGTTTTACACGGGCTGGTTCCCCTCTCCTGAATTTGGCACAATCCGTCACGGCCTATCGCACATCTGTTTATGCTATTGGATTTCTAGGCACGGTCAAAGAGGAGAAGGAAAAAACTCAGATGACATTTAGATTAAATTCCATCACATACATAGGCATTAGAGCTGTGGAAGAAGGGAAGGGCATTACCGAAAGGATTTTCAGGATGCAATGCACTGGTGAGGATTACGGAAGCTGCACCGGGTTCATTCTTCATGCATTTCTGACAAATTGAAATTTTGAACAACACGATAGACCGAGCATGTCCGCAGCTGCCAGTGACATAACCGCACCTCCTCTCTTGTTCGTTTGCAGGCCTTTGCCATCCCGGGGCAGTACGCTTTTGCACATCAAGATGTAAGTGTGTCCGTCTGAGCCCCCGATCACCTACTCCTGCCCACTCCTTCCAAGCCACCACTACGCCCTCTGTACCCCACTTCAGCACAGACAACAACTTCGACAAACCCCACCCCGATCTGTCGACGTTACTAACACTAACACACAGTAGCAGCATGCTTTGTCTTGAAATGAAACAGCGGAGATCATAAGAGTCACCCTTAATGATCAGCTTGTAGCTAGAGATACCACTGTACGGTTAACTGAGACGAGAAGCCAGCATGCTTTTCTCTTTTGTTTTTTTTTGTTTTTTGGAACAAATCTCTCCACACTGACACACTGATCTGTGATGTTTGTGAACTTCAGATTTGGCTCTGTATTGTAGTTGTCAGCTCCTCTGAAATAATCCGGTTTGATTGGTTAGTTCTAACTTCCTTCCTACCCTGCAGTTGACCAAGCTTCACCAGTTGGCTATGCAGCATATCCCCCTCCCCTCCCTTGGGCAGAGCAACCCTACCTTCCCTGGTACGTACCCAAGGCTCCCCGGGGAAGTCCATCTCTCCCTCTGTCTGTTCGCTCCTCTTCCAATCACACCATCAGAACACCCCTGTCGCCTCACAGAGGATCAAGTCTGTCTCCATTTCCTCAGTTAAAACTGTTGTCTCTATAGAGATATACATATATTAAGTTATTTCTCACATTGGTATTCTCATCTTTTTTTCCCCCTACCAGAAATAAGATTGGGGTAAAAAAGAAAGAATAGCTGCAGGTTATCCTCATCCGCTATCTTTAAATTTACTCCCTGAAATATTTATCATCCAAGAGAATAGTATGTGACAGATTTTAAGCACAAAAGAAAAAAGCAAAGTACAGTTCTTTGAGAGGGAAATGTGAAAAATGACAGAAATATTTACAGTGTAGTAAATATTGGACCATTTCTCACCATTTCTCACCGCCTCCCCCCGAAAATTTCAGTTCCATTCGCCCCCGTTTCCCTCTCCAAAAACATTTATCCTAATCTCTCAACCCCCGTCCTTGACCTCTTCAACATTTCTCCTCCAATTCTAACATCGTCTTGGCCAGACCATTCCCGACCTCAACCATCCCATGCACTCATGTATTCTACCACCACTAACTGAGGAGAAATTACAGTATAACATGATGGATATTGTAGGCAGGACTGATGTGATGCAGCCTTTAGTGTATGAAAAACACTCATTTTCACTAAGATAAGCTTTGATATACAGTCATTTTCATAGTGATGTAAAATATACGTCTATCTATATTATGTATGTGTGCATGTATCTATTTGCTGTTCTTAATTTAGCAGTCTAACAGTGACAAACTAGGCAAAGTAGGAAAACTTGTCACAGCATGAAAGTGGAAGCCATTAGCGCCATATTGTTGTTACCGTTGCTTGTCCTACTTTGCAGGATTGGATGCGTCTGCCCCCACAAGTTCACAAGAGCTGGCAATACCTAATGATGTAAGTGTCACTTTGTTTGTGCTCAACTCTCGCTGACAACCTCGCGCTACTTACTTTGCCAACACTTCCCATGAAGACGGCAGCTATAATCAGGGGTGTAGTGGAGGGTGAACCCACCTTTTTATTTGCAGAATAGAGTTTATCCAGCTTTTTCAGGCTGGCAGAAATCTTTATGATAGAAGCTCACAGTGCACATCATTGTAAGCCTCATCAAACTGATGAATTTTATATGAGGTTAAGGGGAAAAAGCATAAATTCATGCATTTCTGAAGTATAATTTACTTTTTTTCTTAGTGGTTGTTTGCCTTATGATGACTACAGGTTATTGTTTATCCACCTTTTTATTTACCACTACATCCCTGTCTATAATGCATTGTTAGGGCCATTTACAAAGCCTGACTTATACTGCATTCATAAGGTATAATGCATACAAGTGTATGTATTTCATAATGGTTAATGAATATGGTAATAGACACAAATAACATTTCATGAGGTATTACACCTTACAAATTATTGTTTCTATAATGTGCTATGATAGCTCATAATATTACAAAAAAATGCTTTATAGTAGTGTATTAGCAATGCTGCTTTAGCCTTTGCTAATTTAGTTTGGGCTACTGAATCATTTAAGGATTACATGTACAGCTGTAGGATGTAATAATATTCCTTTTTAAATTTTCATAATCTTAGTAAGGTTAATGAAAGTAATGAAACATTAATATTTTCTGACAAGCTTAATCATGATATAATATATTTACGGGCTCTAGAGGGTTAGGATATTATCAAAGCAGAGTGGAAAACATTGTTTTAGTGAACATGTGCTTTATGATTCTAGAGAATTATACACAGTATAGTATAACCTTTACAGTGCCACTAATGTAAGATAATAAAGCGTTAGAAGCATCGCTCTCAGTGAAAACGAATGCAGTATTCTGACCTATCATCTCACATGACCTTATAATTACAGTATAATGTGTTAGGAATATGGATACAATGCATTTTAACATACTATTTGCTTCAGAAGCAATTGTGCCAGCATCATATCCATTTATAGCAGCTGGAAGAGCGATTCTCTTCTATAGAAAACTGTAGGGAACCTGCGGTGTTGCTGTTGCCATGGTGTTGCCTCCACATGTTTTGTGTTCAAATTTATGAAAAGTGGGGAAACATGAGCTGTTTTGTTATTTACATGTTTTCCCTCTCCCCTTCAAGTTCATTGGCTGCATAATTGGAAGACAAGGCAGCAAGATCAATGAGATCCGCCAGGTCTCTGGAGCTCACATCAAAATTGCCAGCGCCACTGATGGCTCAGCCATGCGGCAAGTCACGATCACGGGCTCGCCGGCCAGCATCAGCGTGGCCCACTACCTCATCAACGCCAGGTGAGACATTACAGAGGGGTAGCCATGTCCGGCGCAGCTTCACATCACAGACTGTTGATAAGACAGCCAAGCGCCATGCTATTGTATAAGGGCAGGCTTGTTGTGCTCAGGGTGTGAGGTCGGATTTGTTCCGACTCACTGCTCCATTCTCTTGACAGCATTAAAATCCTTATTGTCTCTGCTTTTTAACACATTCCTTCTTTGATTCTTATGTTTTTTCCTTTCTCTCACCTCCCCTTCTCCTTTGTCTCGCCCATTCTCCCCCCCCCCCCCTTCTTTTTCTCCATGACATATCTTAACCCCTCACCATCTCCCCTCCTCCCCCTCTGCCTACCGTGCCCCCCTCCACCGTCCCGTCTGCAGCTTAGAGATGGCTAAATACACCATGCAGGCTGCTTCCTCCGCGACCCCCGTTGACCTCAACATGAGCTTCTCTCAGTCCGCTCCCACTGTCTCCACTCCTACCTCTATGG
Source organism: Centroberyx gerrardi (assembly GCF_048128805.1). Classification (NCBI taxonomy): domain Eukaryota; kingdom Metazoa; phylum Chordata; class Actinopteri; order Beryciformes; family Berycidae; genus Centroberyx; species Centroberyx gerrardi. The sequence goes on along the minus strand of NC_136011.1, from coordinate 7,715,519 downwards.
CTATGCTGGCGGCCACCGCCCAAGCCCCCGCCACCATTAGCGTCCACTCTCCCTCCACCTTATCAACCATCCAAAACCCGCACTACACTGTTCCCGTTTCCAGTCTGCTTGGCATGAAAACTCTCCCTGTCCTGGCTGTCCACCCCGCGGCCGCTTCCGGCCTAGCACAAGGTCTAGCTCCTTATGCCGCTAAAATGCCAACTGTCGGCATGAAAAAATCAGAGCGACAGAAGTTTGCTCCTTATTGATATCTGACACAAGTCTAGTCGGTACGGCAGGCTGGTTTGACATGATTAGATAACAGTAAATTATTTATATTTGGGATTTACGAGTACGCTGTTGCACGTACAGTGCCAGTGCAGCACTTGTTTTACACAAATCAGGACAGCGTTAGGAACAGGCTTTCAGGTTAATTAGCATAATGATGGAGGAAGATAATATCAACAATGTCCTCATTAACTGTAGATAATTGCATCAGGAAGCAGAGGTGAATATTACCTCGGTATCACCTTACAGACATGCATAACAATTCACGTGGGTATCTCAGGCTTGTATTAGAATATCTTAGAAAAAGTTATTTTTTCAGGTGGATTCATGTGATAATTTACTCCAAAATGCATTTTCCATAATGTAAAAATGGACTTAGTTTTGTATTTGTGTAAATAGTTTACAGGCAGGGTTTTTTTTGTTAGAAAATGCAAACCAGTATCATATGGTGTGGTGCTTTGTTGGCAGCAGGCTGTTGGAAGGGTTGTCTTTGTAAAGTAGAGGTAAAAATGTGTTAAGTATCTTTTAACAAGGATTGCTCCACTCTTCTGTTCCCCTGTCATATTCCCTTCTTTCCTTCACTAGGCTCTCATCAGTGGTAACAGGCTTGGGTGTTCTGTAGTAGCGCTGCACTGTTGCAGTTCTGATGGGATTATCCTAAAGCCACATTGGATTCTAGTGGATTTCACTCTACACAGTAATCCTGTAGAGCGGGACTGGCCTAACTAACTCATTTATTGTTTCTTTATGCTAGCTGTTTTTGTTTATTCTGAAACCTAAATGAGTGGAATTCTTCAACTTTCAGTGTCTGCAATTGATGCTGAGCAATTATTGTAATAAATGTATGTTTTATTCATGTGCTCCTGGTGTGGATCCCCCCCCCCCCAAACAATGCAGATTTGTAATATTTGTTGATGGAATGACTTTGAAATAAATAGAACTTTTTATGAATACAAATTGGTTGTTTTCTTACAATTGTGCTGGAATGGGAAATCATTTACATTTCTGCAGATTACTCTGACCTCTAAATGCAAAATTTGTTTTTATCTTAGGATTTATGCATTGTTTACACTTAAGTGGCCTCGAGCTTTAATTGTAAATAAATTAGTTCTGGGTTTCGATGAGGGACCGCAAATTTCCACTCGCCTAGATTTACTGGCAATAACTCACAGGGCATTGAAGTCTGGGTTATTTTGGTTAAAATAACCTTGCTCCAGGAATGAATTCCTATTTTCAACTAGCTCCTGCAGGGATTTCTTGTAGATACACAATATTCATGCTGTTGTATGACTTTATATGTCAGTTGCAGTCGGCAAGAAAAATATGTGCACCTGTAATGTGATGTTGGTCCACCTCTATTTCCACTAATAATACTCTTGGTTTTTGAATCTGTCTTGGGGCAAATGCTTGGCAAATAAGAGGATAAACACAGCAATTTCCAACGTCAATTTCACATTTCAATTTAAATTCATAAATATTTCAATTTCAATTATTGTTTTTCTCTATAGTTTTGTCTGATCTTGCAATGGAAGAACAAAGACAAGACATGCAGCATAATGCATGAGTTGGAGCAAAATTACCATCCGTTGTGAAGTCTGTGTCACAAAACTAGAAATACTTTATAGATAGATACTTTATTGTTCTCCAAAGAGGAAATTTGTTTTCACATCCCTTACAAAAAAAGTCTGTCAAAACCTACATGTGAATTTGAAGCACATGTGCTTTTTGGACACATGTTGGTTTTCATATGTGAACAGTTTTTTCACATTGTGTTCTGACATCACGTGACAGTTTTTCCTTCAAATGTGAAAATTTCAATCCATAGGTGAAGTGTTTTTTGCACGTGAACATTTATTCACGTTTTCACCTGCCATATGACAATATTTGTTTCACATGTGAAAACTTAATTTCACATGCAAAGAGACAAGTCACAGGTGAGAATGCCATGTTCACATGGGAAATGCAAGATTTCCCATGTTCACATATAAAAAAACAAAATGTGTCCAAAAAGCACATGTGCTTTGAATTCACATGTGGGTTTTCACATGTGACTTTTGTGAGTCCTGCATATGAAAACATTAAAGAACAGTAATACAGGAATATAGAAAACTGTAACACCAGACATAAACACTTCACAGCACACAGACATATAGACATGTTGGCACTATATACTGTATATAAGAAGACAGTTTTGAAGTTTGTTGAGGGTGCAAAGCTCCTGCCAAAACAAACTTTTCACTTACACTTTCTTGAGAAAAGTGAGTCGAACTTGGACTAACCTTATGGTAAATATTCAGCACACGCTGAGGCCAAATCCTCACAGGTGCTGCAGGAACAACTTCACCTCCAGTTGTCCACTCAAGCATACTCTGTGCTAATGGCCAGGCAGAGAGTAGCCAGTCCCTGCTGCCCTCTTGCCCTGCTGTTAGACTGCCCTCTCTCCCCGTTTCACAGTGTAAAACCAGGAGTTGGGGACTCTGATCCACCCAGTATGGGTAGTAAGCCACGCGGACCATTTCCACATCAGGGTTTGAAATGCCGAAGTGGAGATAATCAATAGTTAATGGGGATGGAAATGTAGTGACAGTGAAGGATGACATTTCAACCTCGGGGAAGGCGTAGCAGCAGTGAACAGTGCTGCATGTGTGCTGATGTGTGCCCAGGGCAGTTATGAGTTCACAGCCAGCCTCTAATGCTATATTAATGATTTCCTCTTTCAACCTGACACAGCCAGGAGTGAGGGGACGGTTTTTTTTGCAGCGTGCTCCCATCAAAAAAAAAAAAAAAAAAGCAATTTGGAGGTAAAAAATTTGGAGTTTTTTTTTTTAGGTGCATAATCACTTGAAACTTTGTGGCAATTTGTAGGCAGTGCTGTCAGTCAATCCCTGATGAAGAATCACCGCAATATTCCTAAATAATTCCTCCAGGGACTTGTAGTGTGTCTGCGTGCTCAACAGTGACTAGGCTACTTTATGGTGTTTATTTTATTTTTAGCTCCTTTGGTATTCCTATAATATTCCTTTAGTGACTTAAAGTGTGTCTGTGATACTCTACAGTGAGTTTATGGTGACGTTATTGCATTGTATGATATTTGTTTTTTTATCACCTATGGTATTCCTTTAATATTCCTATAAGGGACTTATAATGTGTCTGTGGTAGTCAATAGAGTTTATACTTACCTTATAGTACTTTGTGGTATTTTTTGATATGGTATTCCTATAATATTCCTATAGTAAATTATAGTGTCTCTATGACAGTCGATAGTGACTTTATGTTGACCTTGTCATACTTTATGGTATTTTTATTTCCTGTGTATTCCTACAATATTCCTACAACATTCCTATAGGAACTTAGAATGTTCCTATGGAACTCAATAGTGAGTTTATGGTGACACATACATATGATCTCCTATGGTATTTTTATAGGATTTTCTGTGGCTCATATTTGACCATTTGATATTTTTATGTTTTGCTGTTATATTTGTCTAGTATCCCTATAAACGTTTATTAAAGGATTAGTATATAATTCCTTTTCATAATGGGCTTTACCCTTGTCTCAATCGACACGGAATTACACAATTAGAGATGACCAAAGTGTGTCATGGTAACAACTTCCCTATTCAAGACCATTAATTAAGCTCTTTAATCACAGCGGGGAATGAACCTCATGAACCCACCTATGAAACGTCCATTTAGGCCACTAATTGAGCGTGTGTGTTTGGTGTTTAGAAGGAGCTCAATTACTTCACACCGCACCACCTAGCGGCCGCCCGCCGAACAGGACTCCCTCTTACATTACGTGACGTCGGAGCGCTACTGCTTTTCTGTTTTTTGTCCCCCCTTAGAAATAAAGTGGCAATGTAGAGCGGGAGACATCAGTAGCTGCACGGCACTTGCAACAGCGCGAGATCGCCGAGGACAGACCGCTTTCACTCACTGTAGCGATTAAAGTTGAGTGCGACACACTGATGACCTGCGAGCATCCTCCGGGGGAACTGTGCATTTGACTGGCTTAACGAGCGTCAGTTTCCATCTCTTCACTACAGATCATTTGTTGCTGTCTGGGCTCCGCTGTCCACAGTCCATAGGCTCTGCTTCAGCCCGGCGGTCAACTGACGGATACGGACACACACCCGAGGATTACAGGTAAATTATAGCAACGTGACAGCAAAGGGGTGCAACCTTTTATTTCTTCATTTTGAGCCAGAATTGCTCCATTGCTCAGGTAGCCTATCACATCAACTTAGTTTATTGGGGATGAAGTGTCTGGTGTAATATGGGGGAAACGGTGTTGGTGTGCAATTCATGAGGATTTTACTCACCCAGGGTGAGTAAAGCCACTGTGCCTGCCAGGATTTGAAATTGAATATATCACAATGGCCTATACATGTCAATGCTCTCCAAAGGGAAAACTAATGAAGATTGTTGGGGGGGAAAGGCTGTTGTGTCTGTACAGTGGAGGCTGTGCAAGGTGTCAGTGGAGGTGAGCTGTAATGCCATTTTGATGTAAATAGGTCTGATGGGTTTAGGCTGATTCAAAGAAGCATCCGAGGGGTTTCAGCACCCGCAATAAAGGCTGTCTGTGGTTACACACTTCAAGATGCAATATTCAGTCAACACAGCCTCACACATCAGAATATATGAGCATATGAGGGATATGAGTTTACCAGTCACCTTTTTATATGTGGAATAGAGTTTAGCCACCTTTTTAGACTGACGTTCGACCTAAATTCATGGTAGTAAGTAGTAGTAATCTGGTGTAAATGATATGAGGATAGGGTCTTGTAAGGACAAAAAAGCATATTTTTCTGATAATATAGTTGATTTTTGTTTCTATTGGTGTTTGCCTTGTTATGATCACTGAATGGAGGTCATAGTGTATTCACCTGTTTATTTACCACTAACATCACTGGATATGAGCGAGCATAAGCTTGAGCCAAGTCAAAAATGTGACCAAAATAGGCCACTTGCCTTCATCATCATCATCACCATCATCATCATCATACATCTTCCTCTTCTTCTTCCTGTCCTTCTTGATCATGATGACCCTCATTATCAACACAGCTACTTCCACTCATACACTGAGTAATATGGAAAACCAGCCTGTTTTGCATTCTGCGATGTGTTTCCTGGTCCAGATTTTGCTTGGCAGGCTTTGTGTATTGTGTATTGTGTATTAGCAAATTCTTACCTATTTCCACTCCACTTAATCCTAAAATCATATGACATGTTTTGCAGGGACCGTTGGTTTTGCATTGGTTGTTTGAGGAAACTTTCTGTGGATTTGGGTCACTAGTAAGACTTACAGTCAAAGGATAAAATTCAATTAGACAGCCCTGCAGCAATCTTTATTCACTGGCAGATGGCTTAATACTCTTGGATTCTGCCTTACCGTCCCTTATTGCTCTAATTGGATTTCATCATTTCACACGGTTTATCCATATAAATAATGAGATTTATTTTTTTCCCCCCCAAGTTTGGTATCATTAATTCAATGCTTTCTCGGCCCTGTCAAATCCAAGCCCACTAGCCACCACTGTCGAAACACTTCACATTTCATCTCCCCTGATCTGCCTTGTCATAAATTGAAGTAGACCTCAAAGTAAATTGTTGCATTTCGCATTTGCCATTGACGGTATGTTGGGATGTTGAAATAGCGTAAATAGTGGAATCTGTTATGTGCAATAAATGAATTGTACACAGTGCAGAGGGCATATTGTCAGTGTGAGTTAATTCAAGCCCTGAGGAGATCACTGGCTTTCCTCTAAATGACATCCAATCTGACTTCACAGAGGAACATAACTGGATTTTTTCCATCTCTAAGACAATGTGAATGTGATCTTTGTGAACTGCTTGTTTTGTCAGTGGGAAGATAAACATATAAAAACATATTCTGTATAATACCTGCCTATCCAAACAGGAAGGATGCTGTCAGCTTCATCTCAGCTGTATCATTCTGTCTGTACAATGCTGCTATGATTTTCTGTCACACTATGTTACTATGATGTTACTCTGTCAGATTAGAGCGAATTTACCAGTTTATTTCCTTCTAAATTCTATTTATTATTTAGGCCACTCCCACACCACACAGAAAACAAGCCTAAATGAGAATTAGACATAAACAATCGGACACAAAACATCTCAGACCGTCTGAGGAAATTCCTGGAGATGAGAGCTCCGCTTCACCAGATTTGCCCCTATTTATAGCAGTATTGTGTGAGTGAAACAGCTATCAACCACGGTGGAAGAAACCTTTTGAGTGACATCAAAGAAGAAGCGGGGAGGCGGGTTAACCTTAACTGCCACGCTTTGTGCTATTGAAACCCTGCCAATTCAATCTATATGAAAAATAGTATCGTATTAGTCAGGGCGAAGCTGAAATTTTGCGGTGAGCTCAAAAATTCTTGTTTTTTGAGTTATGGGCTATATCCGCTCCGTTGGCTAATGAAAACGACAATAATTTCTGAGTCATAAATCGATGAAATGGTGAGCGCCGTTGAACCATGAACCAGCAGGCAGGTTGAATCACTGCCTGATTAATCACTGTCGCTGCACCTCACTGGTCAAACCGGCTATCTTCAATAGCACCGGGATGCAAGCACAACTTTGGCCTTTGACAGAGTGATTTACATCTACATTGACGATAATAACTGAACCCACTCCTCTTGCCAAACACTGAGGGTAATGTTGAGTTCATTCTCTCTAGTGCAGGAAGCCACTGCACCACTTAAATGTCAGTGGAAACAATGTCAGTCCTCTGCAAGACTGTGGGGACTGGCAGCACTACAATATAAAATGTTTATGGTACAGCAGAATAACAAAGTGCTACTTTTCTGCCAACTTTATTATGATTAGATTACCAGCGTATAGCAAACAATTACAATTTCCCACTGCTGCTTGGGCCTTATTCCCAGGAAATATCTATATGTGACACTCGCTGCTTACTGCTGAAAACTAGAATATACAGCTTGCTGAAGCCAAACACAAGTTCCAGCACAGCACAGATTCACAGTTAAGGATAAGGGGAGCACAACTTTAATGCAGGGAAATGGCAGTTACTGTTCATATTACAATTGGACTCATGGGTTTTTGAAAGACGATGCTCATACAGATGTTTCTGTATTGAAGCCGCTGATAGCTGACTTTTTGTGCATTCAGTATCTTTAATTTTGACCATTTTCATGCCAAATTATGACAAGTACTCAGTGTTTATCCCAGACATTTTAGCCTCTGAAACAGAATTTGACACTCCATTGAAACCCAGACAAATGAAAGTCTTTTAGGGTTAGCAGCTCTTTAAGGCAGGGTGACCCAACCCAACCATAGTTCATATCTTGCTCATAGAAGGATAGTTTTCTTCAGTCATATTGAATCTTGACTCTAATGGTGTAGTATTGAATTTCATGGAAATCAGCTTTCTCTGTTCAGTTGGCAGCTCAGGCTTCATGCTGTTCCACCTGTCAGGCCTCAGGTTTGAACTGACGACTTTTCCATCCTCGGTCTGTGTGCTGACCTTAGCTGGCAGGCTCATTGCTGGAGGCGTTATAAAACAAATCTCAGTTTCTAACACTTCATTTCAAGTTGTTCTACAACGTCATTATCAACAATGTTATTATATGGGTAGAGATGGTTTAGAAATGTATATTTAAGACATGTTTTACTCCAGGTTCTGTGACTCGATGCCATACAGCAGACTGTGCTACTGTATTTTGTTGTCCCATTTAGGCTTTCATTAGTTCTCACAGCATCTGCTTGCATCATTATTTACTAATCAACAATAGGTATGGCTTGAGAATGAGAAACAATATTACATTACCCACAATTCAACAGAGCAATGAGGCCAATTAGGGGTTTTGGTTGTGTAAGACTAATGACCACTAATTTATAATGGACTTCACCATAGACGGCGTTCTGTCTGGCTCCACAAACTGTTTTGGTCCAACCCACTACCAAGCAAGAATAATAGCCATATAGTGTGTTATTGCATCTTGAAATAACAAAAAATCTTCGAGACTTTTGAAAGAATTGTTCGTTCGTTCTCATAATTTTAAAATGCTACCATTTTTGATTGGACTAATTTGAATGTTTAGAACCACAAATAATAAGACTTTTCAGTGATAATTATTTGGAGTTGACAAGAGTTGATTGAGAGTTGTTTGTCCACTTATTGAACTGATATGGCTGTTCAAAACTATCTAAAGTGTTAAATTAACTCTGATGGGTGAAGACTTGCATATTTTTTACCCTCTCACAGTTAAATTAACCCTGATGATTTTGCTGTGTAATCGTCCATAACAGTAATGTCTAACTACGTCATGGCGATGTGTTCAGATATTGTATTGTGTTCCTCCTATCGGTGTGAAGGTGTGTCTTTTCATGTGTGCATCCAGCCAAGATGTCAACTATTCAAGATAGAGCAGTGAAGCAAAAACCTGAATACTCTGCGGGGCCGTGGGGCAAAGATAAATCCATGACCTTTCACCAAATGGCTTATATGGGACACTATAACTGTGTGGCCTATAACAGAATTGGCCATTACTCCATGACAATTTGTCCAGTCATTATGAAACTTGGCACTCACTGTATGTTGCGTAATGGGAAGAAACAGTACCTGCAAAGGCGCTTTAAAAATGACAAACAGCAGGCGCTGCAAACGACAAACTCGTATTTTTTTAAACTAGACATTCAAATTTAATGAACTATGGCACACATTTTGCTATATGGCTAAGAATTACTCAAATATCTTAAGTTTTGTTGTGAGCGGGAGATGTGGGCATGCCCTGTCAATACAAGTCTAGGAAGTATGAGATCAAAGGCTGGCACGTCTTCTCCCTGCCTTGTGCTCTTTCAGTTAAACAAGATGTGTTCTGTATTAAACATTAAGATGCCAAGACGGTATATGGGTGCAGTGGATGTAAACAACGTGAAATCCAGAAGCCCCACATTGATGCTGCATTGGAAGTATGTTGTGGTTTAGGATGGGGGTAAGTACAGATCAATATTAAGACAGTGTGGCTCTGTGGCCAGTTTGGCCCAGTTGACAACTAGCCTGAGGGCCACACAGCGCTCCGTCCTGCAGGAGAGGAGATACAGGCAGCAGCAGTGTCAGTGTGACAGCTAGTAACAGCTGTTAAGGTGGAGAGGTGAGGCTGAGAAAAGCCAAATGAGGTCCTTTTACTAATGAGGCTTTGGCTCTGTCTCCCTCTCTCTCTCTCTCTCTCTCAGCTGCAACATTATCGGTATGCACCTCATTCTGCTTCCTCCCGGTTCCACCGCAGCTCCAAGGATTCTGCCTCAAACATAGCAATTCAGCTAAAACACAGCTCAAATACCACTGGTGTGCCAGCAGTAAATTCCAGCCTTTTTTCCCCTCTCTGAGTGGATCAGAATTCATGAATATCAAAATGCATGACTTAAAACATATGGAGAGGCTTTCACTTCATACTTAGGGTTGGAAGGAATTAATGTGGATTTTCTTATTTTCTGGTTGCATATTTGTGGTGTAATTTGTCCAAAAAATTGACAAATTTTTGACATTTCCCAACATTATTTCTGCTCTTTCTGTGAGCATCTACTTACTCTCACACATCTAAACTTATTTGCTTACTGTCAGTTTTAAGCAATGGCATAGCTTTTGTTAGAGTAGCTCTTCATTTCCCGTTTACGGCTCCCATACTGTCTGCTGGAAATTAGTTGTGTTCATTGAGGTTGACAAATTAATCAATACTGTGTGGACTATTCTTAAATAAGTTCAGACAAGGCTTTACAGCTAATTGTTGAGCCAGTCAATACAGAGTAATCTCACCTTCATTGAAAAGAAGCTATAAATGTCAACATCACTGCAGCCTGTTAAATGGAGCTCAGCGAAGACAGTGAACATTCGGCGTAAAGAAAATGAATGGAAGTAGGCCACAGAACGCAGCAAAGCATCATAGCAGGCATTTGAATTTCAAGATGCCGCAGCAAATCAAGTTAAGCAGAAGACGAAAACAAAAACATTGACTGCAGCTTTCAAAAGTGCACAATCTCACATGTCTGCAGCTGATTCTGGGATTTTACTTGACTGGAGCTGCTGAGAAGGGCCACCATATTGACTCCTCACAGTGCTGAAGACTGAAAAGAAAGTTCCCTACTGTTAATTTGAATTAAAACAAAAACCACGAGCTCCTCTATCTCCAATGCACTTATTTCAGAATAGGTTTTTGACTCACCTATGGCTCTCTGTAAAACTACAGCAGGTCTGCCTTTATTGTGAAATTGATACGGCTATTTCTTTTGGCTGTAGTAAATTCATCTTTCCAGACTAGAATTATGTTCCATTTTCAAATCAATTTCTCCTTTTTTTACAGTTCACTGCGCTTCATTTAAAAAAAGCAGACATTGATCTTTATTCTTTGTTCCATGAGAGGAGCAGGAGCGTAAGAGTGTTAGATTCAGGTCCTTCTTTGGCCATTTTCCTCTCACTCTGTCACTGCTGGAAGCGATTGATGCAAGGAAGTGTTACAGTACGAAGCTGTATTGATTTCCTGACACGGCCCTATGAATACTCCCTATTCTGACAATCCAATTCACTGATCTTACAGGCTTGCGTCAGGCTCTGTGGGGTGTTTGTTTGACAGGATAGAGCGGTTTCTGAAGTCACCCGAGTTTCCTGCACTGTTCTTGAGGCCAACTGAGACGAGCCGCTCGGCCTGTGACAGAATACTGAGGACATAACCCCGGTTTAATTTTCTCTTTCCAGATGGACTGGCTCACACCTGAGATGTGAAGTGTGTTATGTGAGCCAAGGTGTTTTCCCACCTCGCTGGTGGTGGGGAGAGATGCTGCACTCCGTTGCCATGACAGCGGAAGTTCTCTTTGTTCTTGGGTTCCTGATGAGTGGCGCTCGGTGCAATCCCGTGGTGCCCTTACCGGCGAGCCGTGAGCGTCTGGAAAGGGTGCTGACCCAGGCCAGGGAGGATAAACATCAGGACCGGCAGGCCTCCGAGGAGCCGCCGGCCTACGGTGGTCAGCAGCGTCCGGAGGAAATAAATTCCCTGGGCGCCGAGGGCAGCCGAGAGGCCAACAGGACTGGCGCGAGCCGGGCCCGGACGAACTCCGGCTCCCAGAAACGAGGACCTAAGGGCGGGAAATCCCAGGAGCTGTGGGGCGAACAGTACAGCCCCAACCAAACGGACGAGGGCCCCACCAGCGAAGTCAACCTCTCCCTGGACGCCATCGACGAGTACGCCTACCCGGACTACAGGGGTAAAGGCTGCATGGACGAGAGCGGCTTCGTGTTTGCCATCGGCGAGCAGTTCACCCCGGGCCCTTCGACGTGCCCTTGCCTCTGCACCGACGAGGGCCCCCTGTGCACCAAGCCGGAATGTCCCAAAGTTCACCCGCGCTGCGTTAAGGTGGACACCAGCCAGTGCTGCCCGCAGTGCAAGGAGAAAAAGAACTACTGCGAGTTCCGGGGCAAGATCTACGCCTCCCTGGAAGAGTTTAAGGTGAGCCCATTAACTGCATTCACTCATTTCTGACATGCTCAAACTTTCAAGAACTGCTGACAGAACGTTCCCCTGCCGAACGTTCAATGGAGTTTATCACAGGCACTACACAGGCGCTAGTTACCTTGCCTCGCAGCAAGCAAGCAAGCAGGCAGGCAGATTTATAATGGCAAAGGTCAGCACTTGTCTTTTCTCACACAACGCTCGAATATTACCGGAGGCTGTGTTTAGTAATGCAACTTCAGCAGTGTTTCCATATTCAGTTTGTTGATACATATGATAGAGCTACACAGTTATAACAATATCGGAACTCTGTAAAGATTTAGATGTGTGTAGGTGTGTGGATCCTCTTGACGTCCTCCCAATGTGTATATGTTTCCATGTGTGTGAGAAAAGAGAGAGAGAGAGAGGGAGAGAGAGAGAGATCTTTCATGTTTTATCTTCTGACGCTTCTTTGAGAGGCTCTTAAGGATTGCAGCCCGAGCTCGGTGTTACGTCTCTTACGAGGAATTACATTTATCAGCGCCTAATGCTTCTCTTTATGTTGGCGAGGCTCTCACCAGGAGGTTATAGCTAATATGGGATTTTCTTTTGCTAACTCGCGGTGTTACCGACAGCTCTGTGTCAGGGCTTAGCTTGTCCTGAGGGAAATCTACAGAAAGCTCTACTTTCACAGGAGTGAAACGGACGTCATCCTTTGTGCGGTGGAGTCGGGGGGGGGGTGAGTGGAGTTGGGGAGGGGAGTGGCTGCTTCGAAACTAAGCAACAGGCAGGTTTTTATGGTTGATTGCTATGTTCTGGGGTGTTACACTAAGTGCCGCCTCGCTCCATTTTTCACAGTGGAGTGCCATGCGGAGACCTCTGCAATCTACAGCCGCGCTGTCAGAATTAACCTTTGCACTCTCGTTAAGACTAAAGGTGCACAGCTTGATACAAGTGGCGGGCGAAGTGCGGCCGTCGACGGGAAGTATAGTAGCTGGCCGCCGAATCCAAACTGTATAATGATCAGCCCCAGCCTTTGTCCCACATTTGTTCTATTCCTAGACATACAGTAAAGCTTGGCTAACCAACCCATTTTGCACTCCGTTCACGCTCCGCAGAAATTGGAAGCATCTGTCTTTTGTTTCCCATTCCTATTGATTTCCCCATATCCCTTGATTGTATAGTGAAGTTCATTTCTTGACTCGGCTCTCCCTAAAATGAAGCATTCATTTCCAATGAAGTCGACTAGGATGGGACTTCCCTGTGGATGCAGCTCTCACGTTGAATGCCTAGTGTCTTAAACTAGCCAGACAGGCAGACAGGGGGTTTTTGTGTATGTGAGTGCATGTCTGTGCTTGTGTGTGTGTTTGAGAGAGAGGGAGATAGCAAGAGAGAGACAGAAAAAGGAAGCGAGAAACAGAGACAGAGTTTGAGGGAAACAAAGAGCCAGAGAGAGAGATAGGAAGAAATTAATTAAGAAGAAGAGAAAGACGCTTTATGTTGTGTGTGTGTGTGTGTGTGTGTGTGTGCTGTTTATAGGGGTGTTAATTACCATTTGTTTCCTGCTGTCCAGGTGTCTCCATGTGAGAAGTGCCGGTGTGAGCCAAGTGGAGAGGTTTTGTGCTCGGTGGCAGCCTGCCCTCAGACAGAGTGTGTGGACCCGGAGTATGAGCCTGATCAATGCTGTCCTATCTGCAAGAGTGGTGAGTGGAGACGACTCTCTTCAATTCTTTCATTATCATTATGCTTGTTTACCTTTATTTACCCGGGGAAAGCCAACTGAGCGTGCATGGTTTTTTTCCAGCAACGCTCTACTTCACATTCACACAGTTACACACATCCACACCTGGGAGCTGCCCAGTACAGCCACAGTCTGCTACTGGGAGCTGCACTGGAGCAACTGGGGTTTAAATGTTTTGCTCAAGGGCATCTCAATGGTAGTTGTTGAAGGAAAAGCACACATTTTCCCAGCTGGACCGGTGGCCTTTCGGTCACAAGCCCACTTCTGTAGCGCCAGTGGTGATGCAGCAATACTTTGGACTATTAGGAACGGTTGCATCTGATCGGATGCTGATGGGTAATGTCACCCAAAAGTTCAGCTGCCGACCAAATTTTTCCACGCCAACAAACAATGAAACCAGGTGACCGTGGTTAATATCGACCAACGTTTCTCTGGTCACGGAAAGTAAACAGACTCCAGTCGACTGGTTTCCCAAGTTGCTTGCAGTGTGAATGGAGGGTTACAGCACAGAGACACAAAACACACAGCATGCTGCACCACAGTGTTTGCAGTCACTTGGCATGAATGTAAGTCTATGTCAATGTACATATTTGAAGTAATCAAATCTATTTTGATGCATTCTCCAGTCATGCCCAAAAAGTGGTAAATCAGTAAATCAGAGTCATGCCCTATTATTTTCTAAACTGATGTATTTTTCATGCATAATTTTCATTGGTAATGTCATTTTCAAACCACTCTATTATCAGATTATTCAGCCCATCTGATGTAGCTGGAGCATATGTTCCAAATCCATCACTGCTGTCTGATAGGCTGCCATGAGTCGCGGTAGGCTTACATTTTGTGCTCCTAGGGGTTGTGAGTAAGATCCCATTGGTTTGAAAGCATTGCCCCGTCTGAGGAGGAATTCTGCGGCTCAGAGTCGATTATCTAAAGTTGTTTCGGATGATTTCAGACAGCATGTCCTAGATTATGTCCCCTTGTTTTCTTGGTGTGACTCTAATGCAACGTGGCAATGTCAGCAACATTGCCTCCTTCAGCAAAAAGAATGATGACTTGCGATATGTATCTCTGACTTGGAATCTTAAAGTGGCACGGGCTGTTTACTATAAACAAGGGGAAGCAATCTGCATGAAAAAGACATCCTTGTGATAGAGACAAGATATACCTTTCCCCAAAAATGTGTGTATTAGCCACTTTGTGTGTTGTTTGTTGACTCTGAGCTTTTAGAGTTTCTTTATTTGCACATATTAAAACAATGAACATAAAGAAATTAGGGAAGGATAACAGATTGTACAAGTGAGATAAAAAAAAACAGGCTAAAACATTTAATCTCAAAAGAAACAAGTAAACAAATAAAGAAATCAAGATGATAATTGCATTGGGTAAAATAAACTAAAAACAGAAAAACAGTGGTTACACTTTCTATGACCACATCTGCAGTGCATTAAAAGGATAATGAATTATAATGTACTCCTAATGCCTTATGGCCATTCTTTTAAGAACACGTAATGGTTATCCATGTATTATATCAGCACTCATAAAACATTATCGATCTAACATAACAAACTGTAGTAAGTACAAGCATCTAATGAATGTTTATGACTGGTTAGCAATCAGAGCTCGCCCCATTGAGATTAACAGCCTGTCTGACAACCTCTGAGAGATAACTAGTCCTAAACATTGACAAAGATATGGTTGTCATAGAGCGCGTTACCCGCTCTATTAATATTTCCCCGCAATAATCTTAGGGGATGCATGTGGTCCTTTGTTCCCATTTTTTGCTGCTCACCCACATTTTATTATGCACATATTGATCGTGCTGCGAGAGCTTTGTGCAGAGTTTGGGCAGTGCTCCATATTTTCCCCTGTGAAATGCCCAGTGGATTTGCCGGGTTGCATTCGCAGGCACATCAGTCTGGGAGACAGATGTAGATATGTGCAGACATCGATGTGCACAAGCAGAGATGTGCCAGACTGAAGGGAGTGTGCATGTATATTCAAACGTCCCAACAAATCCATGTGCTCGTTCAGGCAATAAGGATTTGTGGTTTTAAGATGGCATCAGTCCCTATTACCATAAGATTACCACACATTACCATTCAATGAACAGGGCTCGCAGTGTCGGAGATGCCATGTTACCTGACCATACATCTAACATCTGTCACAGCCTGAGAAAGAAACGCTAGGATTGGATTTTTGTAGTGAATGTTTCTATAATTAACCTAGTTGTGTTATTGCCTTTTACATATGCACCTGTAATTTGCTAAAGTGAGGAATATGTTCCTACTTCATCATTGCAGCCACTGTCAGCTCATTCAATATCCATGTTTAGGCTTTCACTCTAATTCATTTCTAGTGATGTACAGGAGCACAGCGGTATTTACCCAGGTGTAGAAATAGCCTTTGGCAACATGTACACCTCAGTTTCCCTGTGTAGTGTTCAGGCTACAGTGCTTTTAAATGGAAAAATGGGACTGCAATAAAGAGCACCATCCCCCCCTAATTGAGACCCTGCAGATTTGCCCAATTTGTCTAAATTCAGGTTGTCTGATATGGACACTTCTCTCCATCCAAACTGTCTCCTAAACAGCAGTGAGCAGTGGTTTGTCCAGAGAGAGCTGGACTCACCAACAATCGTCTAGGTCTCCCCTCTCTTTACATTATTCCTGTTGGTGTCTGCACACAGTCAGTGTAGTTGGAGATATCAGGGCTCGTTTTGCTGCCATTCATTATTGTACAGTATGAAAAACAACTTCCACAGACTTGAAAAAAGCCCAAGCTAGATAATCCATCACAGTAAACATGAAGCCTTAATAAGTTTCATTGTTCCCAAGTTGAGTGTTTTCATATCAGCGTGTGCATTCAGTGACCTCTCATTGGACCAGAGAGTATTTCTGGCTCTTTGATTGGATGAGCGAGGCTGGAGGGCGGGCCTGTCACAGTGTAAACGTAGGATGTAGACAAAACTGGCAACCGCAGACATCCTTTGTGATTACGCTATGCTCTGCTTACTGTCAATCACCTGGAAGACACCTAGAGAAAGAATTGGAAGTCTCTGCTAGGAAATAATCCCTCAAAAACATGTCATTTTACCAACTTTACTGTCACACCCATGTCTTCTTATTTGGGGCGTCTTTGGTAGATGGGACAGGAGTTAATTTCAAGCTAGGTTTGACACGTGAAGTTCGCATTTTAAGACGACAAACGACAAAAGAGAAAAAAATAAAATAAAAATCTGAGCACATACAGCATGAATTGCAGAATGATTGGGGGGAAACGTAAACTAGACATAGACAGAAGTAAACAGGCTGTAACTGTAAATGACACCGGCGTTCTCCTTTCAGGCCTTTAGTCTTTTATTCATGATGCCCCTTTGCCAACTGGTGCAGAGGTCGCGCTTTAATTCACCACCGAGTGTCAAAACCCATCGCACCGCTGTTGATCACGCCGCTCTCAATATTAGACAGCGCAGCAGCGGCCACTCCGTGATGAAATAAGGTTATCGGAGGTTGTCGCGGCGTTCCTGCGGCGTTCCTGCTGTAATGTTGTTATTTGTCTGGCGTGCAGATGTTGTTTGAAGGGGAGACAGATGCCGAGACCTCCTGAGAACTTTGATGCATCTGAAGTGTGACATCAAAGCTCAGCCCGCCGCTTCGTTAATGGCCACCACGGTCGGGGAAGGACTAACACACTCCTCCAGATGTGTGCTACCAGGATACGGAAAGAAAACTGTGACGTAAAGTGTATTTATTTGCGCATATATAAAATGATCAAACACAGAAAGGGAAAAAAAATCTGATTGAAAAAGATGAGATTGAAAAACAACAAGGGACTTATTGATGCATCTCACTTTAAAAGGAATAAAGAAACCAAAAATTTTAAAAAAGCAGAAATTTAGACATATTTATTCCAAAAAGGGAGCGGTTCGGTTTGGCATTCAACAAGTCCTCCTTGCTGTCAGGGTCTCTTACCATCATTCCCCCCCCCCTCCTCTTTACCGTTTCCCTGAATATTGATATAAATCACGCTACAATATTTCAGCGTTATGAAGTTTGATATGTTCATCAATTATGCACAGACATTATCTTGGCCTTTTCAGGCATGCAAAACCACTGCTTATGGCAGAGCACCCTGTCTCAGATGTGTTGTTCAGCCTGTATGCAAGGAGACACTTGAGGAAGAGCCAGGGGAGGGAGATGAAAGTGAGAGGTATCGCTAACATCCACCCCAGACAGTTGTTCATGAATATCAAAGAACAGCTGTGAATGGAGGCACGGTGAAATGAAAACAGGTTCCCATCATTTTTTACTCATTATCTTAAACCACTGTAACACATTGCAATTAAACGCTTTCATACCCTCTAAAGTTGGCCACTGCCGTTTGCTCGCCGCCATAAAGTTTAATTAAACAATATTGATTCATGCAAAGAATGCCCCGTCAATATAAGTCAGACAAGAAAAACATGTTCTCGATACTCTTTTAAAGTATTTTTTTTCCCTGCTGTCGATATTGCCAAATGTTATTTTCTTCTCTCTGACAAAGGACAGGAAAGGATTTAATTATGTTGGTGTCAAAGACGTGGAAGTGTTTGGAATAAATCTGAAGTTTTCTCTTGCAGCATCTGCTTTTGACGATGCTCGGAGCAAAAAAAAATAAAAAAATTTAAAAATCAATGCAGGAGAAGACTCTTTCCTCGGCACCTCGGCGGCTCCCCCCCCCCCCTCCCTCTTGACCTTTGCTCTCGCAGGCTATCGCCTTGGCAACGCACGAGGAAACAAGTGGTGCTCTTGAAGACTCAGACATTAGGGTCAACACTAATCTTGGGGTGGGGGGTGGGGGATGTGATAAACAGCCTGAACCGGAGCCAAAATCACTTCAAATGGGAGCAACACAAGACATGGGAGCCTGGTTGCCAAGAGGGATGGAGACTCATTCAAATTAAGGGAGGCATGATTCATAGAGGGCCTTCTGAGATGTGGCAGTGTTTTTTTAAGAACGCATCGAAAAACACACGAGTGGGAAAGGGAAGTTGTCTAGATGGATGGTGAAATGGCTTGATTTGTCCTTGGGAAGCAGCCTTCAACTCATCCTGACAACAGAGACAATGAACAGTGTGACAAACCGCACTATTTTCACTCATTAAATGCAAAAGCCAGATGTCCAAATGCATTTAACTGTACAACAATTCCCTCTTTTTAAAATTTGATGTCAACTTGCTATGCAGCAGATGTCATAAAAGACGAGCGGTTATGATTGAAATGTGTCGTGCCGGTTCTTATGGGTTACACACCGACTGTTGCTCATGATGTCATCAGTTCGGGAATGACACTTCTAATCTACACACCGATAGCTTTTACTTTTAGATAAACTGGAAAGGCAAAGCACGACATTGTGCATTGAATACCATCTAATAAATCCACTCAAGGTTACAGTTATATTAGCCTTCACACTTTGTTCACTTTTTTCATCACACCTCTGTATTGTATTACTTAAAAGCCAGCTCCCATTACTGGGCTTTGGGTTCTAATTGGTCCAAAGGTCACTTTAATGAAAGGTTATGTAATGCTCAGTCACATGAAGTCGTAAAAATTAGGGTTGTGCCGGATAGCTGAGTGGTTTTCAGTTTTTGGCTGGCTTATTAAGTGTTTTTTCTCTTTATTTCTTGGAAATAAAAGCTGAAGTTAATGCGACTTTCAATTACACATCCCACAATACGCAGTACGCATTGAACAACAGTCGATGAGGGTGTAAAGTAGCAGAGAAATGGCAGAGATGAGCAAATATAACCCTCAATAATACCTTTCTTAGAATGATGCCAAAGCAGTTTAGGACATTTATGCGTTGAGTAAGTAAATTAAACTCTTCCATTTAAAATCGGGCATCTGAACGCTGCCTTGGAGAGCTGTTGCTGTCTGAGGTCTTGAACATGCTGCTGGAGGGTTTGCGGCTGTGTCCCTGTAAAGGACATTGGTTATGACGGTCATGCTCCTCATGTGCAGCCGGGTTGTTCAGCCACAAGATGATGGGTAGGTAGCTATCAACAAAGCTGGAGACAACGTTCGCAAACAAACACTCACATGAGGTGGCACCTCCCTAAAACCTCGCTGTGTGCAGCTTTGCCTTGTATTTAGAAGTCCAAACTCGTCTGGCGCAACATCTCCAAAAGAAATTATTCATACTGTTGGAAAATCACTGCTGCCATTGTCTCTCCTCCCAAAGTACTCCCACTTACTGTCTTCACAAAGCAAGGTCATTTTTTCCTGCATTTATAATGCAAATTGTACTAAAGAAGTGCATTAAGACGAGTGATTTCCGCTATTCTTCTGCTTCCATTACCTTAGAATGGAGCTCTCCGGGTTTTTAACATTTCAGAATTAGGGGGTGTGATGGTCAGGATGTGTCCTCGTTTCCCTGTCAGTTCTGTAGCGCTGCCACTGAGCCAAAAGCCACAGGTGCTAATGGCTATCTTTTTCACACTCTGCCCGTGCCAGCTACTCACACACTCTAGTGACAGTTTGGGTCCAACTGTTCATGCACATGGACAATCCATTTGTCTCCTCTGCCTCGTAGGGTTACGCTGAAAAGCTCTTGGAAAGCTTGATGCGCGTGTAAAAAAAAAGACTCTCACTGCCAGAGAAAGACTGAGAGCGATGGAGAGAGGTGGATATATTATATTAATGAAGCAGGGACAAAAAGGTGGGTGCGATATGATAGGCAGAATAATAGGGCGACAGCAGTGAATGAGCACGGCAGCGCTGAATCCATGCATTAATTAACAGAAATGAGTGTCATGCAACTGTGAATGACTGCTTGACAGGCTTTGGTTTAATCCCAGCTCCAGGAGGAAGCGCTCTTGATTTATTTTGTAAAGCATATGATTATTTACCCATTTTGCTCTCCTCGCGCATCCTCGACATATGTGTCTTTCATCCGGGGCTGTGTGTTTCTAAATGCCGCTAATGATGATGAATCAATAGCGACAGCAGCCTGGGCCATGGGATGAGTTGTTATTCAGATAGGGTGTGTGCGTGTTCATCTGAAGACTTATAAATGTGTTAGGGCTGACATTTTGACAGGCCTCGGCAAACTGTTCACATTGATTGATGTGCCGGCGTGCTCCTCCTGGGCGCCGCCGTCCAATGAAACGTCGAGGCTGCGGCTGAAAGACTCCCCATTTATCAGCATCTTAATTATACAACAGAGTGGCTCAAGACCTTGTTAGTCTAAGGAAACTAGCCATTGTTATGCTATACCTGATGTTGTGGAAGCGGCTCCCGCGGTGTTTATATTTTGCCGTGCCGCTCGAGAGATAATAGATGATTTATGAGGGGCCCTTTCTCGCCAGTGGCCGAGGACAGATGCACTCTCGGCAGACAAAAGCCTTCCCGTCACACCGAGAGCCGAAAGAAGCCGGTGCTGCGGCGAGACAAGGAGGACGTTTATGTTCTATATTATGGATTTGCCAAGTTCATTTCGGTACACGCGGCGTTGGCAGAGCGAAGCGGACGGCGACAGAAGCCGGGCTCCAGTGCGGGGGTTCATTTTCTCGCATGTCTCGGGGCCACTCAGAGGGCTCCGTTCTAACAACTACTAACTTCAACATCAAAATTTCCATTAGTGAGAGCCAATTTCCTCCAAAATAAAAAATGAACAGTCCCTTGGGGCGCAATTCAGAACTGTATTAAAGCACTGCGTAACGGCGCTTAATTTGGTTTTTATGCACAAGTCCCTCTCTGCGCATTCCAACCTTGAAGTTACATATGGGGAGAAACCGCCTTGAGCGAGATTTGTGCTTGTGGTGTAGATCCGATCCAAGGAGGGTCCAACAACATATTGTTGAGTAAACCTTCTGATGTGCACACCCAAAATCCTCAGTAATCGCATCAAATGTGCCAGGTCTAAACAGAAGAAGCTCAAACTTGAACATTTCAATCGCAGAACAAGACAGTGGAGGAGACAGACATAACTGTCTGAATTGGGTCCTTAACAATTCTGTGTGATCACTATAATCCCATCATGCATTTCTTTCCTGATGGGAGCTCTGACTTCCAGACTGAAAATGCTCCTCTACGTAAAGCGTGAGCGGTCAGTCAGTGGCCTGAAGAGCATGGTAATGATGGCTAATGCCAAAGCAATTTTGATAAACAGATGCAAACCCAATTGAGGATTCATGGGATATTGAGCGTAACTGCCTGAAACTGCATTTTCCACCCCCATCATAGAGACAGACGACCCCGATGATAACTCAGAATCGTTATATTAAAAGCCATCAAGCGCTGGCCTCCTCCTATACGAGATGATTAAAGTCAAATCATGCCTGAAGTGGCCACCAGCACCATTACAGCCACCTTTACTGAGCAGCATCCTGATGCTCGTGGAGCCATTATGTGTTCTTGTGCCTTGTATAGCCTATTCCCTTTACCAAAACACTATTTTGGGTATGTCCGCATGTGAGAGCCCATTTTCCGCTGAGAGAAATGAAATGAAGGGCCGTGCATGTGGGCTGTCTCCTCCGTTCATGCTCTTCTTCGACTGACTGCATTCAAGTTCACCAGGATGTCACCAAACTATCTTAAGGAAAATAAGATAAGAAGGAACATTATTGATCCCCAAAGGGGGATTTGGTCATTGCAGCAGCGGAAGTAATAGGATACAAAAAAAAAAGAATATAAAATAAGCAATAAAAGCAATAAAAACAGTGAAGCAATAAAAGGGCAGAGGGCGGAGCCAAAGAACAGAAGCACAGTTTTTCAGAGCGCAAGTTAGCTAACAGGCAAACTTGGGCGGTCAGCTAAGCTAACTAGCTAACCGTGCTAACTTTTATGGCTGTATTGCATTTTTTCAGTTAGTAGCAAGAACAGTAGGCTTCATAATATTAGCTTCGTCCTCTCTTACCTCTTGTCTTTTTCACTGGGCTTCAGTTTAACTTTACTCCGCCAGTAAAACTGTGGTTCTCTGGCTCCGCCCACTTAGGTTTAACTCAACCAATCAGATTATTTCTGCCTCCAGAGTAGCTCTGCCTCTGAGAAATGTTTGTATAACTAAAGTTCCAATCTGAATACGGATAATTCATATATTTTGAAAGGCCAGATGTTGGTCGTGTAAGTATTCTCCACAGCACCACTCTGTGTCGTGTGTGTGCAATGAAAGTTTACCGCTGTCAATTCCAATACAAACTATATTACTCTGGGTCAGTGCATTGATTCACATGCTACTTAAAGTTAATGTCAGTTACCAGAGTTGTTGCCTGAAAGGAAAAAGGAAAATAGTTTTTTCTCCTAACAGAAGTGACATTGCAGAGTTTATAGTGATGGATTACATAATTCACATGGGTCCAGACTGACAAGGATGTCTGTATGTCGGCAATTTGATGGACTTTCAAACTGATTGGGATCTTTTGAGCAACATAAAGTGATGTGACTTTGAGTCGCGCGTTCAATCCGTAAAACACGGCGCACGCACTGAACGATGATGACCTTGCTGGGTCTGAAGTAGCAGAAAGATGGCAAATATGAGCACAAACTCACTAGTGCAGGTATTTCATCTTTAGAACTAACCCAACATCAGAGCTATTATTTCTGCTCTCTTTTGTTTTTGTTGTGCAGTCTAGTTATCTGTACACAGGCTAGAATTTTGAACCAACAAAAACTCATCTATCGTGGTACAAGTGTCAATTCTTTCTACTTTGACCAGATAACAGTTTCCACAACATATTAAACCGGCTGTACCTTGGTTTCAACAGAACAAGGGCAAAGTAAATCATGCGTTTCAATGTTTGTGAGGGTGACCTAGATAATCTGGCTCGCCACCCAAAAAAACACAAAAGAAAAAATATTAGAGGAGCAGGATCAATGCCGTATTTTTATTTTTATTTTTCAATGAAACCCCATTTTGAAACAGACAAGGCCTATTTACCATTGGGCTTGTACTTTTCCTTATAACCCCCCGCTCTCCTCTTGCCACCCGTAGGGCCGAACTGCTACGCGGACACGGCAGTGATACCCGCCGGGCGCGAGGTGAAGATCGACGAGTGCACAATCTGCTACTGCACATACGAGGAGGGGACGTGGCAGATCGAGCGCCAGGCCACCTGCAGCAAGAACGAGTGCCAGCAGAGCTAGAGACTGGCGGCGGCGGCGGCGGGGCGGCGGCCGATCAGCATGTCAAACTCTCGGCCTTTCACCCCCCCCCCCAGTCTACCAGACATCAGGGTCGGACCCCCCCCAGCCCCACGAACCGTTTCAGCATTTATAGTCACTCCTGTATTACCGAATAAAAGCTTTTATGACGATTTGTAATCCACATACAGAATATCTATTTATCTATGTATGAAATTATTTATGAATATATACAAATATAGGAGCTATTAACGCTGAACTAGTGGAAATATTTTTTATAGGCACTGTATTTTAATAAACAATGTATCGGAGCAGAGGCCAGTTGAACATAACAGAATGTATAGAACACCTACAGCCGTCTTCGGAGGTGTGAAGCCTCTGCGTCTCGACATGTGGTGTCATCCGCCCCTCTACCACCAAAGTGCAGACTAGACTTGTGCTATATCCATTTTAAAAAAGCAATGGGTAAGGATTTGCTGTGTAGAAATGATCAAGTACAGAATTAACAAAGACCTTGTCAAGGAAGAAGAGAATCCATGAGGTGACTTGACTGTTTTTCTGACTCTTTTTTTTTTTTGGATGTTCCGACGTGTTTTGATTTGAAAGTGCTTTTTTTGTATGTGCAATTCTCTTGGTACCGTGTGTTCATGTTTCAAATAAATGCCGATCTGTGCTCTGTAAATGCTCAAACGGAACTTTTCAACTTCGTGTTCAGTTTTTACCGGCTGACAAGCGAGAGAGCACTTGATGTTGTCTTTGAAACTGGTGCTTTAAATTTACTGACTACCAACCGAATAAAATGTTGACAATTCCACTCAAAGCATCATGATATGGAATGATATTGAGGTGTTTGGATGAACTCAGGTATGCTTCCTTTTGTGTTTTGAGTTTGCATTTCAGACATCAAAGGGCAACCTTTGAATGTACCTGACTTTAACAAATCCACTGAGTCGCAGTCGGAGAGCTTTCTTGTTTGCAGCTCCTGGATGAGAACAGTTAGCTTATTATACTTGGTGTGAAAGCTACTGGTAAATATTTCATGGGTTGTCATGAGTATATGAAGATATTTAGTAATGCTGCAGTTTAATATGCAGTAGATATGCATCACAATAGAAACTAGTTGGAAAGTGAGAGAAGTGAATTTCCATAGTCGCCTCAGGACACAGGCTGAAACTCTGCTATTTCCAACTGCATTAATAAGGGACAGACCGGACGCTCCAATTACATTGATCCCAATTTCCCCTCTCCAAGATTTGGAGTCTGCAAAGGTCATCAGACTTGAAGATGCCAGTGTGGATTAATACCGAATTAACGTCCAGCCGGCTTATCTTTCTTGTCTTCATCTCCCATCTGAGGATGAGGAGGAGTCTGTGGCGGAGGTGCAGCCAGGTGCTTCCTCGACCAGCAGATCAAAATGATGATTAATAATTCAAATCCCGGTTATGAGCAGTGAAGGGCAGTCTCTGATAAATGGATGCAGATGTTGTGTTTCTATTTTTTCTTTTTTTTTTTTTTTTCCCCCTCCTGTTTTCTGTTTCATTAGCAGCCTGGCAGTCCCTGTGCCACACGTTGCACTGTGCCGGCCACACAGCAACACTCTTTGATCAAGGGGGGTTGCCAGACAACGCCGCCGCACCTCCAGCAGTGAGACGTGCCTGTCAGCCAGCCGGCAGGATCGAGGTAAATAAGCCTAAATGCATGTACGTACTAGGTGACAGGCTTCTCTCAGAGCAACGGGGGAGCGGCGCCACACATCTATTAACGCCTCCGGTTCACCCTTAACTCCCCTGTTCCTATGACTGTAAAGGTCCTCTCCCTTCCAGACCAATCTCCAGCCATTCGAAAATCAAGAAATGTGCGTGCGCATACGAGTGGTAAATGATTGCAGAATTTCTCTCTTTTATCCACATGCTTACTGGTAATATGAGGCGCTCACTTGTATGCGAGGTGTTCTTCCCCTTCAGTATGCTACTAGTAAGAGGAATTAGGTCCCTGTCCTGTCTCTCTGTCCTCTCATCTACAAGATAATACTGCCTCCAGTCTAATTTCCCACGCAGCATATCTGCTGCGTATCACCCAGTAAAGCAAAGTAATGAGTCTGACCAGGGATCTTATCTATGACCCCTAACTGTTCTAGATAGGCCATTAACATTCACAATTGGCTTTGTATCAGTTCATATTTTCAGCATTTAACAAAATCAGGTAGGTGTGTAGTATCGGAGAGAAGAATGCCATGATTAAGTCTACCCACTGGAAAGGAGCCTAGTCTTTTACTTTGAAATGAAATTCCCAGAGTAGCACGCATCTAAACTGGTCTTCCTTCAAAGACATCCCATTAATTGGACACATCTGTTGGAGAAACCCATAAGAGATTAGTCCGGTCTCTCCAACGCTGTAACCACGTAATGAGGCTCCTGCCCCGTTCTGGACAATGCACACTGCTGCACCGAGGCTGGATGTGTTCGTATTAGGTGATGAAATTCATTATTCATCTGTGGCAATCAGCCAGCTCTGTCATTTGAAATGAGAGCCTTTTGGGTTTTGAAAAACCCATAACTCTGGTCAAGTGCTCATAAAAAGAGACATGAAAGCGTCATCAGCATACCAGTATCACAGCAACACTGTTTTTTTCTCTAAAACATGAAAACAAAAAGACTAAATGAAATGCCCTCCAGAGTTATTGACATCCTTGGTAAAGATGAGCCAAACATGCTGTGAATAACAAACAACACAAATAATGAGCAATATTCTATGCTCTTATTAATTAACTCAAAAACACATCAGAAAAATACTTCCAGTGTAGTAACTTATTCTAAATACAATGGCAGTTTCAATGCAGCAACTGAATTCCTCCTAATTTTGATATTCAGTAAAATTCCACTTACGGCTATTTATAACTTCTTGAGACTCGCAGTATATTTTTCCCAAAGCTTCAAGCCTCAACAACCTCTTGCATGTGAATGCATCACTGTTGTTGTTTACTCTGGTTTGCTGTAGTGTGGTTTGCTGAGTATTGACTGAATAATGTCAAGGTATTGAGAAATTGTGCGAGTTAATATTAATTTAGAAAACTAAAAGCGCTCCGCCACTCTATTTTCACTGCTTATTTATTTTTCACCAAATGTAAGATGATGCATTTCTCACATTCCCACTTTTTGACGTCTTTGATGGCATGTTCCTCAGCCAACTAATCAATTATTGAAAACCACATGATTAGTTCGGTATACTCACTTGAGGGAGAAAAATCAGCTGGATATTTCCAACTTCTCTAACATGAGGGCCAAAATTAGCTGGTTGAGCTGCTTTATAAAGGCTTAATGTACTGTATGAAATTTGCAAAGCCTCATTGGGTCTTGTGAAAGGATAATGAATGTCCACTTATTGTTTTGCTCAACTATTATGCCACATTGCAATACAAAATATAACACCAGGAACAGGGTTTACATAAACAAACCACTCATATATCTAAAGCTCTGACATGAAGCTGTATTTTGCAGCTTGCTTATGCTCCTCTGTAAGGTTAAAAATAAAATGGCATTTGATTGAGGGCTTGGATCAAAGCACTTCACTGTTGACGTCAATCAAAAGTTTTGAAAGCGCGGGCCATGGAAGTTCACTTTGAGGATTTCCCATACACAGGTAGAAACCCAAGTCAGTGGCCCTATCTGTCTGCACTCTTATGAAATGCATTAAAAGCTTCTCTGGAAAAAATGACTCGACGCAGGTGGAAATGTTCCCCGCACCCTAAGACAGGGAAATAAGCAAAGGTTCACGGTAGGTCTTCAAATCATACAGACGGTGCACATAGCTCTGCCTGCCTATATGCCAGGAAATGTTAGGGCACTTCGCTAAATAATATCTTAAGAAAGCATCTGTCAGATCTCTGAATATCATATATAACACTGCTGCATTAAGAATTCGCTTGAAGCCCCATAATGCCTTCCAGTGCTATAATGAACTACCTCCACAGACTTTCCACTTAATAGAAGTGAATAACTCCGCAAGATGTTGTTTTCTGTCGGACACGAGGCATTTTCCTCTTCAAAGAGCCAAGCCACATGACAGCTCAAGGTTATGAATTTTTAAACGTCATACTTGCAGCATTTATTTCAATTTCCGAGGGAGCGCTGAGCTTTTAACGGGAATCAGTTCAAATAAAGGCGGCTTGTTATCTGTAAGTGCATTTAGGCCCTCTGCTTAATATGGGACTGTTATCAACGGCGCGGTTCATTAGTAGATTTCCGATGCGGCTTTCACAGAGAGCCGGGGATGCTGAACTCTGCTGCGAGAATACAGAGTGGATTCCTGCCTCTGTCTCTCCGATAGTGACTTTATTCCCCCCAAATTCCACTGTTGTGAACATTAATTTCACTGGACAGCTGCTGAATGCTTTGAGAATTCTATTTGCACCTTCTGAAATGATTTCTAAGCACATCACCTCAAATCCATTAAATCCCGCTTTGAGTCCCCTGACAGTCCTGCGAATCATCCTCCCGGCCATATGTAACGTTCCCATGTGATTACGACGCCCCTTGATCAATCTAAGTGAATCGCTTCATGATTGAGCGCCCGGCTCTCCAGAGTCTGGGGCCCTGAAATTGTCCTTTATAGATTTGGCATTATATCTCCAGCGCTCCTCCTCTGCTATTAGCAAGACATTCACATTTTCAATTTCACCTTTTCTGCCTAGTCTTTGCCTCCAGATGGGGGTGACAGTCGAAGCGGCGGCGGTGAATTGTCTTTCCCTCCATCCATCTCTGAAGCACACCAGTGAGAGAGCCATATGCTTCGATTAGGTTTGGCTGAACTGTGACCGGGTCTCAGAAGGACAGGGTGTTGGAGGCAAACATCCAACTCGCTCTCGCGTTAGCGTCAAGAACTAATAAACACAGGATCTGAGCCCAGGAAAGAAAAAAAAAAAAAGGAAATATCCTATTTCCTCTAAATGACATGGGTTGGTTAGGCCAGCGCAGGTACAATCCGGCCCTATCCATCACAGGCTGTTTTAGGCCAGCTAGGTGAGTGATAGGCGCGGAGCATGTGGGAGGACAGCGTTTCAGCATTTCATCCATAACAGGCAGCCAAAGCCAATGTGACCTGCTTGCTGAATGCTTTTGAAGGGGGGGGGTTCCAATTCGAGAGAGCATTGTTGTTGATGCACACATCTGCATAACTTGCTGTCAGGCCCGGCGATGCTGTTGTGGATTGTTGGGTTATCGTAAAGGAAGCAGCTTTTGTCTTCGCCCCGCGGAATACCAAGTGTTTGTATTTGCAACACAACATTCATCTTGGGAGATTTTTCATTTTCTACGGCCCCTGTATTGTAATTCATCATCTAAGTCTTGATACACACTGTCAGAGTGCCCAGTGAATGTGTTAGCCAGCATAACTGTATATATACAGTGGCTCACATGCTGCTGTGGTTCCTCCAGGGATGTTTGTATGTGAAAATTGCGGGGATGTCAGACCTCAATGCAAACAACCCTTGACACATTTTCTTCTTTTTTTCCGCAGGAGCCCCCTAAGAACATATATAGCTCTTATACCTAGCTGACAGCAAATGGAGGTTCACAAAGTAGGTGACCACTCTGAGGTGATGTGGCTTCTTTGCTACGTTTAAGTTTCAAAAGCGGGTAATTTCACTTTGGTCGGAGGGAATGGAAACAGCTTGGGTGGGCAATATGTTGAAGGTTTAATAATGGAAACAGAGGTCTCGGGGGACAAGTCCATTTCTCCGAGCAACAGAGAAAGTCCATTACCTTCGGTGTTTCTTTGCCTAATGCAACGTCTTATTCGTAATTGAAAATCAGAGCTGTATTATTGCGTCCAGATAAAAAGCGCAGCTGTGGATGGGTCTCCTCTGTGTCACCTTTAGAAAAGACAGCTCTACAAACATCACTGATGGTGGAAATGATCTGAAACACCCACTGGACTGTGGTTTCATCTGAGCAGTTCAATTTCAAATAGCAAAATAGACGTTTATTGTGCTGTTGCCATGCGGTATCTGACAGCTCTCTTCATTTTAAAGGTTAAAAATATGCCAAACCTTGCTAATTTGCCTAATTACTTGTTTGTTGATTAACTCCTTTCTTCTGAACAGCACTTGCCTTCATTTGCATTTATCTTTGCATCGTTATGTCTCCCTCTCACAGTTAATAGTCTCTATATTTGGAAGTTCATGGGTGTGTTTGCTACTAAACTAATTAATTACTGTAATGATGTGAAAGTTGAACAGGTGACTCACAGTACAGGAACACTTTCTCTGCCAGTTATCCCCCTAATTTGTGCATTCCCTTCTCTCCTTTGCCCAACAGGACAGGCATCGTTACCTCAACTCACACTCGCGATTTACTGCTGCTTGTATATCTGCTGCAGTCAACATATTCATCAGCGAAAGTGACATTGCATTATGCTGACTCTCCCTTGGGGAATGTTAACATTAAACATCATGCTCATGCAGCATCATGATAGCCCAGAGGCTGCTTTGCGGGGGAGAGTGTGTGTGAAAAGTTCCATATTAAAAGCATTATAAAGAGCAGATTTTTTCACCCCCACCTCCCTCATGAAAAATGTACAGCGGCATATTCATTACTTCATTGAGCTAACTGAGTGTGACAAGCACAGAGCTGCAGCC
The DNA here is from genome assembly GCF_048128805.1 of Centroberyx gerrardi. Classification (NCBI taxonomy): domain Eukaryota; kingdom Metazoa; phylum Chordata; class Actinopteri; order Beryciformes; family Berycidae; genus Centroberyx; species Centroberyx gerrardi. Next base: position 7,685,289 of record NC_136011.1, on the reverse strand, counting down.
ACCGAGGGCAGGGAAGCAGCACTACAATAAAGCCTTCGGCCAGTCTCTGAGGACATGGCTACCCCCGCTGCTCATGGGAGCTTCATCTCAGCACTCTGTTTGGATTTTTCCAAATGGTTGAAGGTGCTGCACACTGCATGAGACAGAGTTTACTTCAGCCAATTTGCCCTCTATGCTAATGCATGGTCATCGGGCGGTAATCAATTCACTGCCTTTACAGTATGATGAATACAGCCCATGAGCTCTGACCCGGGGCACTACGCTATAAATAAGGCCATGCATTTTCATCAGTTTACAAGACATATGGACATAATCCAAGCAGTGGATGCATAAAGCATCACGCACGGACGTTGTGCTTTTTGTCTTTATTTCTTGCCCTTTGAAACACAGCCGCTGTTGTAACGTTGCACCAGTGTACGTCATGCATATAAAGATACTGCTAGATTTAGGTGAGACTTTCATCCCCGTAGGGTATCTACAGGCACCTGATGCATTAAAGCTTTATACAGAAATAACACGAGTCAGTCATCTATTCTCATTCATCTGTTTAATTTCTTGAAGCTTCAACAACCCTAGCACTGTTAGTGACGGAGGGTCCTGTCTGTCTGTCTTGGACGCAGGGCCTGGTGATCCACGCCCTGCGCCCAGTAGCCATGTCACCTCCTGGCCCTGCCAGTCTGATCCTGAGGTGTCATTCTGGGTCACCCTCAGCCCAGTCGTCTGATTAACAAAAATAATCCCCTGCCCGGAGGAGCATCAGCCCATATTGTCTACAGCCACAACATTAAATTGTGACTTTGCTTTGATGACCCTCTGCAACAGCAGCAGCAGCAGCAACAACCGCACTAGCAGGGGCAGCTGCAGAAACAACAGTAACAGCAACAGCAGCAGCAGCAGCAGCAACCGCACTAGCAGGGGCAGCTGCAGCAACAACAGTAACAGTAGCAGCAGCAACAACAGAAACAGCAGCAGCAACAGAAGCAACGGCAGTAACAGCACCACCACTGAAAACAACAGCAGCAGCAACAGTAACAGCACCACCACTAAAAAAACAACAGCAACAACAGTAATAGCACCACCACCGCTAAAAACAACAACAGCACCACTACCACTAAAAACAACAATACAGCACCACTACCACTAAAAACAACAACAGTAACAGCACCACCACCACTAAAAACAACAACAACAGTAACAGCACCACCACCACTACAACAACACCACAAACAACAACAGCAGCAGCAACAGCCAAAGCAGCAAAAACCACAGCAACACCACGACCACCACCACCACCACCACCTCCAACACCTTAATCCCAGAGCAACAGTTTCTTTCAGATGAATGCAGCCTGCTTAAATTAGTGGCTACTGCACTGTAGAGAGATGGGAGAGATGTGAGATTTAAATAATTTCTGAGACTGTGGAGGAGTTTAGAGAGAGGCAGACACGCTGACTAATAACAGAGACTTCAGTAACAAGGGTTGCTCCGATGGTAATGACTCCTCACTCCATAAATACCCCTACCCCTGCCAAAAATACAGTCATCTTGGGCAGGGCTTGGTATTTAAATTCCGGCAACAACAGAAGGAAAAAAAGCTTGGAATAATTGGGACACAATGGATGGAGGGATATAATGTATTGTATGGAGGATTTTTGATGTGGGAATAATTAATGGGCTGCAGAAGCAATAAATCATGTGGACCTTGGGACCTATATAACCTCATTCATTACAAATTTATGAATATGCATATTGAACAATTTGCATGGTTCTCGTGAGCAATAAAAGTGATGCAACAAATGGTATGTTTTTTATATGAACAGCCAATTCAAAAGGAGCCCACATCTCACAAGTGTCATTTGAGAGCTCCTTTTGTGGAGGAACATTGTGTGGGAGTCGGGCGTATTCACCACAGTTATCAGAATAACTCTAATTAGGCTATTTTTAACACATCCTTTTCAACAGCTCTTGGGTGTTTACATTTGCTAATGACAGCCTGAGTAAGAATCATCTATCAGCAAGCATCACCATCATCACCACTGACACATTAACATGAATTCTCTCCCAAGAAAAATGTCACCTATTAAGACTGCCATCACTGTGGTATATATAGCACACCAGATCTGCAGTATGTGTGCACACATGCGCCTATGTATTTATGTAACATATTTACATTTTAAATTATATTTTCAGACAACCCGAGCAAACTAATTAATAGGCACTGAAGCACACAGTATTTGACGCTGTTTTGCTCCAGTGAACATAAAATAGCTCTTTCAAGTCAGCACATTCACCAGATTACGCCCTTTGTGAAAAGAACACTTTTTGCATGCATGTGATTTACATAATTTTCATTTACAAGCATCAACCTTAAAAACACAGGTTACATTTGAAGTTGGATGTCAACCAACGCTAATTCTGGTCAAGCACCTCCCTCCCCTCTTGCAAAAAATGAAAAAATAAAAAATGCAAGTGTCTGATTTAGTCTACATCCCCAGTGAAAAATCATTATTATTCCTTCAGGGACTTCTAGTGTGTCTGTGGTACTCAATAGTGAGGCTATTATAGTTATGGCGACCTTGTTGTACTTTATGGTATTTTTAATATCTTAATGTATCACAATAACACTCCTATTGGGACATATTTTTGCTGTGATATTTGTATAGTGTCATGTAATTCATAAGGGATAGGGCGGAACATACAGGCCTATTTCTGATGTTATCTGGCAACACAGGCTCTTTTACTCCATCTAGCGAGCATTTGGAGGCACAACAAGCAATTACTAACTGCTATAAACGTATTAAAAATGAAACTTTTTCCCCCCTTAAAATAAACAAGTCATAGTGGCCACCTGTTGGCCTAACCATCATAAGAAGATAATATTAGGCTGCTCCTCTCTCAGGAGGGTCAGTTCGCCAAGCCCTGAGGCATGGCCAAGTCTGTCATTTAATATTATTTCCCGCCAAAAAACCGCTTATGTCGATTAAATTTAAGGGAACAAGTGGTGCAGAGACTGATGACTGACAATATATTATTATTATTATTTGGTCAGTGTGATAAATTACTAGAGGTGGGTCACAAAGTAGCAGCTCAGATGGAACATTGCCCCCCTGATATGGAATATGTGTAGATATGGCTTCCAAATAGATACCTGGGGAATTTAATGCAGCTTCCATCTCTATTACAGCGACAAAAACTATCAGATCAAATTCTGACTCAGTCAGGCTAAAGTAGGGGGGAGTGCCCACACCTTGCCATAGCCAACTGACGCCCATGTGACCCCTCTCCATGTCAGTAATATGATTCAAGCAGCAAACACAGTCGGTCTCTGGGCAACAAGAGCCGCACATCCACTCACTGCGTCATAAAGTCTGACAATGGATCCATGACACGGTTCCATCCGAGCCGCGCTGTGTGGATCTGCACCGGATTTCTCCACTCGGTCTGACCGACATCGACAATGGCTGGAGAGCTGGAGCCAGTGAAGCCGCCCTCTGCAGAGCAGCAGGTCATCAGACGGCTGAACTCCAGCAAGTACCGGGCCGCCGGTAGTGACGGACTGCTACCCAGTCGTGTCAATACGCCGTTTGCCAAGTTTAACCCCCAGGCCCGCCCCCCCGCTGAGCACGCCGCCCTGGCCCCGTTAAGAGACGACGTGCCCCTGCTGGACCCGTGCTGCGGCCAGCTGAGCGCCGGGGCCGAAGTGGACTTGGCGGTCAAAGGTCGACGGAGATTCATAGATGTGGGTCACGTGGCCTCGGCCCTGCGGGTCCCCGCCGGCCTCAGAGAGAGGCCCCAAACACCCCGAAACCCCGCCGCGCTCTGCTGCGACCCGGCGCAGGACAAGGCCTGGAACTGCAGGAGGGTCCCAGAGGCAGCCGTGAGGGCCAGCCTGGGGGGTAAAATAATGAGACAGTATTTACATCTGCTCATAATAACAGGATCTATCTATCTATCTATCTATCTATCTATCTATCTATCTACATTTATTTGTTTGTTTGCTTGTTTGTCCATATCTTTCTTATTATGATTATGATGATGATGATGATGATGATGATGATGGTGATGATGATGATGATAATCAATGATGCCAATCTGCCTCTTAGTCTGTTCATTTATTCATTTGTTTGTGTAGTTATGCATTTTCTTCTTCTTCTTCTTCTTCTTCTTCTTCTTCTTCTTCTTCTTCTTCTTCCTCTTCTTATTGTACAACTAGGAAAATGACAAAAGTGTATTTTATTTTCAACTGAATTGCCGAGAGCTATCTGTTCTCATGTAGGTCAGAGTTATAGGCCTATACTTACAGTATACATTTGTATAGTTTTATATAATTATATAGTTGTAGCCTACAGTGTGCCTGTAGCCCAGGGTCTTTATTGTTGTTGTGTCTTCCTAAGGTTGGACCAGTCCTGTAAAAGTGAAGCCGGAGTCACACAGGCTAACAACTAGTGTGACCTTCCCCAGTTTTTTCCCTGAAACAGACACTGGAAGTCAGGTGGGTGATAAAAACGTATGCATGTTCTTTAATTATCTAAAATAAGGTTTTATGAATAAATAACAGTTCAGCGTTTTAAATGGCCATATATTCATTTTTTAAAATCAAATATATAGTATTTTTTTTTCAACTTGTGCAGAGACTTATAGGCCTACAAGTCTTAGACCTAGTTTCCCTGTGTCAGCATTATTCAGTAAACACAGATTCAGATTTCTCTAATGGATATCTGAGATAATTAAATATCGACTACAGAGTACACTGTAAATAATCTGGTATGGCTGTCTGCACATTTTATGTCTTTGGTGTTTCTGCCTCAACAGCCGCAGTAAAACTACGGTGATTTTATTAAGTACCTTCAGTGTCAAAAGGTCATTTGATAAGAGGCTGTAACAGAAGAACACGATGCTGTTCATTTAAAAAAAAAAATGGCTTACTTTACCTTATGTGAGATCTGATAACACATCACTGGAGTTATATATCTATCTATATTGAATAAAGTGATGCAGTTTCACTTGTATTTGGGCTTTTAAGACAATACCAATGCCAAAAAAAAAATATATACAGCATTATTTGAAGGGAATTAACGAAAATGTTCATCTTCATGTCGAACAATAAAGTGTATATTCCCTTTTAGTGCAACAAGGTTAGGTAAAGAAAAAGAAAAAAATCAATATGTTAGTCTAAATCCCAGTAGAGAATGACCCATTAAACAGTTTACATTGCACACTCCATTTACTCTTGGCAAACAGATCCTACCTGCACTTCAAACAGACATAAAACAGCAGCAGAGATGATAGAATGTAAATATGACTATTGATTTTTAAGGAGGCCCGCTCATCTGATGCGAGGGAGTGGACAGACCACACCAGGGCAGTTCGACGTTTCGTCTACACCTCTACCACCCAGAGGTCAGTTCTCATCCTCTAGTCAAAACAGGCTGACCTTTAATTATCTTGTATGCGTGATCAATAAACCCACATCCATTTTCTGTGTTTACTATAGCATGCAGGAGGTAGATTCACTGGGAGACAAAGCTGATTTATTATGTACAGTACGCACAGCATCATTTTGTTTCGAGGGTTATTGAGAGTTAATAGGTTTGATTTTGTGCTCCAGTGATGTCATCAGGGACCGCTGAGTCCTTGTGTTGCGTTAATTGCTGCTCAATGAAACGATGCAGACGAAGCCGTAGCTTTGCCTAAAGCCTCGGGGAAGAATTAGTTTCCCTGTTAATAAGCTGTCTAATATACTTAGCGGAGTGAAGGGGGGGGCTGTTTAAGAATTCAAGTCAAAAAACAAAACACTGCAACTAAATATCTTTCGGGAATCGAGCGAATCAATTAACGTTCAAGGTAGAGGCAAGACATTTCTCTTTGGTTTGCAGGAGTTATGAGGAGGTGGGCTGGGATGCGAAGCTGCCCCGGCGCTTGCGGGCGCCAGATACCACCCTTGAGAAAATGGCTGATCCAGTAAATCAGCGCTCCTCATGCAGGCGCTACCACGGCCAGCCTCAGCTGTGGCAGGTGAGCAGTGTTAAACAACCCTTGCACCAAAGCACCGATCTGTTTACACTCACTCCCACTATCGACTGAAAGATTACCATATTTTATTTGCAACAGAGAGTTAGTGACTAATAGATGTGAAGCGGTGCATAGAAAAGGGGAAACATTTACCCTTTAAAGGTGCTATGTGTAGCATTTTTAAACATCAATATATCATTGTCCGATGAATTGTGATAACTTGGTATAATTACAGTAAAAAATGAAACCATGGTCAAGAGGATTGGTAGCCTCTATCTCTGTGGTGTTGCTGGTGTTTCTCAAAATTCAGACTACATTTCCCATAAATCCCCTTGCTTTCTGTCACAAAGAGGATTCTCTTTGGCTTTACTGAAGAGGAAAAACATGTTGGAAATTATTTTTCCATCGGCTGACGCTAGAAACTCTGACAGCTTTAGCTCCGTTTGCTCTTGAAGACAAGCATCCACATCCTGTTTTGTGCCATAAAGCAAACCAGCAGGTTTCCCTCCAAATCCGACCTGGTGGCTCACAATGTAAAATGCAGTGTAGAGGCCGGTAGAGGCTGACAGTCTTCTTAGTGATGGTCTTGTTTGTTTACGGCAGTTATACTAATGTATCAAAATGAATGTGGTGATGATTTATTGATGTCAGAATGCTACATGTAGCACATTTAAAGAAGAGATAAATAAAAGCACCAAGACAGAAGTGTAAGTTTTAGAGCTGCAACTGGAAGATGATTGAATCTATTGTTCCCAGTATTGTTCAAATGCCTCTGAGCAAAGATCAGATTACCAACCTGTAGAATAGACCACAGCATGTGTGTGTGTAGTGGAGTGAGGGTTTATGGGGATATTAGACAAAATGAAAATCTAATGTAGATGCCTAATAAATTGATCTAAAATCGATCTGTTGTCACCGTCCCTTCCTAGTCGATTGGAACGGAGTGGAACAGACTCCAGCTTCGATCCAGGAGCGACGCCAGGAAACCTGTTTCATTGTGAGCTCTTTAACAGCCGGTAGCTCTACTTCTGTTTTTCAGCACCAATAATGTTCATGTGGATCTCTAATTTTAACACAGCGTCCCCTTCCTTCTCTGTGCAGCTGCAGTCGATGTTCAAGATCAGGTCAAATCCCACTTTACAGGCAAGTACTGCATGGTTGAGAAGTCAATAAAAATGTCTTAAAGGTGTTTTGGCATGAATTGAGAAACCCAAGTTCCAGGCGTGTTGACCTTGTGTGTGTTTTGCGTGTGTGTGTGTGTGTATGTGTACGTATGCATATGTGTGCCTTTGCAGCGGTACGATTGGTTCTGAGAACATGGACAACATCGACAACATGGATGAAGACTTCCATCCTCTGACGCTGCTGAGGAATACCATCCCTCCATACACTCCCACAGCCCGGTAACACACACCTCTACCACGCACGCATACATTCACAGTGGATGTCACTCCAGAGCTCTACTCAATCAGCATGAAATTGAAGTATCACTTTAAATGTTATTCATTACACCTAGAGTAGATAGTGCAGATTCTGCAAGAGTTGATCCTGTTCAATTAGCTCAAACACTGTGATATTCCCATGTAATTCCTGGAATGGATCTCAAAAAATAGTGTGTAAACTTTCTTTGCTCTCTGTTTTTATTTTGCCAGCCGTACCACCATCCCTGGCTATACAGGCAAGGCTGCCTATGCTAATTCAGCTGCTGATGCTGCTGTCTGTATCCCAGCGCTCTCCAGTCCTGCACGCTCCTCTGGGTGAGTCTTCACAGTGGCAATATCTCTCTATACCTCTAAAATATATGATCCAGTCTGTAAAAGTGGCATCAATTGGACAGTCAAGGGCTCGAAACGAACAGTTTGTTTAATTTGTTGCTCATTTTGTAAGAGTGTCATGTTCAGATGGTAAATATGCATTTTACATTTTACATACATTTATTTTACATTCTCTAGTTTCCACTGTCACACTGTTAGTTGATTTCTGATCCTTAACACCGCTCCTCTCCACATTATACTGTACATGACTGCTTGACAGGTTTAACTTACCTCATCTGTCCAGTGGAGGGCGGTCTAATGCACTCCACCAACACACTGCCTCAGGTTAGATCCTGACGTCAATATATGGATATCGTCATATTTCACTGCCATTCCTCCAAAAGAGGAAGAAAACTCAAAGTAATCATCATTAATTCTAACTAAGTGTGTTATTTCAAAATGAATAATTAAAAAAAGTTTGGTACATTTTGAGCTTTTATTTAACTGCTGAGATCAATAATCTATTTTTCCAGGAGATCTGGCTAAAAAAGTAGATATCAAGACATAAAAGTACAACAACAACAACAACAACAATATACAAGATACAAGCAAAGTCACATAAAACACAGAGTGAAGTAAAAAGTGCTGCAAAAGGCAAGGCAGTAGTCCAATATTAAACCAGCAGCTCATAGCCAAATGTATTTAAATCTTGACTAAACAATGCCAAGGCAGCACCTCACTGAGCCTTCATTAATAGTTTAAACTTGCCAGGAGAGAGCAGATCTTTCAGCTTTAAATCATTTTGCAGCGAGTTACAATGAAAAGAGCAGGAGACTTAATGGCACTTTTGCCTAATTCACTTCTGACCTGAGGCACAAATGACAAAAACAAATCCTGTGAGAATAAGAATACAAGGAATCTGTACTTTCAGGGAATGATGGAGATTTAAATGAGGAATGCTTGGTATAGCTTATTGGACAGCAGATATTTATTTAAACTAAAATACTGTATTTTACCTCATTATAATTATGTTATTACCTCATTTTTTTTTCCTATTGGAGCTTATTTGGACTTGTTTCTTTCCTTTGTGTATTTGACTGGCATCACTTCAGAGCTTTGTAGGTATTTGCATCAGCTAAATGTGTGTCTTTTTTTGGATGAGTGAGCCGGTGAAATACACGTTGGTGGTCAGCTGATAAAGGCTGCAGTAATTGGAAACGCTAAGACAGAGATGAAAAACAATGGGTGTCATTCCTGACGATAGACAGTGAGGAAATTGGAAGTCTTGGAAAATCAGGGGAGAAAAGAACAAGATCTTCCATACGTAGAGTGGAGATTTTGGAGCAACTATGAATGAAAATGGTAAATACTTTGCCTGCACCTCTATGTGAAGCAGACCAAGCGGTGTGGCCTGTGACTAGAGCAGCAGAGGCAGCACCTCCCTCCGCCCCGGGAGCGCTGCCTGTCTGTTGAGGATGTGAAAACCTGTTTCCTAGTCGGGCCTCAGTTGAGCGAACTTTACCGGCTTTTGGAGCAGGCATCTCCAGATGGTTGAATCCAGAGCAGCTCGTGGTAATCGTGGTTTTCACAACCCAGATCCATTTTCCTGGTGCCCGACACCCCCCCGCCCCCTAAGATCTGTTTCCTCTGCTGATTAGGCCGGCCTCCCATGTTTTCTTCCCCAAAACAGAAAAAAAGACAAGTACTTGGATTGATTAACTATCTGCTCCAACGGTCCAGTTTTCCTTTTGTTCACTGTTAAGTTCCTCTATAAAAGTTCTAGTTTTGCTTAAGATGTAGAATTTATTGACTCATAAACTAGCATAATTTCTGCTATTTTTACAGGACAAACAGGGGATCGGGGAGTGGTGTTTCGGGCCGCGCTGCCCCCCTGTCCAGAATGGTGACCACGGCGGCTCCCTGGAACCCCTTCCTGCACCCCAAGACCCCAGCACTCCCTCTCTAACGGAACATGAAGGAAATATTACACCAAGCAGATGAGAAAGTTTTGAAGGTGTCAGCTTCCTTTTTATGCCATCCAATCTGTTTGTATGAATACATCTATAATGATGTGATGTCAATGACTGATTCGGAGGGAGTTGGAGAATAATGAGATGCCCCATTAGCATAATTTCCCTGATTTAGATGAGTGGTTTTCTAACTCCGGGTAGTGAGCTCTCGCATTGTCCTCTTAAACATTCGCTCTGCCTCCCTCTCTCTCTCTCTCTCATAGTGTGTGTGTGTGTGTGTGTGTGTGTGTCTGCGCACGCGTTCTGTATTTCGGTCATGAAGGGCAAAGAGAGGGACAAAACAGAGGAAATAGTGAGAGGGAAGTAAAGAAAGGTGATTTGTTGCATTACTCTTACATATTTGACATTACTAAAAAAAGTGCAGCAGGTATAATACATGCATTAATCCAATCTGCACGTAACATTATGGCATTAACCCAAGCTCATTTGCTCAGGAAGGGCAGAACGTCGGTTTGCTACATCTGCAATGCATACGTCTTTTGTGGCGTTGGATATTTCTCTTTAGATGAGAACGTAATGTAAATAGAGATTATTCTGCAGTGTCTGCCAGCTATAGCTTTAGGTCTGTGGTTTGTGCAGCTTCACGCTTACACAGGAAATAGGGATGAGCGGGTTTCCTGTCACTCTTCATCTATATTTTGTTTAGATTTACATTTCGTGGGGATTCATTTTTTTTTCCTTCAACACACGGTGTTGTGATCACTAATGCATCGTATTCAACCATACTCCCAAAACTGCCTAATCTGACATGTATAATTAGCTTATAAGCAACAAATCATACTATCATTGGTTTGTTTGGATTTATACTTTACTTTGCATTGCAGTGAATCCAGTGAATCTAGTGAATGCAGTCTGTTGGTGATTGGCGTCTTGTAACCACCAATCCATGTGCTGGACAATCTTGACTTTAAGCCTTAATTTAGGAAGCCAGCATCCATGATCGATCACATGATCTAATGATGGAAAGGATCAGACCCAGCTACTGTTAAATGAACCATTTCCAAACTAATTATCGGCCATTTTTCAGCGATTTGCTGCTTTCGGAGATGTTATTTTTCATTAGTTTCATATACTTAGATGTGGTTTTATCCCCACAGGATGCTGCTGTGTTTGCTGCTGCGTTTAAGACCAATAACCTGAGTAAACCTCCCCACAGCAATCATAATTCTATTTGCTAAGAAGAGTTCTCCTCTTCCTCGCATTTTCCAGCGTGGCTGCCAGTGGTGTGAATCTCATCACTGGCTCCCTTTCAAAACAGGGTCACAAACATCATGATTGATTCAGCTACTATCCTGCAGGATCTCTCAATGCCTGCCTCGGCTGGAGATTAATTTCCCTTTCCTCATCTTAATTTTTACTCATCGCCTCTCCATAAAAAGGCTAAATGTCAAGCATGCCTGACTCCTTCTAGTGACACGTCTATTCCAGCAGATAATTACCATAAGGAAATTGATGCTTTAGTGTGCAGAGGGGAATTTAATTTACTCTGACATCCCCACAGCATAATGCATTCCTAAAGAAAGAGAGTTTCTCAGTTTGCAATTGACTTTTTTAGATAAATTGGACTATTTAATGTGATTATCAGTCTTGAACGTCTTTGACTTATTAAGGTGTTGAAACCAATTAAGGGTTACATGCCGCTCGTGCTTCCAAATGCGAAACAGTGAATACTGCTTAAAGATCCATGAAATAAGAACCAGGCGGAATCTATTGTTCAGTAGTCGGGCGACTACGTTGCCTGATGATGTTATGAGACTTGCCAGGTAATGATATTAATTACAGCAACATGCCATGTGCAAGGTTGTGGATTAACCTGAAGGGAGCAGGGGATCATGTTTAGTTTGATGTGCAGCCTTTTGGACTGTGGACTATATGATCTTAAATGTGGCAAAAAAAAATTCAGTATATGCACAAAACCCTGTTATGGAAAACAAGGCTTCTGCAGAAATATGCTTTGAATTGCTTTCATGTGAACAGCCCATAGACTTTATGCAGCTTTTACACTCTCAGATGATGATCAATATAGCAATTGGGCCTCCTTCGGGTTTCGATCGTCCCTCTGCACTCGTTTCTCTTACAAACTTGTCTGAATCCATTGCCCTCACGCAGCCTCTCAGGCCCACAGTGGGTGAAGCTGCTGTGTCACTGGGACAGGACAGTATCTCGGGGTCATGGAAGACCACAGTCCTCTGCTGGCCACGATTGGACGGCTCTGCGTGCCCTGATAGCGCCGAGTCACGCTTCCACTCCCAGCATTCCCTCTGCCCGGCACTCAGGAGCCGGGCCTCGGCTACTAAATACTCTCTCACACCTGCAGCGTGTCCGCACGGCTTCCGGTCCGCGCGGCTTTGAGGAAGTCGGCGGGCGTTGCTGCAATCCACATTACGGGCCGTGAAGACACTGCAGGCCTCGGCGCTCCTGCCCAAAGTTCCTCCTTTTGCACCAACCGCCTGAATGTGGTGCTTCTCAGGAGATAAGGGGCAGCCTCCCGCGAAAGGTGACTCAGCAAATCCAGCAGCACGCAGCCTCTCCTGAGATAAGAGCGCTGCGCGGGGCCTGGGGACGGTGGGATACTGGGAAAAACAAGACACGAGAGAGTGGAGTGGAAGGTGCATTCACAAACACAGAGTATCTCTTTTTCTGTATAACCCCCTGCAAGCATAATCACCAGTGAAATATACAGCAGAATCTATGCCATAGTAGTACAGGCTACCTCCCTTGCTCAGCTGCTGTACCATCACATCACTGCTTAGAACCACAGCAGTTTCAGCAAAGATCCACTCTACCAAATTTTCACACGAGACGATAATGACGGAACATGATTGAAAATGAGAGACGATTTATTTTAGTAAAACCAGAGGTGTGACTCATTATTTATTTAGTATTTCCATCAATATTAATCCCCAATTTCTATTTCTTTGAATAATTTGAGACAAGATGTGGGCACTCGGTTAACTAGTTATGATGGCGCACGTGATTGACACTTCAAATTGGCATTAGAAGAAAATTGGAAAAGTAGTTATTAAACAACTTAAAAGGCTCTAATATAGTGACATGCCGCCGCTGCTGCTGTGTCGCACTCGGCTGCACAGTCCCTGCACGTCATATTCGTACTAGCAGCATGAATGATGAGAGTTGGGAGGGAGGTGAAGTGTTGCACCTCGAGAGAAGTCCCCCCGTCCGGTTGCATGTGCTGCCGGAGATCCATGGACAGTGTGTGTGGTGGCAGTTTACTCATTTACATCTGGCGTGTGCTTGGGGATTTCAGTTTCAAGTCAGGTTGAAGCAGTTTGGAATTTAGATGATCGACGTCACAGCAGATTTTCCTGTGTTAATAAGTGTTGACTTTTCTGTGACATTGATTTGGAGTTGGCAAGTGTTGATTTATCCACTTATAGAGCTGATATGGCTCTGATATGGCTGTTCAAAACTATCCAAAGTGTTAAATTAACTCTGATGAGTGTGAAATGATATAAACACTGTCATAGTGTTGATATTTACACCCTGAATTAAATTAACACTGACGATTTTGCTGTGTATCTGTGTGTAAAACCAAAGTGGAAAATTCAAATTCCAATGAATGTAATGCATGGCTGTCCATCTACAGTAACACATTTGCATGATCACCTTTTTCCTGTAAAGGAACATGTGAGCAGTGACTCCAGGACCCTGCCAGTGGCACAGTGAGGAGAGCAGCCAGTGCACAGGCATCCCAAAACAGAAAGTAACAAAGAATAAAATGAAAAAGCCTCTATACTTATGGTTCAGACATAACCGTGATGCTGGATACCTGTGATAAGGTATAAGAGGCTGTTACACTAAGAGGGAGCTGCACTGGAGAGAGAGCAGCAAAGTGCACCAAAAGAAAAAAGAGAAAAAAAAAATCTCATTATATAGGAAAGCAAACAGTTGTGTTAATTTCATGGACTGCTTCAGCGTGCCAGAACAGGTGACAGAAGGGGAGCTGCCCAATATGCAAGTGAGGAGTCCCCCCCATCCGCCTCCTCCGCGAGAATGAAATAAATAAACAATGAATGGTCCACTCTCCTTGCGCGCCTCATCCCATCTCATGCATGGCTGCCAGTAATGGTCTACTGGGTGTCAGCTTTTATTGGCACGGTACAAAGCAAGTGCCAAGGGCTTGGTGCCTCGACTCCCCGCCGCAGACTCGGCCTGTGGATAAAAGCAAGCAAAATGCCTCAGTCGAGCACAGAGACATAGACATGTTGGGCTGGAACGAGGAAGTGCAGTGGAGAGGGGAGGGACCCAGGGCGCAGCTCCATGGGGCCGCCGCGGCGCTGCGACCTTCTGCACATGGAGCCGGGGAGAGTTGGAAGAACTTCATACTGCAAACTCAAGGAATAGCAGGTAAAGTGACTTCCACCGCGCTTTTCAGCTGGGCACCGCTTCTAAATTGTGGGTTAAGGGCTTTGGTTTGCGCCACACGCGCGTTTATACTTCAGAATAGAGGATTTGCCCCTGACTGGAAAACACTGTCCTTAGTTTCGGTGCAGGTGCGCCACAGCATCAGATCCTGCTGGGTGCGTAATTCTCTACTGGTAGCCGACATATAACGGATTAAACACCCGGGACTATTTTTTTTTTAATATCTAAAGAAAGACAGATTCAATTAGTTCCCGTTTTTTTGTTATTAAATAGCCAGCATTTTATGGAAAATATAGTGGAACGTTCCCAATTTTCCATGCGTCTTTTTTTTTTTTTTTTTTTTTTTGGAAATGTAGGAATATTTATTTCTCGCACATAGAGATTTCTTTGAAATGATCCTATTTCTAAACGAGCCTACATAATAAATTCCTCAACTCATTTTTAACCCGTTTCATCGTTTTTTACTCTCTTGCCATAGCACCTGTTGCAACTGATGCGCGCACCCGAAGTGCTTCTATCTGAAGTTTACAACAATATTAAAAACCCACGTTTTCAAAAACAAGGTGGGAGTCAATATCTTCGAATCGCTCTGTACAAATTTGCCGGAGGCCTAAAACAAAAGTGAAAAGATCCTCTAACGCAACTTAAACAGGAAATAAGCACGCAGACAAATGCTATACTTAAATATGTCTCAAATGAATCGATAACCAATAAACCTGACATTTTTACCATGCCGTTAAGGAATACCTATCTGTTCGCACCACAGTCTCAATATAAAGTCATGTGTGGAGGGAGAAAAAAAAACACATTTGTAGGCAGGACTCGTGAAACTTTTTACACTGCTGACACTGAGGTGGAAAGTTGTTCAGCAACACCCATACAAAAAGAAATGGATTCACTCTGAAACATTTGAGGAAATAAGGTCGCAGGGTGTTCTCTCTTTAACACGTTTCAAAACCCAAAGTTCCTGCTGTAGAAGTTCAGTCTCTGCAAAATACACCCGACTGTCCACTGCCTGCTTTTGGTTAAATTAGCCTACAATTTAAGCATTTATAATTTTGTAATTAAAGTGGCTTTTCAGTGATGCAAAGCATTCAAGCAGTGAGTTGTCATTAATTTGATCAAATCTTAAATATCGGATTGTATTCCATTAGAAAGCAGGTTGGTGTTGTATTATTTTTTAGCATATATGAATGTGTATTTGGAGTTTATTTCAACTTAAAAATGTTATTTTGCATCAGTTTGCAGCATTTAAGGGAAGTTGATAATCCTGTAATCTCACACAAATCTGACTTAAATACAAAAACTTCACAAAAACTAGCACTTCGGCGGAAGATGTATGAAAAATCTGTTTGATATTAGATCAACTTTGAAATGAACCCAATACCTGCGAAAATAGGACTTTTTTTTTCATAGCTGAGTTGGAAAGAGAAGTGCTGAAAAATGCTGCAAACATGTCTGCAGATGCCTCATCTTTCTTGTCAGTAGAAACAGAAGTAGGAGGAGGCAGAGGAAGACAGACAGTTATTAAAATGATTGTACTGTCTGAATAGCAGAGTAGTGAAGTGTGTCAGATGCAAATGAAGGAAACTTCTTCTCAGCGCACCTTTTACTCTCACCCTCACCCCCACAATAGGCTCCCAGAACACATCCGCACTAACACTATCGACCCACTTACACCCATACATTTCATGAATTACTGATGAGAATCTCAATATGCATATTTATCCGAATTGAACAAAGGTGACCATGCATCACATTACATGGTGCTGTAGGACAATGTCTTTCCCTAATGGCTGATAAGGAAGCACCCACAGGTTTATTATTTCTCATAAGCTGATGGGCTGTGACTGAAAATAATTAATTCACTTATGTGATGGATTGTCAGTAAGTCGACTTTGTAACGGCTAAACCTGGAACTTTATATTCCAGGGCTTGTATGTGTAAAACAATAATTTGAATTATGATTCATATTATTTGCTTGTAATCATAATAAGGTCAACACTGGGGTTAATGTGGCTGTATGTCCAATGTAACCGTGATCACATTCCAATATTGATGATATAACACTGTCATTGATATATTCTGAATGCTATAATAATGTGTTTTATTGTAGAGAACAACTGTAATTACAATATAAGATGTAAAAAAAATCATATAGGTCTATATATATATTTCATGTGGGCCTCTGTGGCTTTGAATCCCAGTTATATTTGATTTATATTTATTTACTTATATTACAATACAGGTAACAGACACCATCCAAATATTTGACATATACAGTAGGACCGCATATACAGTAGGCAGCTTCATAATTCAAACTGATACACTGGAGGCCTTGTGTCACTTTTTGTTGCCTCCATTTATTTATTTTTCTGTGAATTCCCACATTCATTCATGGGTGTTTGGTTCATGTATTCCAAAATTTTACTATTTCTCCTAAACCTTCATTATGTGTGTTGTACATAAAACAGAGTAGAGCTTCCCCCCCGATATCCAAACTTTGCTGGTGTGGTCCTCAGTATCTGTTAACGGTTTGGCTGTTTCTCATCTCCACCCTGCTCCCTGGTGTAGCTTTGCACCCCGCTATGTGCAGACGCCTCTACTCCCCCCTCCCCCCACCCCACCACCAGCCACACACACACACACACACGTATACACACAAGCGGGAGGAGGACTGAGAATTTTGTCAACCCACAAGCCTCTTCCTGCCTCTCCTCACTCGACCCAACTCAACCCACTAAGACCAAAACTTTTCCAGTCCTGCAGACTCCCGTACCCTTCGCTGTAACTGAGCTGGGTGAACTGGGTGAAAGATTCCACCGGCCCCCAGTTAGTCGCTCTGACACATCGCCCCCACTTCCCCTCATGGTTACATCCTGGACCTGGACAGCATTTCAGCATTTGAGTTTAATTTTGATGAGATGAAATGAAGAAAAAGTAAAAAAAAAAAAGTGACACTGTTGACAGGCTGATTGCATGACAAAACAGCATCTGCCTTTGTCAGAAAAGTGTGTTTAAAAATTCCAGTTTGGACCAGCACAAAATTATCAAATATATCTAAAGATATCTGAACCTAACCCTATAAAAGCAATATGGGGAAAAAAATCCTAAATAGTGACAACAACTAGTGACAAAATCATCAAAGGAATCTAAAGATTAGGGCACACCTAAAAAACACAATGGGAAAAGTTTCCTAAGTAGTGTCAAAAACTTGTGTAACATGGAAAATAAGAACAGAGTGAAAGTAGCGTCACTCTACGCTCGAACAAACTACTTCCTGAATCGTCTCTGTGCACCTTACTTTCCGCATGCCTACACAAGTGGGTTGTGGTTGAACGTAGGAATTCATTTTTTTTTTTTTTATTTCTGTCGAAGACCCCCCCCCGCCCGCCCCCCCGCCCCCTCGCCAACACATCCGTATTTCCCCTCTCACCATCTGCCCAGAAAAAAGGGCACATGAGAATACCCCCCCACACACACACACCTCCAAAAACTCCAGATGCTTAAGAACGGCGGTAGTTTCGGCACAGTAACACGCAACAATCATCTGCACCAGTGACCTTTGCCCCCCCTCCACCCCCCCCCCCTCACACTCTTGCATCCTGGGCGTCTGCGGCCGTCGGAGCTCCCCGCCTCGAGTCGCCACTCCGCTAGCAGTACACTGCGCGTTGCGACAGAGCGCCACCGGCCGCTTCCCACTATTTGTTCCAAATGTGTGGAGCCATCTGTCAGTAAAACAGGAAGGCCTAGGTTCCCCTTCTCCCTCGGGCTCGCTTCGCTATTTTCGGGAGCTTCACTTCTCCCTGTGTGGCTGCTTGGACCGGGGCGAGCGGGCCCCCGCCGAGGGTTTCTTGAAGTGGCAGGAGCCGGGGGCCGAGGCTGTCGGGCCCATCTGCTGCAGGCTTGAGGGCCATCCATTATTAATGGGGCCACGTGCACTGGTGACTCCTCAGATATGCAGCCCTGGCCAGAGGAAGGCTTCTGGACTCAAACAACAAAAAAACAAAATATGGGACTCAAAGAAAAAAACCCCCCAAAAAAACAACTTCTCTGTCTTTTTGGCTCGCTCCTTTTTCTGTCTCTCTCCTTTTCTCTCTCTCTCTCTCTCTCACTCTCTCCACCTTCCTGATGCACTTGCTCTTCCTGACTTTCTGACTTTGTGCCCTCACGTTGCTATCTACCTCTCTGCCTCTATTATTTTTCTCCCTGCCTCAGAGGCCCTCTCTCTCTCTCTCTCTCTCTCTCTCTCTCTCTTTCTCTCCCCCTCTCTCCTCCTCTCTCTCTTTGTCTCTGATTGTGCCTCGCATGCGTCTGTGCTCGGGCCGCGGGCTCAGCGATGCATGCTCAGTAAATTAGAGAGAACACGAGCGCCGATCAGCTGGGCACGGCGGACGCCCGCATCCCCGCTGACCCGGGGGCCAGTTAATTTTCTGCTTAATTTTGCGGCAGTCAGTTTGCATTTTTGGATGATTACGTGGCAGGAAATTAACAATAAATAACAAATGCGGTCTGAAAGCAAACCGCCACCCCCCCCAACCCCCACCCCCGCACCCCGCTACACCGGTAAGGCCCATCAGACGGAAGCCCCAGCCGCTCTCCAAGGGCTCAGTCTCTCTCTGTCAGACTCGTAATGAAAATGTCTGTAATTCTTTGTAATGTAATGTGGGGGACAGTGGCGCGTCTGCGGCGCTGACAAGAGCGATCTCGCCGGGGTGACGGAGTCGCGCGGGGAGAGGACGCCCTTTACTCTGCTCCGGCGTTTTATAATGTTGTTTCCCCGGCCTGCTCTTGATTAAACTTACACACATCTCCATCTCCGTCTCTGTCCCATTAGAATACCTGCACCGAATGGAGACAGAGGAGGCCCAGGAGATGGCCCAGATGCCAGGTAAAAGACCCGCCACTGCATGATTGAGCTCTTACAGGGCAGAAAGTAGATACAATAGGCCCCAAAACAGCCTCTCTCTCTCTCTCTCAGGTAATTTTGGTGGTCCTGAATGGGACATGTTGAGGGGGGGGGGGGGGGGGTTTTGGCGAGGTGAGTGATGGGTGTTTGCTGGTGTGTGTCTCCCCAGGCAGGGACAGCCCCCCTGCCAACGACACGTCTGAGGAGGCGGAGGAGCCCATGGCCGTCCCGGAGGACCTGTCAGCCGGCTCCGCCCACCAGCAGAACAACAGAGGGGACAAAGGTATGGGGGGCTGGGGGAGCATTTCCAAACGCACCTACAGCCAATCAGAACATCATGAATGCTTGTGCAAGTGAAGAGTAAATCAACAAATACACAGACTGTGCCATTGCTACATATAAATTCGTCAACTAAAATCCCCAGTTTGAGTGTCTCCCATGAAGCAACAAAAATGAATACATTCCCAAAGCATCCAAATCAGAGTAAAATGGCAAAATGAAAGTAATGCCAGCATCAAAAGTATACTATCAAATAAAAAAAGCATAGTAATGTTTTAATAACTTAATCCCACGCACATGCAGCGGGAGATATTCGGTGTTCCAAATCCCTAGGAAAAATTAATTTACAGCTGCAAAGAGGCACATTTAGGTCATTGGCAGAAAAGGTAAAAAAAAAAAAATAAGCTCTTTGATCCATGGCATGTCATTAATAAGCAGAATCTTAAGGAATTGCTAATGTGGCCTTGATTTTGAGCATGTGAACATCCAGCCAGGGAATATCATGGTGAAAACGAGGATGAAACATCCCATCTGTGGCGGATAGTTATCTCCACTCTCTTCACTTGGGTGGCATGTCAGAAAGCAGGAGATGTTTTAAGATGGAGGTTTGGAGTCATTACGGTTCATTAAAAGCTAATTGGTTTTACATGACAGCAAGATGAATCAGATGTGACACACAGCGCTCATATGATATAGTTTTGTTAGTTTATATGACACTTAATTTCATGAAATACACTGATGAGGAGAATCCAGGTAAAAGCCATTATCCCTTATTGATTTCCATGATTAAATTTATACCAATCACAAAGGAGGAGATGTAAATAAAAGAAGGATTTTGAAGCTGTACACTGAACATTATGAAAATGATTCCATGTGTCAGTGTTTTTCCACTCATCCAGATAACGGTAAAGATTCGCCGCCGAGCGCTTTGAAGCTAGTCAGCTGCAGATAGTCAGAAATAAGATGCGAGGGGAAACTGAAATAGGATGTGTAAGAGTTTCCTAAGAAGAACTTCAGCCATCAGACAGTTTCAACACTCCTGGAGATAAAGTGTTCGGGAACAGAGCCAAGCTCACAGATCAGCGCAGCGCATCACCACGCCACATAGGTCACACACCTGCACACACACACACACACACACACACACTCACACACACGCTTACTCACACACGCTCTTGCTGTGACTTTACAACTGTCGAGCTGTCATGCACAGATCTCAACGCACGCAAGGATCTCTGAACACGGCATCTAATTCAGCCGTAACACTGTTCGAACAAGTTAGTCAGCGTGTGTGCAGCCTCGCTGGCCCTCATCGTACATAACAACACGCTTTTATGTGACAGTGTTCATCTGATCTCAGTCGATTGATGGAAATCTAGTATGATCTGGAGAAAAAAAAGGGAAATAGTCAAAGGGGAAATTCCTTAAATGTTTTATCGACTTTCATTGGGGGCAAGGAATAGGTTCTAAAGCAAGTTTGAGAGAGAAAAGGGGCAGGGCTGACAGAGTCGATGCATGTGTGTGTGGATGCGTGACTGCATGTACATGTGTTTCTGTCCGTTTCCTATAGATACGATCACCTTTGTGTGTGTATGTGTGTGTACATGGGGACAGAGAGAGAGAGAGAGAGAGAGAGAGAAGGGAAGTGTCTGGTATATCTATGCATCGCTGGCTCTCTGATAAAGCCCAAATGTGAGTTGTAATTATCAGGCAGGATCATGTGCTGCTCGGGCTTCTGTCGTGAAAAGGGCAAAAAGCAGAGGGACTATATGTGGGACACGGGACCTCAAAGTATCGAGAGCTCGAAAACCTCAAAGCCAGGTTGTTTCCTGTTCCAGATAAGTCCTCGCAGTTAGGGATTGCCATCTTTGAAAGAATAAAATTAGAAATTCACACTTCAGACAGAAAGTAGGTTTTATTGTTTCTTATTCCATATTATTCTATGGTGTGATTGTCTAAACCTACTGATGCTTATTGTATTGTCTTGTGTAGCTTAAACCGCCCATTTGACACTCCAAGCCAGTTAAAATAAGCATTAAGAATCATTTTACCCAAGTGTTGAACACGGATGAAGTCACATGGGGGGTTAAAATGACCCGTCATGACATGAAACGATTTCTCTTTCACTTTGAATGAATCAGAAGGCGCCATTCGGAGACATGAAAGCTAAAAGCTGCCAAGTTCCCGAAAACGTGGAGGCAATAAGTTTAAAAAAAAAACAACACACACACACAGTGCGAGGGGGGGAAAAGCAGACTCTGTTTTTTTTTTTGGTGTTCCTTATCGAGTGCGAGTTGTGTCGGGTGTGTTGCTGCCGTGGTTTAACACATGTGGTTCCACTACCTTGCACACTGGGCTATTTTCAGGCAGTGAGAGCAGCGCAGCCCTCGAACAGGAACCTCCACCAGGCTCCCTGTATTTCCACACTGCAGACAACAACTAACAAACATGCTACCTCGCCTCCTAACTGTCGTCTACCTCCTGCTAATTTCCTCCTCTTGTGCCAAAACTGCTTGTCTTAATCAGTGCTATATTTGCTATATCTAACATTTGCTGTTATCTCAATATTTGTTGCCTTTTGGCTACACTGTGCCATATACTGCTAGGTTAATAGTTACCCTATTATCTATAATCTGAGGATAATATTCAGACCAACATCAAGCCATTTTATTGCAACCGTTTTGTTTGTCCTCTATGCGATCTGACACTTGCTTCCCAAAACGAGCAAATCAGGATGTGTGACCGTGACAAACATGATATAAAGTAAAAGCTCTTCTTCCTACTCCCGATTTAGTCACAACTTCCCCATATCCCTGAGAAGCTGCAGCCCAGCAGTCATGGTTCCCTCTGCCTAGTTCAGCTATAACATTGCAGGGTCACACAACACCCAACTGATGATCAGTCCAGTCAGACCGAACAGCCTCACTGTTACATTAAAAGCCTCAGGCCCATTCACTTTCTCTGGAGAGACTAAAACCTGCAGTACATAGGGATAAACATAAAGTATTTTTAGTTATACAAGATTGTGATTAGGGAGTTTTTTACTCCAATCAACCAATTTCCCAAAATCAGCATTCATCTAGGTTAGACTAGTTAGACTACCTATATGGTACACACCTGTACACTAATGTGACTATTGCCAATACTGTGACTAAGGCAATAGTCTGATAGGGTTCTGATAGCCGTTTACATGATACCATAATTTGACATGTGCCCATAACAATCCCATTTACATGAGTGCACTTGTTTTTTTTGATTATCCAGGGAGAACTGTGTAAATCAGAGATTTTATTGCTAAACCCCTCTAAAAACAGCATCACATCCATGTCTTGCAACACGCGTACCATAAACTCTTTCTTTTCCAAACTCCAAAAAGTGTCGACTCCTGCCAGTCCACTTCCCCTCGACCTCCACATAACACCATGAGCTGGACTCACGCGCAACTTGACCGCTGTTCAAGTTGAAATGGGACCTAACTGCTGTCTATTAATGCAAATACAATTGGAGCGCTCCACATATGTCACTGTGATTACGCTTTATTCGACTAAGAGCATAATGGCATTAACATAATCAGAGTATGGTGTTTACATGCGTCCTTCCTTACTTGCCTTATTGTCTTCGCTGCATTATAATCACATTTTTGATTTGCATGTAAATGGGTCAGTGATAGTCTGATTTGTCACAAGTTTATACAAAATTCTGGCCATGACTCTGAATGGCCAGAATTCTCACCCTAACTGAATTTTAGCAACACTGTACACTTATGAGGAGAATCCAGGTAAAATAAATCTATACCAATCTCAAAGGAGGAGATGTAGATGAAGAGAAGCAGTCGAGTTAGAGAAGGATTTTGAAGCTTTGACACAACTGAGATGTGGATTGTGCAAAAAGGGCTGCAACTCAATACCAGGAAGATGTCCCTACTACATTCTGTATAGTGTGAAGCATGGCCTTCCCTTCCCCTAGTGTTTGCTGTGTCACTTCTGCAGCGCAGCCTGAGTACTATTGACACATGGCTGGTGTTTCTCTTATCTCATCTGCTCAGCAGAAAGACACAAGAGTTTATCCAACAAATGTCAACAGTCAGTAGACGAACACATTGTTGTTTATGCAAGAGCAAATAAACCTGTGATAGAACTGTGCTGGAATGGCCGATCTGATTAGGTGAATTCAGTCTGAAAAAGCGATCATGAGCATCTTGTGATCCCATGCCATTAGTTCTCACATTTGTGTTCCCCCCCCCTGCTGTCTGAGTGAATGATGCATTATGGGAGATATGTTCCCCACAGCGACAGTGAAAACAAGCCTCCCGCAAAACGCCTGTTTCAGTTACAGGCTGTTTTACAATTCCTTGCCTGTGCTTCCCTTTCTGTCACTTCTCCATAATTCTTGGTATTTCGGTTAGACAGGCCCTCTTTCTGAAGCTTCCCCTTTTCCATAGATTCCTATATTTCATGATTTCCACTTCTTCCTCTTCGGCTGTACAAACAGAGGTAGAGGCATGGGGAAATCGGGCTGCCACCGTGACATGCAAACCACAGGCTCGTAGTTGTGGGACTTGCAAGATTTCGGGTTCGGTTATAGACATTTCTAAACGTTTCTGAAGTTCCCTGGTGGGAAAAGAGGGAGCTGACAGTTTGACACGCAGGCCACTTCTCTATTCAGATGAAACTGGGAACATAAGCAATCAAACACAGATGAAAGAGTTTTTATAATAGCTCCACAGATAATAGATATCATTTATTAATCATGCAGTATTTACTTCAGGTGCTCTAAAAAGCTGCAAATTTAAAGAATTAGGGAAATTAAGACCCTTTAAAATGCACAAGATAGTGAAAAGGCGTGTGTTTTTGTGTGTGTGTGTGCGTGTGTTCACCGTACTCTTTTGCGCTGATATACACCGCTGCCGTCCCTAGTTTCACACTGTTTCCTGTGTCTCTGTTTCCTGTTTATCTTGCTGTCATTTGTTTTACAAAAGTGTGATGGTGTGAGATGCTCTGTGCGTTTCCTCATCCCATCGCCGACATCTTCAACCCAAAGACACACTCTGCACCTCTGTATCCTTAACACACACACTTTTGCATTGGAAAGCACCAAAATGAGCTTGTCGAATTGCATTCAAAGTCTACAGTTTAAACATGCAGGCTGGCTGTTTGATATTTGATGTGTGTGCAGTGATCTTATCTAATATCTTTGTTGACCTTGCTCAGACTGAAGTCACACAAAAACACATGAAATATCAGGGGAAGTGTTGCAGTTTTGATGTATAGCACATGAAACTGTCTTATTGTCTATTTAAGTAAATATGTCATTACAAAGCCTTTGTAGTTGTAGTGATATTACAAGGTGATTGCAATGCTAATACATGCAGGTTCTCCCCTGATAGTGGCAGCACATCAAGAGGGAATGAACAGAAGCACATGTATACAGTGACTAATCCATAGATAAATACAGAAATTGGCACATTGTCATCATGTGGATTTTTAAGGTTCAGTCACATTACACTTGGAGCTCACCAATAAGTCAAGCAAACTGAAAGAGAGGCACACCCAGGTTCCCAAAGCATTTCACAAATTCACATGTAGCAGCATTGTAACCTATAACAAGAGAACCAATGCTCGTATTCTAAACCGTGGCCCCCCTGCCCTCTTTTCCAGCCTGTAACATTAAAGTTGAGGCTCGCAGTGATGAGGAGAATGGGCTGGCCTGTGAGATGAATGGCGAGGAGGAGGAGTGCGCGGAAGACTTGCGCGTGATCGATGCCTCGGGGGCCAAAGTGAACGGCTCACAACCGAGCCCCGACGCCAAGGCCTTCTCCTCGGCCGGCGGTATCCGGCTGCCCAACGGGAAGCTCAAGTGCGATATCTGCGGGATAGTTTGCATTGGCCCCAATGTGCTGATGGTGCACAAGCGAAGCCACACTGGTAAGCCACCTGCGATACTTCTTGCCCTTAACCTTTGCACCCATGTTCACTGTTAGCAATGATGGAGGGATGAGGCTCTGAGGGGTTTAGAAGCGGCTGAGAAAGCTGGGGGTCTGCTGTGGCTCCTCCCCTTCAGCCATTTTTACAGCTTTTCCGTAGCTTCTTTGATCTATTTTTGTCTTTGGTGTAACTCCTTAAAAGGCTTTCCCCAAGTTACACACCTCATGTTAAGTTTAAGGTGATTAAAACTAGACATTGCAGCGATTTCACTTCATCAAGATGGTTGTCTACTGCTATTTCTTTGGCATTGACACAAGCAGAATCAGCAGTGTATACCCAACTATAACCATATCTTCTTTGTAGTAAAGCCTGCATACACACCAGTAGTAATGGATTCTTAGAAATAAACCCAAACTTTAGAGTTTATACTTACACTGAGCTGTAGTTGTATTGGCATCCAATGCAATTGGCTGTATATAGACCTCTCTATGGTGCGTGAAATAGACTTTGAGAATACCATTAGCAATTATTATTGTTCTCTAAATGATTTTGAATTACCACACGACAAGCAACAGTAGCTGATCAAATTGTTGTGTGATAAAGTAGAAGAGACAAACTCGGTCCGAAAAAACATGCCCTTAGTCGAGAAACAGGATCTCTGCCGCAATTAAATGGGATCTCCATGAAATGACAATTATCTGACTATTAAAAGTTTTTCAAATTTCAAAATTGATATTCTATTGTAATGAACCCAAACCAGTGGTGGGGAACATTTTTGAAAAAGGCACTTAACTGTCAAGCTTTAGAAACTAATGAAACCCAAAATGGAAGAAAGGAACACTAGACTAATGTAAATGCAAAAGAATGTACAATAAAAGATATAATGAAGTGCCTCCTATTTAAATCGAAAATATTCTGTGGTGAGTCTTTGCTCCTGAAATGCATTTTTAATGAGTTTCCTTTTTTATATATTTTTGCTGCTTCACTGGTGACTCTTATTTTATGGGGGGCCTTTGAAAAAAAAAAGCCATATTAAAACGTTCTCACAGAATGCCACAACACTCGGAGAGGCTGGATATTGGTTTATTCCAGAAGCGCTGATCAGGAAGACTGGCTCTCAACACAAAGTGTTTCCTTCGCTTTATTCAAATGAGGCTGAATTTGCATTGTGATGTGCCGCTCTTATTTTAGAGACGAAGAAGAGGAAAAAATGAGATTTTCAGATCAAATTGACCTAGGCAATGGTGCATTACGGAACTGGCAGGCTGAGTCTGAAAGGCTCTTGTTCGATCAGAGCGCCGGCAGCCGGTGGGGCAGGGGGAGCAGGGAGAGACGGAGTGTCACTCTGCTGTGAAACCCTCCCAGGCTGCCGGATCGCTCCCCACCCCGGAGTCGCGCCATCATCCGCCTTGTTCTGGCGCTTGGGATCTCTTGTAGTGCGGTGACCCCACATTCACGGGGCCCGCTTTTTTTTTCTCCATCCGCATAGTAAAATTAAAACAAAGGCTTTGCGCTGTTGTTGCTTTTATGTTGTCAGTGGGATCGTGAGCTTAAGGGAATGTAGTGCGATGAAGAACCTTAGCATTCATACTGATAAACTATCACACTGCTTGATAGGATTCATGTACAACAAAATAAAAATTGGGTGCCAGTAAGAAAATAATTTATACTTAAATAAAATGAGGTAGTGTAGTACAGCTTCAGGATTTCTTCAAGTGTTCCCATCCCATTCAAAACAATTGTATGTATGTGTTGCACAGCATTGTTTGCATTACCTGTCTTAATGCACAGCACACTTTAGATCATCAGTTTTGTTCATATTCATTATAATCTAACTGTCCAAATAGCCTTTACAGCCTGTGATACTGCTTATATTAAGTGTTTTCCTGCTCCTTTACAGTGACGTGTGTGTGTGTGTGTGTGTGTTGTGTGTTCTTGTCCTCAGGAGAACGTCCTTTCCAGTGCAGCCAGTGCGGTGCCTCTTTCACCCAGAAGGGCAACCTGCTGCGTCACATCAAGCTCCACTCGGGGGAGAAACCCTTCAAGTGTCACCTGTGCAGCTACGCCTGCCGCAGGAGGGACGCCCTCACCGGTCATTTGCGCACCCACTCTGGTGAGCATGGTGTCACCCAGGCTAAAAAACACATGCACTCATGGTAGTGTTAGGAACTCTGGATTGAAGAGTGTATGCATGGCATTACTTCCTTTGCACTGTATAGGAGCCAAGGGGAAGTAGACAGGGTGTAGATATGGGTGTCACTTTATTTGCAAATGCTTTGCAGAAGTTTCTGTTGATGACATGTTTGAGTGAAAACAGGACACTTACAAAGCCTGCTCTAAATATTGTATTTATTGAATATTAAAGTGGTAATCCAAGAGATTTTTATTTTTATTTTGATGACATCTTTGCACATCTCAGCGCTCGTTGCTGTGGTGTTTCTGCACCGCACTTCCCAGAGATCACCTGTCAATCAAACAGTGTGTCCAGTACTGTGACGTCTTTTTCCTTGGATTTTCTGTTGATGCAGTTTGAGTTTCTGTAGGTGGCGCTCTTTTCTTTGTCTGTTCAGACATGGTGGCTATCACTGCTCATGCTAACTACCCAGTTCTTCTTCTATTTATTACAAACAAACCGGAAACATAAAACGCATCACTTCCTGTGTGTCAGATACTTTTTCCCAGAAAAGACCTACTAGACACCAGATATTTAGAACTGCAAATGCAAAAGCTTTCATGAACTGGCTTCAGGTTGAATCACTATTGTGTTCAGTCAGCAATAGAGAGTAGCAAAAGAGACATTTATTTCTATAAAAATGTCATGGATTAAAACTTTATGATTAGCTGTTACATGGTGCATCATACTGCTCTGTTGACTGATGTAACATTATTTGTTGCAGTTGGAAAACCCCACAAGTGTGCTTATTGTGGGCGGAGTTACAAGCAGCGCAGCTCTCTGGAGGAGCACAAGGAGCGGTGTCACAACTACCTCCAGTGCATGGGGCTGCAGAACAGCATCTATACAGGTTGGTGCCTCACGGGACGCACACTTCACCTCCACCCACTCTGATGACCTACTTTACCCTGAGCGCAGGACTCGCTATGCATGCAGTGTCAGTCTACCGTGTCGACAATGTTGCAATTACAAAATGCTCCAACAGGTCAGGCTAAATTCATCTCATTTATATTTAAAGTAAATATAGTGTTTGTTTTTTTTCTGATGGACGCTGGCTCATGCAGAACTTCTGTAGTTATTCTAAATAACTGTGCGATAGTCATGAATTTTGTTGCCACATTTCAACTATAAAAATGTTTCATTGTTCATATTTACAAAATGAACCCACTATAGACTCATGATTAAAAAAACTTTACATGTAGGGTATAAACTGCTGGGCTGAGGCTGAGAAATACATTTACACTCTGTCTGTGAACATTAACAAATATTTATAGACCAAGTGCTTCACACGTGTCAGAACAGTCCGATCTGTGCTCTGTAAGAAAAGCACCTTCAGGCATATGTTATCACTGAAAGACAAGACCCTCTTACACTAATTCCTCACTTTGAACAGATCAAATTCTAAATACTTTGACTCTGAAACCTACTTTTCTGTCTTGCTTTCCAGTAGTAAAGGAAGAAAGCAACCAGAATGAGCAGAGGGAAGACTTAAGCCAGACGGGATCTGACAGAGCCTTGGTGCTAGACAGACTAGCTAATAATGTAGCTAAACGTAAGAGCACTATGCCACAGAAGTTTGTGGGTAAGGGCTGAAGTCTGCTTCCTTTGTATATCAACAATGACATTTCTTTTTACTGAAGAACTGTGTTGTATATCAGATAGTGTTCCATTTTTCTTTGCCACCCTGCCTCTGCTGAATGCATGCAGTTTAACCTGATCATCATTTGTGCCTTTAATTTGTTTTGGACATTTTTTACTTTTAAGCCATATTCCTTTTAATGTGTGTTAGGAAAAAATATTTTTCACCATTTACAAAAGTGTTTAATTGTTTTAATCCTTTATATTATAGACAGACTATAGATATAGAGAGAGAAATGAGGATATTGCAAAACAGGAAGAGAGATACATTTTCTGAAGTGGCTGAGGATAATGCAAATATGAGACCATGCAACAGAAATACTCAGTAATAATGAGCAATATCAGTACCAGAAAGTTAATTAATTAATTAAAGTGAATCACAGCTAGAGAGCAGCAGGTACTCTATCAAGTTGCTGAGGTCACAGGCTGTAGGTTAAGTGCATCAGTATGACCTCAAGTGTGATATCAAGTGTGACCTTCACATGGCCCTGGCCCCTGTGACCCTCAGGTGATAGGCGTCTGTCGGACCTGTCCTTCGAGGGCGGGGCGGGGGAGCTGATGCAGTCTCACGTCATGGACCAGGCCATCAACAACGCCATCAGCTACCTGGGGGCCGAGTCCCTGCGGCCGCTGGTGCAGACCTCCCCGGCCTCCTCCTCCGACGTGACCCTGGGCTCCATGTACCCGCTGCACAAGCCCCCGTCGGAGGGCCACGCGGGGCCGGGCAACGTCCTGTCGGCCAAGGACAGCGCCGCCGAGAACCTGCTGCTGCTCTCCAAGTCCAAGTCGGCCTCCAGCGAGAAGGACGGCTCGCCCAGCCACAGCGGCCAGGACTCCACCGACACCGAGAGCAATAACGAGGACCGGCCGGCCGGCGGCGGGGGGGCGTCGGGCCTCATCTACCTGACCAACCACATCACCTCGGGGGTGCGGAACGGCGTGCTGCCCCTGGTGAAGGAGGAGCAGCAGAGGCAGTACGAGGCCATCCGGGCCAGCATAGAGATGGCCTCCGAGGGCTTCAAGGTGGTGACGGGCGACGGCGAGCAGGTGAGGGCGTACCGGTGCGAACACTGCCGCGTTCTCTTCCTGGACCACGTCATGTACACCATTCACATGGGCTGCCACGGCTTCAGAGACCCCTTCGAGTGCAACCTCTGCGGGCACCGCAGCCAAGACCGGTACGAGTTCTCCTCCCACATGACGAGAGGGGAGCACCGCTACTGAGCCGCAGCGTCAGAAAACACACACACACACACATACACACACACACACACACACACACACACACACACACACACACACACACACACACACACATGCACATTCAATAAATACATGGAAATACATATTGTAAAATACACTGTTGATCTCTGAAAGTGGTGGTTTTTTTATACAAAATATGCATGTTTGTAGAACACAGATAAAAGAACACATCTAATTCATGAAAGAAAACAACATTCAATTTCAAATGCCATGTTCAGGAGGAAAATTAATTCTTCATGTTTTTTCTGAATTATTGTTCAGTGAAGGCAAAACAGTTACTGTGCCTCAGTACTGTCACATTATAGGTTTGAAGTCATTTATTTACAGTTGCCACCTGTATAAAGTGTATAAATGTGTCTCTTCCTTTGGATATCCAGGCAGCAGCATTTTGTTTTTCTGGTTTTAGAATAAAAAAAAGATTTTCATCTCTACATTAAAGTATCTCTATACTGAGCTGTCTGAAATGTTAATAAAGGATTCTGATTCTTTTCTCCAAATGCTTGCAGCGTGGGCGAATTCCTATAAATATTGGATATGGAATACAATCAATACAATTTTTTACAATCAATGTAGAAAACCTGCAAACCCATTTAGTATTCATTCCATTACCAACTTTAAACCTGTTATTCTATTTGTAACAACTTTCCTATTATTTATATCACAATTACATGCCTGTCTGTTTTTGTATTTATTACAGTGTTCAATGTTTTGTCTGTAGAGTAGTTCTAAAAAACTGCATCCCTTTCTGTTCAACTGTACTAAATGTGTTTGAGTTAAAAACATGACTGCTGCTGGAAGCTATTTTTGGTTTGACAAAAGAAAATGTTTTCCTGGTCTTTGTTTTATACCTGATGGCTGAGAATTGTATTACTCGCAGAATATGAGCCATTTGAGGGTCCAAGGGAGTTTTATGCTTGCAAAATATCAATAAAAGATATTTTATATATGCACCGAGTATTCACATGTGTTTTTTCATCAAAATGAGATTGCAGTAATAAGGAATAAGTAGCAGAAATTTGCTTTTTTTTTTTTTTAAAATACTTTTTATTGAGTTTTAAACAAGGAACAGCACATCACACAGAACAGTGCATAATAACCCCCCCCTCCCCCCCCACCCCAGACAGCTATACAACACATCCAACAAAAACACAGAGACATAGTTACACAAGATTAATTAATAATAATAAAAAAAAGGCACAGAATTAAACCTAAATAGGCATTAAAGAAGTATGTTAATTAATCATATGAAATTAAGTAAAATATTGTTTCCAGTCCACTGTATGTATATGTAAGTTTAGGGTAACCAGTCATCAGAAGCCGTGTCATGTTGTGTGTCCCATAATTGGGGTTATGAGAGGGGTCCTCCACTCAGAAAAGTGTCTACCCCTTAGAAGTAAGTTCTTCAGGTCTGCAGGTAAATAATCTAGGAAAGGTGACCAAACCTTCAAAAACAGCTCATCTTTTCCTCTTAAGACAGCCTGTAATCTTTGGGGAGGGTGTTAAAAATCTCTCTGTACCAGAGAGTAACACGTGGCGGGAAGTCTTTGATCCAATTGTGCAAGATGCACTTCTGAGCAATTAAAAGGAGCTTCTCAAGAAGTTTGTAGTGTGATGCAGGGAGATGCAATTCCCTGAAGGGAAGGCCCAAGAGGAAAGCACCAGGGTCTTTTTTAATCTTTATTTTAAATATCCCACTAATTACCTTGGAAATACATGCCCAGAAACTGGAAATTAATTTACACTCCCAGAAGCAATGGAAATACATCCCCCTGTCAGAATGGCACTTAATGCATAGGGGAGAAAGGGAACGATTTATTTTGTGCAAGGTAACAGGGGTGATATGCAGCCTATGAATAATCTTGTACTGAGTCTCCCTCAGTCTGTTACATGTAAACGTGGATCTGATCAAGTCTATAGCCGCCTGCCAATCATCTTCAATATATTCAGTACCTAAATCTCTTTCCCATTTACGAGAAATATTTGGCAACTTGTATGTGTCAGAGGAACTGAGAAGTGAATAAAATGATGATATAAAATGTTTTCCATTTTGGCGCTCCAAGATAAATCTCTCTACGTCACTACAGGGGAGGTAGAAATTTACTTATTGAACTTTTACAGAAGGTAAATAAGAAGGAAGCTGTGAACTGCTTTATTGCAGATGAACATAAGGCTACTTGTAATACATATATACATAGGCACATCATCATATTTATTTATACATATGGATATTTAATAGCAAATGTATATATTTTCAAATGTAGGGTATTATTATTATTATCTTAACTGGATAGTATGAACCAGTTGCCAAACTATACTTTATTGTCTACATTATAATTATTATTCACTGGCTGTTCACAGTATATCTGGGCCAAGCTCAGGAAAATGTTTCTTGGAGTTGATGGAAAGTTTCTCTCAGTTTCATTTTGCTCCCATTTTACGTTCTAATATTCTAAAAGTGAAAGAAATATGGAAATGTCATTTCACACTCTCAAACCTTGTGAAATAATTAAGTTTAGACGTCATTCAAGAGGCTGCTCGCTCCTACCTGTCAAGGAAAAGCCCAGAGAGAGTGAGTGACTGGCATTTGTATACTTTGCAGAAAAAAATAACATAGTTTAGGAAAAACAAACCACTTAATTTGTGCTGAATAAATAAATACTTTATATAAAGTATAAATTGATTGCATTGGGGGTTGGAATATGCAATGCGACATGAAGATTTTGCAATAAGGTGTAAAAAGGCACATTGCCATCAAATAGTTATAATTTTTTGAGTGTTCTTATAGTTCTAAACCTCCATAATTTACAATGCAGACACACTTCTTTTTTTCATATTAGCTATAATCTACCAAGGCTGCCAAACAGACAATGGAGTACCACAGTGGCATTTGTCTGCACAGAGACCACAGTGTTAAAAACTGTGACATCAAGGGAGTAAATGCTAGCACACCCGGCACACACACACACACACACACACACACACACACAGAGGGGAGGGAGTGCGTGAGTGTGGAGGGCCAGCGTGTCGAGATCTGCCAGGTTCCAGGACCAGGAGAGCGATCGAGCGGCCGGCTGGTCCTCAGAGGAGCGAAAAGGCAGCAGAGAGCTGGGACAGCGAGGATCAGGCAGTGGAGCATAAGGCTGGGGCCGGGGCTCAGAGGGCCAGGCCCGTCTGGAGAGGGCCTCAGCGGGGCCCGGCGGAGGAGCTCATCAGCGTTGTGCAGCGACAGCCGCGTCCAGATGGCTGCTGTGTGATTCGGCAGAAACGGGAAGCAGCTGCGGCCAGCGCCGAGCCCCCACGCTTCACTGGGACCCGGCGGGGGAGGGAGGGCATTTGCATGAGAGGGATAATGTGGCCAAGCAACTCCGGCCCTGCCAGAATCCCAAATCTCACTTCCCCTTTTCAGCCAGTTGACTGAAATACCCCGCCGCTTTAAGAATCAGAGTTGAGCAAATCCAATTGTGCTGCAGTGGGATCCAACAATTTTCAGATGCCCTTACTTGAGGTACAGAAGAAGATAAAACCACATTTTTTCACGCTCCTTACACGTGTCCCATTAATGGATGGTTGTGATCAAATATTTACTGTAAAATTTGTTAATTTGGACACTTCTCATAACAGTTTTTCAACCAGCGGGCCGACTCTCCTGACAGGATCACAGTAAGCATGAATAAATTCACAGGAGCAGCTCTCCTTTAAAATGGCCATCTGATTGCCCTCTTGACTTTGCCTTCACATGATTGGACGTCCCTTTTGGAATGCAAGATGATCTTCTTGGAAACTCCATAGACTATTCGAGAAATCAGACAGAGCATACTGACCTATTTGTACTTTGTACATGAAGTCAGTAGGGTCTAATCTGATTTCTTGGAAGGTCTATGGCCAATTTGCAACCTATAATCCTGTACTGATTTCTGTCCATTTGCTTGGCTGTAGCACTGAGGCACACCTGAACCTGTCCCATTGGAAATGTGTGCTCAGTCTGAATGGGACACTTGGACATCAAAGGGCAGAGGTTATTTCCACTGTACATGCCACTGGGCTGAGGTACAGGGCAGGTAGACCAAACAGTCATTTATTAATCCTTAATTAACCACAAGAGGTTACACTTTAGGGTGCAGGAACTATATTGGACAATAGGCAGTTAATGTAAACTGAAACTGGGATGAGTATAAGGAGACAGCATGGAGAGATATTTCCTATAGGCCCTTCTGATTGTAAACTGCTAGAAAATTAGTCCAACTGCCAGGATGTAACATTATTTGTGTTAAATTCAAACCTTTAATGTGACATTCTTTAAATGTCAAGCAATTATTATACAAATGTCCAGTATCTCCTGTGTCCTCTATGGCAAACATGCCTAATGTCATATTAAGCTTGTAGCTCAATTTCATATATCAAGGTTCCAAAATGCAAGCAGTAATAATTTCGACTGTATATTTTTTGGACAAGTGTCCAAAGTGTGTGCTTGTGGCCACGCAACCTCAGATGTGACCACAAAATCATTGCTGCACCGTCACGAAATTGAGCTACCAGCCTGCACCATATGGCACAGTGATCAGTCCACACTCTATGGAGCCGGCATCCCGGGCGGCACCAGAGGAATCCTGTGCATCTGTCCCGGTCCAGCTGTGAGGAGTCCTGGTGTTCGGAGACGCTCCCGCCGGCCCGCTGGGATGTGTGACTACTTTCACTGCTGGCTAATTCAACAAAGTTTCAACGCCGTGGCCAACCACACAAACTCTGAAATATTTATCAGGGACTGGACAAAAAGATGAAAAATGAATGAAAGTCTTTTTTCATGGTCTTCCAGTTTTTCAAAGATTGTTTCATGAAAATTACATGACAATTTCATTTCATGTGTGCACAATCTATAATGGTCTCCTCCTTCAACGGCACAGTGTATGACCAGTGAGGCGCTGGAGTCAAAACACATCAACAGCATTAAAAATCCCTGCTGACCAGAACTAGCAGTTGGCGCTGGAGGAACAAAGTTTGTGCTGTGGGCAAGTGGCAGTCTTGGATTTATTGAGACCAATAGCAAAGACATTAACTGGACAGAACTATTAAAGATAGCTGTAAACTTATACACCTTCAAAGCAGTCACTAGGCCTATAAATCAAGTACTAAAATGACAGCAATTACTTGGCACATGCTTACCGTAATAAAATAGTCTAATAAAAGGCAAGTATTGCTGTAACACATTTTCCTGTTGTGTCCACTGCTGTCTTAATCGCTAACAGGAAGGGAGGCAGAGCAAAAGCAAAGTGTTTTTATCATGAGGCCAGGATACTGTCAAGTGTTGCCCAACTTCCGCGGGCATGATTAGCACATCCAGCTCCAGGAACTTTTCAGGACCATGAGAATTAAGGCGAAATGTTGGGTGACACCACAGACAGCTGTTAGTCAACCTCCTAACAGAGTGATCACACTGCCCTCTGTGGATTAGACGGGCAGGACCGAGTGGGGAAATGCTGCAGCACTGTGCCTTTATATTCTCTGCTGCAATGTTTTGTTTCTGTGGCATAAAAGGAAACAGTTTAGAATGGAGGTATTTGGCATTTTTTATTTTATTAGGAACAAATTACAATTTAGGAAATCCAGTAAAGAACAATATTGAAACAAAACTAAAACCTGTGGTCGAAGTAGAGACATGACATGAATGAAATAGAGTGAAAAAAGAGAAAAAAAAGAAAAAAGAAAAAGAGAATGCCTCTGGAAATAAATACTAACCTGCAAAAAATGCATCTTGAAACTTGCATAAAAGGGATACCACTTCCTACAGAGGAGTTTATAAAGATCATAACGGGCAGAAATTTGTATGAACTTCTGAAACTCTCAGTTCAAAAATAAACTTGCTAAACATCATTACTGGTACAACGGTCATGGCCACAAGCTTCACCTTTGACCAGGAGAAGCCATGACTGAGGAGGTCAAGTGTTACACATAGTGAACCTGGTTGGAAACAAGCTGGTGATTAACGTCAAGGACACGAGTGTCAGAGAACTTCACACCAACACCGGGACTCTTGGCAACCTTGTCGACAGGGAGATTAGCAATGTAATTTGTCTTTGCTTTTCAAGTGGAGGAAAATCCCCCCCTCCCATCCAAAAAGCCCTCATCAACTCAGGTGTCAATGAATCAATTCCCAGTTGCTGATAACATGTACACAGTGCACCGCCTGCTGCCCACACTGAATCACAAAGCAGTCATCAAATCAATAGCATAAACTCCTGGAAATCATTTTAATGCAATATGCAAACTGCTGGGAACAATTTGTGTGTTCTTTAATATGACTGAAACTAGACGAATCCTTCCACTTCTCTCACTACAAAGTGCATGAGGATGACGATAAGAACTACATGGCTGCATGTCATAAGGTCTCCAACAGCACTGCCAAGGTCTGACATTATAAAGCATATGTGCAGAAATGCTTACAATTTCATTACCTTGTGTCTACATCCTTGTTCAGAGGAAATCACAGCAGGGAATCAATGTGCAAGTGGTTCTGAGACTCAGTGGAGTTACAATAATGAATCAAATTTCATCATACCGGCCGTCAAGAGGTAAAAAAAAACAAGAGAAATCAAACATGACAAATGGGACAAGTAACTGTATTTAACATTTTGCACTAGGCAACAAAAAAAATATTCAAGATTTTTTTTTTTGAGCATCCTGTTCAGCGTCCGCATCCAAAAGTCTTGTTCCACTCCTCGTACAGCTCCAGGTCTTTTGAAGAGACGCTGGGCCGTACGGTCCTCAGGGCGTCCTGGAAATCGCTGTGGAGGATGGGGCGCACCTGATCAGGGGTGATGGTGGCAATGTCGCTGAGCTGGATGCTGCGGATGGGCCCCAGCGCCGCCTCCCGACACAGCTGAGTCATATCGGCCCCCGAGAAGCCCTCCGTCCCCGCCACCACGCTCTCCAGCTCCTCCTCTCCCAGCCGGTTCCTCTCCTGAGCCATGAGGTTGGTCACTATCTGCTGTCGGGCGGCCGCTTCCGGCAGGGGGATGTACAACCTCTTCGCCAGGCGGCGGCGGGCCGCCTCGTCTATCTCCTGAGGCCGGTTGGTGGCGCCCACCACCAGGATGCGGTCCTCCGCCGCCGTGGCGGCCCCGTCCAGCTGAACCAAGAACTCTGTCTTTATCCGCCGTGACGAGTCGTGCTCCCCGTCCGTCCGCTGGGACAGCAGGGAGTCGATCTCGTCGATGAAGATGACCGCTGGCTGGTGGCAGCGGGCGATGGCGAACAGGGCTCGCACCATTTTCTCCCCCTCGCCCACCCACTTGGACGTGAGCGATGAAGCGCTGATGCTGAAAAAGGTGGCGCCTGACTGGCAAGCTATACACTTCCCTATGAGAGTTTTGCCAGTCCCCGGGGGTCCAAACAAGAGGATGCCTTTGGGTGGACCACGCAGGCCTGTGAAGATGTCAGGTCGCAGCATGGGCCAAACCACTATCTCCTTTATGGTGGCCTTGGCAAACTCCAGGCCCGCTATGTCATCCCAGGCCACAGGAGGGCCGTGGTCCATGATCTCGCTCATGATCAGCTCGATTATTTTGGGCTCAAAGTTTTTCAGACGCTCATCCAGGAGCTGCGTCTCTTGGCCGGAGCTGTGGCCGGCCCCGCCTTCCTCCTCCTCCTGTCTCGGTATAGGTGACACAAACTTAGAGAACGTCCCCCGAGGCCTGTTGGCGCCCAGGGATTTCTTCACGACCGCCGCCATCCCAGGCGCCTGACCTCTCTGGGGCTGATGGGAATGTTTTTTGTGCTGATCGACGATGAGCTGCTCGCGAGCCGTTTTGAAGTTACTGCCGGCTCGTGGCTCAGTAACCGTCTGACCTCCGTGCGCCCCCCTGCTGCCGCCGTCCCCTCCGTTTGGGGTGTAGAAGTTCTTCCGCTTAGTTTGGTTGGAGGTGGGGAAGAAGGAGGACTGGTAGTTTTGTGTGCCACCAGCAGGGCCTGGGTTCCCCTGCGGCGGAACTGAAGAGGTATGACCAAACACAGACTGCGCCCGTGCTGGGGGGCGGGAGAATGAACTGGGATTACTTGCGATCCCCTCAGAGCCTCTTGGCCTCTCTGCTGCACTACCCACTAGATTGATGCTGGTGCTACTACCCTCTGTTTTAGGCTGTGGGGGTGCTACAGACTTGAATAATGGAGGCTCTGCCCTGACCCCGGTAGAGGAAACAGACAGGGAGCTGCCTCTGCTCTCTTGTCCAACAGATATGTTAACATCTGCTGGTGCCACCGGGGAGCCTCCACCTCCCCCCGTCCCTGCCTGAATCATCTTCTGCACGCACGGCAGCTCCAGCACGCTCCCCGCGGTCAGGGACGACTCCCATTTGTCGCTGTAGTTCCTCTGACTGCGGGCCAGGTGCAGCGCGCTCTCTGCGTAGTTGTTGAGCCCTTTGCGAGGGTCGTCCGAGTCCAGCACTGCGGCGTAGCGCTCCGTGTAGGTCCTGAGCAGGCTGGCCATTCCGGCCTGAGAGAGCTGGGAGCTTGCCCATGCATACTGAATGGAGAGGATGTGGGCCCGGTAGGCGTCTGCCGTCTGTTCAGGTGTACAGGTGCCAGATGAAATGTCAAAGGACCTCCTCTGCCACTCGTCCAGGTGTGCGCCACTCATGCCTGGCCTGCTCCAGCCTGTTGAAGGACAGGGGGACAGGAGTCATTAAAAATACATGACCCCAGAAACAGCCAGGGCAGATGTACATCACACATTACCCTTACACAAAAACACTACATTTCATAACATTAGATACTGCAGAGGATATGATGTGAGGAACTTTAGAAATTATATTAAACTAGGCAATAAGTAATGCTATTCAATAGGATAGATAGCTAGGTACTTTATTTATCCCGGAAAGAAATTCAGATATTTCAGTTATAATGCTGCTGCAGTCTCCAGTGGATCCAGGTTAACACTCCATTGACAGACTGGGAATGGCTACCAAAGCAGTGCCTACAAACAAGTACGATATTCAGAAATGTCACTTACTGTTAGTGATAAGCACCTTTCTTGTGATATTATGACAAAAGCAAATACAAGCGAGAGTGCAAACGACAACTTTTGTGTCCTAGTCTGACTTGTTCCCGCCAGCTGCTTGTCCGTAAAGTGAGACGTAATACTGCCTCGTTCCAATTCGTTTTTTGAAACCTTGTGTTAGTCCTTTGTACTATCACTTCAACGATTTGTGGAGTGTGTAAAAACGGCTACTTCAAAACTACTCAAAACTAACATAAGTTTATCTTCATTAATTGACAGAATACCAAATAAAGACAAAAAGGTGAGTAACAGTGACAGTAAAGGACTCTGCTGAAAATAATGGAACGGGACCGAGCAGGATTCACAATTTAGGAGTGCTCCATTTGCACTCCAGGTTTGCCCAGTGAGCGGTATTTGTGCGGGTTTTTACAACGTTTCTCTATGTGCTAACTCTTTTTTCGCAACTTCGGCGTAGCCCTTTTGGTAATAATAATTACTTACAAACTACGACACAGACTTACCCACAGCGAGATCCTTTCTCTTGAGTTTTAATCAAGGTGGAGACTAGTAAAGTCTAGGACGCCATCTTGTGGCCATAATACAATAAAGCAATGTAATAATGATCGCTTTGCTTTCTGGGAAATGTAGTATCTTCGATGCTACTCGAATCAGTTGGAATACTGAATCGAGATATAAACACTTTTGAATAATATGTATTTGTAAATTATTTGTATTTGAAATCGTAATTGACTTTTATTATACATATAAAACAGTTATGAATAAACTAGCCGAAATATCATTTTACGCGTTGACTACACTAACCACAACCCCGGGGCTTTGTGTTTATGCTGTCGATTGAGGATGACAGCGGCTGCTGAGCTCCAGAGAATAAAGACACAGCCCGTGGGGAAAATAAGCTACGAGATTGCCACCATTGTCACATTGTCTAGCTAGCCAATGTTACTTACCATTAAGTGTTTAGTACTCGTCTTTGAGGCGGAATACCCACAAAGTTCCTGGATAGCTAGCTGCTGACTTTGGTAGCGGTCAGTTAGCAAAGCCGGAGAGAGGCTCTACTGTCCAGGCAGGACCCCGGCCCCGGGAACCGGCACCAGCAGGCACACCCTAATCTGGACACACACATCTGAAAGAAACTCTGTCTGCTAGGCGGCATGAAGTAGCTAACCTCGCTGTGTTGTGAGTTATACGCTTGTCTTTGTCTAGACCGCTGAATTGTAGCTTTGCAGCCGTGGGTTGGATATGACTGACTCATCATCATGCCACAGACAGAGGAGATAACCCTGAACAGTCTGCCTGCTGCAGTGCCAACCAGACAGCCTCGCAACTAGCCAGAAAGCTATTCACACAGCCGTGTTGTATTATTCTTCACTTCCCCCCTCGGTCAGTATTGTGGTATCGTGATGAATGCTGCGATGTACACCTTTGTCACCCGTGACGACAACAGCACAGTCTATGCAGAAGTTTCCAAAATCCTCGTCTCCACTGGACAATGGAAGAGGCTGAAAAGAGACAATCCCAGATTCAACTTAATGCTGGGTGAACGGAACAGACTGCCCTTTGGACGTCTAGGTAAATGACGGTTCCCTTATTTCACTGACAACAGACTTACACAATTGTGCTATCTTTGATGTCCACCCACCCGGGATGAGACAGTGCTGTGACTGTGCAGATGCATACCACTATAGGGCTACTAGCTTCCAGCATCCTGTGGGAAGACAGAAAATCCCTGCCAGCCACCGCAGTGTCCCTCATCTACATCTGCAGTCTAGGCCCAGGCTGTTCAGATGCAGGTATTTGAATGCATTTTTTTGTAATGTCTTCACTTGGTGTCTGCAGGTCATGAACCAGGACTGGTGCAACTGGTGAATTACTACAGAGGAGCAGACAAGCTTTGCAGAAAAGCCTCTTTGGTCAAGTATGTATCCATGGAAAATCTCATTTCTCTTGTCAATTCAAGCTACTGTTGTGTTTTCTAGAAGTAAATTATTCAAAGGATGACGCATTAGCTGACCATTGCTCTTCCTTAACATGACACAGGCTAATAAAGACAAGCCCAGAGCTTTCTGACTCCTGCAGCTGGTTCCCAGAGTCCTACATCATCTACCCCACTAACCTCAACACCCCCGTCGCTCCGGCCAAGAATGGCATTAGCCATCTGAAGAACAATCCCAAGACTGATGAGCGGGAAGTTTTCTTAGCCTCCTATCACTCTAAAAAAGAAAGCGGGGAGGGAACAGTGTGGATAGCCAAGTCATCTGCCGGAGCTAAGGGTAAGCTGTATTATGTGTCATGTGTATCATGTGTATCATGTGTATCATGTGCATCATGTGCATCATGTGTCTCAGCTGATCTGTAGAAA
This sequence comes from Centroberyx gerrardi, assembly GCF_048128805.1. NCBI lineage: Eukaryota > Metazoa > Chordata > Actinopteri > Beryciformes > Berycidae > Centroberyx > Centroberyx gerrardi. The sequence goes on along the minus strand of NC_136011.1, from coordinate 7,643,552 downwards.
GAGCGCCCAAACTTTTTGTTATCAAGAGTCAAGGGCTGACATGTAAAATGGGCTGTGGAGCATTAATAGCCTCTTAGGTTTTATATTCAAGATGTAAATAAGCAATAATCAGGCATTTTACCTCAAAATGACTTTTTAGACGTTATTAAATTGAATTAAAAGATTAAATACTCATTTTGCAAAGTGATTTTTTTTTTTTTTGTGGAGGGCCAGATTTGGCCTGTGGGCCTCACTCTGATCAACCCTGTTCTGCTGCTTGTATTGTTGACAGTTCTGAGACATGATGGATAAATAGTCTCATGGTTTTTAACTTATGATTTATTGTTATTGCAACAGGTGCTGGGATTTTGATATCCCATGATGCAAATGAGTTGCTGGAGTACATTGATAATCAGGGACAGGTTCATGTTATTCAGAAGTACCTAGAGAGACCTCTTCTTCTGGAGCCTGGCCATCGCAAGTTTGACATCAGGCAAGTGTTACCTGGGCTTTACATGTATAATACAAACTGACAGAGGATATGCTAGTTTGTTTGGACTTTGTAACTGAGGAAAACAGCTTGTGGTCCCTGAGATGGTCACTTACGGTTTATGTTATGCTGTTGTTAGGAGCTGGGTGCTCGTGGACCATCAGTACAACATCTACTTGTACCGGGAGGGTGTGCTGCGGACTTCCTCTGAGCCCTACAACAGCTCGGACCTCCAGGACATGACCAGCCACCTGACCAACCACTGCATCCAGAAGGAGCACTCCCAGAACTATGGACGCTACGAGGAGGGGAACGAGATGTTCTTCGACGAGTTCAGGCAGTACCTGCTCACCACCCACAGCGTCACCCTGGAGACCACCATATTACCTCAGATCAAGCAGATCATAAAGTAGGTCCTTCTCTGTTGTTGTTTTTCGACCACAGCTAATAAAAAGGTTACAGCGGCTGTCTACTTTTTGTAAATGTGCCGTTTATTTAAAGGGGTAATAAGTAAGATTTTTACCATCCCTTAGCACAAAATGACCATAGTATATCAGCAGGGGGTTGATAGGGTTGTTGATCGATAACAATGACTCAACGATTACTTCACTAGGTGCTGAGATTTCTGGCTTTCAAAACTCACTTTCTGTCCCGTAGTCTGTTTTGGAACAAAAACTCTCCAACCAATGGAATCCCCCTCCCACATACTGGCATTTTCAACTGCTCAGTGATGGAGGACGGTGCTACGAGCACCTGACCGGCGCTGCAAACATTTTAGCAACAAAAGCTAATAAGCCTCATTCTCAAGCTAAAAAAGCAAATCACAATGCAGTATTGTTATTCCAGTATTTCGCATGGTGATATGTTACCTCTTCACGTGACATTTCTGTTGGATCTCTGCTCTAATCAGCTAGCTTACTCCTCTCTATTGTGAAAATGTGACTTTATTATTTGTCAGTTACAGGCCACAGGGGTGGGGCTTGTGCCAGAGACTTGTGTAGGATGAGAGAAGGTCTATCAATGTTGTTGCAATTCCTACTGGTCACCAGTAGAAGTCAATAGGTCATAGATTACTTAATGTCCCTTTAAAATGTTCTAAATGAATTGTACCACAAGACCTTACATGGCCTTCACAGTAGCTGCAGTTGCTTTGGTGTTAGTTATAGAAACAGTGACATCCTTAGCAATGGCTTTGCTGTCTGATCTGCCAGGAGCTGTCTGACGTGTATCGAGCCGGCCATCAGCACCAAGCACCTGTCCTACCAGAGCTTCCAGCTCTTTGGCTTTGACTTCATGGTGGACGAGAGCTTCAAAGTGTGGCTGATTGAGATCAATGGAGCTCCGGCCTGTGCACAGTCAGTACCGTTCTTGTTCTCATCAATTGATCATGCTTCACATGTCTCTTTCTTAGCATCTTTTTCCTCCTTACTTCTATCAGTTTTCCTTTTCCTTTAGCCAAGCCCAAATTTCACCATGTCTCATCTGGTAGTATTATAGCTTTCTACTCCTCCTATTCACATCTGTTTATTCAGTCTATATTTGGAGAATGTTTTTTGGCTTCTGTTTAACAATATGAGGAAAGCAAGTTTTGAATTCACTTTCCTAATTATCTAGAAATGATACTGGAGTGTTGGGTGGCATGTGCTCCACTCTCTTCAGACCAGCATGTGTTTGTTTGTGCTTGCTTGTCTCCCATGGAGGGTCAGACTCCGAAATAGGAAATCCTTTGAAAGTTTTTCCATTGTTCAAAGCTATGTGTTTGTCGTGCTTGGCTCCTAATGAATGTTTTATTTTTGGAACTTTGACTTTATAATGAACTTGAATGTCTTCCAGTGTAAACGTGTCATTGCAATTGATTTTCCACACTAGATATGGAATCAGTCATAGTTAGCGGTGGATTGTGAATGCTTTCTAATGATTCTGTTTGAGCTCATCAAGTCAGTTTAACAAGCATGAGAGCAAATTAATTCCTCTGTTATCTCTCCCTCCTCCAGGAAGCTATATCCGGAGCTATGCCAAGGTATTGTGGACGTGGCTATCTCCAGCGTTTTCACCCTGAACAGTGGCAGCGACTCGTCCGCTTCCTCTTCCCCGTATTCCTCCTCGCCCTCCTTCTCCACGATCACCACCAATTCCTGCTCCTCCCCCAAACTGAGAGCGCCGCTTCACGTGGGCCCGTTCACCCGCCTGTAAGCGCGCAAATGTTCCCCTCCCTCTCCTCCCTCTTACTAGAAGCTCCTTCCACGCTCTGTCCATCACTCCTAAACTGTTCCTGAGAGGTAGCACATGCCAGCAAGCCTAGCCTTTAATTGCCCCATGCCTGCCGAGCCTGGAGGGAATCGCTGTATTTATGGAAATCGCCGATCCGCGTAAACGATACAGTAGATTCTCTGCTCCCTCTGTGGATGAGCTTATTTGAGACGGCGTGGACGCAGATTATGAATGTGAGGTGAACAGGTGAATGTGAGGGTGAAGATGAAGGATGAACCGACGGAGCAGCAAAGCGTCTGGTGGGGGTTTCAGAACGAGGATAGATGCCCTTCCATCTCAGCGCCGTCCACCATTTCTCCCCCAAGCGGATGGATGATAACGGAGGTCTGGAGGATGCGGGGACGCTCCGACCCTTGAGACTGTAGTGCCTTACATCTCCACCCATGCTCCCTTAAAAAGACTTCGCTTGCTCTGCTACCATTGAGTCGTGCGTGTCCTATAAGCCTTTGCACTGTTGGTGGGGAAAGTCCGTGTGTCTGCTGTGCGCTGTCGTTCTGATGAATCAGCGGAGTCCACAAGCATAAAAGGGATGCCTTTATGTTTTGAATTTTAGTTGATTTTTAGAATTTCGGATGTTATTTTTCTCTCATTGGAGGGAAAAAGATCCACATTGGATTGCAGTTTGCTCGCCGCTAGCTGTACCCATTTGTGGAATGCAATGAGGAATGCTAACAATGGTAAGAAGCTCTTAGGGAATATAGAAACCTGTAAGGACCAATGTTGACACTTCTCCCCCCAATGACTGATGTACTCCAGTGTGACTGATGAAGGAAAATAATGTAAAATTCAAAATGTCAAGGTGTCCCATGAAGAAAAACATTCCTCCTACCTTGCTGTGTGAACACTAGAACTGAATTACATTTGGGGCAGCAGGGTGGCGCAGTGAGTAGGGAGAGCCCGGGTTTAAGCCCCTGTGTCGGCAAGTCATTCGCCCTGCTGAAGTGTCCTTGAGCAAGACACTGAATCCCTACCAGCTCCAGGGCTGCTGCTCTGTAGCTGACCCCTGACCTCCGACCTCCCTGTGGAGGGGGGCGAGAAAAAAAAGAGAAGTCCCTTAAGGGGATCGATAAAGTATCTCATTATCAAAACAAAATGCAGAGCATCCTTGGTGGCGCGCACTCGATTATGATTATGATTATAAGCCTACATTATTCAGTTTCAAATTCTTTACAAACATTTTCCAGATATAGACACTTTGACGTTTTATTTGCCATGTGAAGAGAGAGAGCATGTTAGTGTGAAAGCATGTTGTAGGATACTATGTGTTATGCATCCTTATACAAGCCCCCCACCCTCCCCCCACCCACCACCACACCCATCTTTTGCCCCAAATGCTCAGTTCTTCGTTTAAGAGCTGCCCTGATGTTTATGTTGTTTTCATCCTGGTTTATAAAAAGCTAGATTGTAATTGTAAATTGTTCTCGACAAGTGTGTGGGTTACTTTTTAGAATTGTTCTTGAGCGTAGATTGTACAAAGTGTGTTCTTGATTATTTAAAGTATTCGAAGACCCCATGAAGCGAAAAATGACTGAGTAAGCAATATACTTGTCTGTAAGATAACTTAATTGGAAGGAGCTGATGGAGACCAAAAACATGCCCCCAAATCAGATTTCCTACACTGGTCCTGTAAACATACTCTGTCAAATTTGTCTTTTACCAAAGATTAGCATGCTAACAATTTCAGTGAGTGCACAGCCAGTGGGCCCCACAGTTACAGAATACAGGGTGATAAAATTTGTCCTCAATCATATCTCTTTACTGCCTCTTCACATTTAATCATCACTTCTTCAAACTTTAACCAGTTGCTGTTTTTAGGTGTTTGGTTAAACTGACACCTGCATGTGTTTTTTTTGTTGTTGTTATCAGACTAGCACTTCATGAACGAGCTCTGATTTTTGTTTCATGGGGTCTTTCAAATATTTTGTGGAAGATTCGTTCTTCATTTTTCTTTTTACTAGATCTCTTTATAAATAGAAGAGGAACCTTAGAGTAGTAACTGTCCAGTTTGCTGTGTGTCAGATGAAACTTCAATTTATTTTCAATTTCTTTTCTGTTACCGGAACTGTTGCTGAGTATTTTGTCAAATGGATATGCATAGGTTTTCCTTAGACTTGAAACTTTCCATCAGCTTGAAAGTGGTGACAAGTGTACGCTGGGTTGTTGATTTCACTCTCCTTGGTTGTAACTTCTCACTGTGGAATTCAGCGTGGACAATAGCCTGTTACGTTTCCAGGGGCTTGGTGTTATAGTCACAGTTTTGACCCCTAGAATAAGTAATTCATAAGTAGTTTTCATTATCATTGACCCTGTGTATGTTTTTTTTATCCCTGCCTTTCCTTTTCTTTTAACCTCAATTCCAATGCGTGAGGCTGCGCTTCCCATGTTTTGAGTAAGTTAAGGGACACCATTGGAGCATTTATTTATGTTTTTAATCATTGTGTGTTTGTGTTTACAAGATTACTCTGAGGAATGAAGGACACGGAAGCGTGACTGACAGCGATGAATAGTCTCTATGTGAGATCAGAAAGACGGAATACAGGGCAGGTTGCACTGACATAAATTTAGCCTGGTTCTTTGAAAGGAACTTGACTGTTGTCGGATTAATTAATGTCTGTGATATTTACAAAGCCCTGCTGTAGCTGAAATGATGTGTGAAAGTTTGGCAAGATAATAGTGTATTCAAAAAATGGGTATTTGTGTCAAGATTGTGTTTGGAAATGGGTTACAAGTGTTTGATCCTGCTTATTATTTTGGAAAATATCAAAAGGAAGCTATCAGTATTTTTTAAATCAAATTTGTAGGGAAATTTCTTTCCATCAAAGGGAAGGGGTGCCTTAGAGGGAATTGCCTATTGATAAAGTTAAAAAGAAGCAATGGACCTCCTGCATTTAAATGCACCTTCATTTGTTGTTTGATTGTAACGGAGTGAATTTGCCTATCGTTATCAGACCTCTGTGTCTTTCTGACTGTTTGTTATGTGAAATTTCCAACAATGTCATTTTCCTCTTATTCAGAGTTTCTTTGCACATGTGATCATTTCAATCTGTTTTTCCCACAGAATGTTTCATATTCCTATTTTGATATGTCCTGGATTCCTCATCTTTACCAAAGATAAATTTCCTGCTGTTTTTTTTTCTTCAGAATTGGTTTCAATATTTCTTTTTTTTTACCTTTTTGTAGTATCTGACATGATCATTATCTATCACATTAATTGGCCAACATGATCTAAAAGCAAGTATCCGATTCAGAGGAATGTCTGTGTTGTGTTTTTGTTAGTTGATGTTTTATCAAAAATCTTGCATGAAAATTTGACTGTCTTTATCAGAAACAATATATGTAGAATAAAAATATTACTATCTACTGTCTACTATCTACTGTCTGTTATTGAGTTCTCTTATCTATACATTAATGTCTGTACCACATAGGCTACTTGATATTACATTATATATTAGATAGAAGTCGCCCTTCTATGGACAAACTCACCCCACACTCCATTCAAAAATCTGTCAGTTTAATGCACCCTTGCTTATTTGCAAACACTCACACCTTGTAGAATTTAAAAAGGTGACGAGTCGTTAGTATCTAGTCCTTGATTCGGCATGCATTCAATACATCAAGCAGCACTTATTTAAATACAATTTCAACTTTCCCAGCGGTTCTGTTGTAATAGCCTACTGTCCAGTGCGGTAGCAAGCAGGGCGAACCAATTATAATATTTGGGATTTTATAAAATTATGTGCTGCATGGTGTTTCACTTGTATGCCGAATTTACCAGCAGACCATAACGATTCGAAAATGTCTTAAGTCATGTTCTGCCAGATATGTACATTCTCCGATAAGCAAGGCCATGTTAAATGTGCCATATGTTGAATAGTGTTTGGCGGGTAGGAAGCAAAGAGGTTCTATGGGAAGGCCTAAATAACAGTACTGTCCCTTTAAGCGCCAACACTTCATTCACTTCCTGGTGGCAGAGGGTTGTACTTCCTGTCTCACCATGCACATGTGGTAAACAAGCTGTGCAAGCATGGATTTCTCAAACAAGTGGACTAATTTACCTAAAGGTCCGAGTCTAAAAAATCTGACAGAGCAAGGATTTGGCGTCCCGAAGAAGACACAACATGCCGCTGTTCAGGATCTGACCAAGGCACACATCGAGTCTTTTGACCAGGCTGTCACTGAGGGACTCAGTCGCGTTGTGCAGGTCAGTAGACATGTCTTCCCATGTTCCCACCAAGGCTAATATGACTGACTAAAACCAAGACTAGAACCAAGCAATTAAGTAAACTGAAATAACCCAAAAATCTGGAGTGTGTTAAAAAATACTGTCACTAAAGTAAAACTACAACCTGTGCTTCCAAAACGTACTAAAATGAATTTAAAAAAACAAATAGCACTTATGGTTTAAGCCATATTAAGGAGTATAGGGAACTATGTAGAAAGTAGTAAAAGCTACATATGCTAACATACTGATACAAATAACTCCTATGGTAAATCTCCAATTGTGTACTTGTGCTGCGACTTCCTGTTTCAACATGGGACACATGAACAGCCACTTAGGACACATTCCACTTATCCATGACCAAAGTCTTTGTCAAAATACTAAAACTTAAACTATATAAAATAAAAGTAAACATATGTTAGAAATGGAAACTAAGCCAAAGCCACCAAACCCTGTCTGAAAACGAACTGCAGCTAACCTAAATTGAACTCCAATTTGACTTTGGTTAGCTAGTTTTCCAGTTGCCTTGTTCCATGAAGACTACACCAGGTAGCTGTTTGCTTGTGTCAAGTTCCACTCCTGTCTATCCATTTCATCAACCTTAATGTGAAATTAGTTGCGCTCACAGCCAGCTTGCCACTTCCAATCACCTCCCATTATCATTTCTCTTGGTGCAAAGTGTCTCTGCTTTGAAGTCTCTCGGCTTTATGTGATGTGACGTCTCTTCCTCAGGCCATTCCCCCCTTGGAGTTCGCATTCAGAAATGACAGGATCAGCCTTGCGTTTGTCGAAGCCACCATCTACAACCCGGTGGTGGCCAAGGGGAGCATCTGCAGGGACCTGAGGGTGTTCCCGGCAGAGTGCCGGGGAAGAAGGTGTTCATACAAAGGAAAGCTTGTGGTAAGCCTGAGCTGCACAACCTTGCTTTTTATCCTGGTAGCCAGTATGATCTCACCCTACTTTTTGTTTTACTTCCCAGTCAAACACATTCAAGTCTCAGTGGGGGCTTTAAGCATAATTCCAGCCTTTTTCGGCCCAGACCCTATTTTTCCATCAGTTTCCATCATACCAATTAATTTTGACCAAACTCTCCTCAGTTGCTTCTCTATAGAGCTACTTACGTCTTGCTTGTCTGGGTGTGGCTCTCCAATACAGTCCTGTTGGGCCAATAGACCCTTTTTCAACATATTGACAGACTGTAAAAATGTTCAGTTTATTCATGAACTGACTACTTTCACTATTTATTTTGCACTACTTTACTCAGCAGCACATACAGACAGGCAGCCACAGCCAGCTGGCAAAGTAAAGAATAGACAAGAAAGTGCTAAAACAATGGCCAAGGTTGCAGTCAAAACCGTATGAGAAAGGCATGACTTTAGATAATTTTCATTTACATCTTTTTACCAACATGTCTCATTACAGAGCGAGCAATCCATGTGTTGAAAAAGACATGCTTTGGCGCTTTTGGGGTTGATTTTTAGAGTGTCTTTTGGCCCATAGGACTGTATTGGAGAGCCGCACACCCAGGCAAGCAAGATGCAAGGAGCTCTACAGAGAAGCAATTGATGAGACTTTGGTGAAAATTTATTGGTATGATGGAAAGATAGCACCCAGGTCAAAAATGACGACAGTTTTGCTTTAAGATGTAGAAAGTGGAGCCGTGAATTGATAACAACAAACTGAATTAAGGAGTTATGAAAAAATTGGTCCTTTCACCGCATCACTAAGGGCAATTTCAGATAAATTCTATTGTTTTCACCATTTTTCTCTTGTCTGCAAGCGTAGTGCACCAGCCTCTTCTTGAGCACGGTAACACATAGCCTGGTGTTCTGATTCGTCGTGTTTGTGTATCTTCTCAGGCGGACGTCAGCTGGTCAGTCAATGGCATCCCCAAAGGCATCATCAAGCAGTCTCTAGGCCAGGTGCCGATCATGGTGAAGTCCAAGCTGTGTAACCTGCATGGCCTGTCCCCCAAAGAGCTCATAGAGCACCACGAAGAAGCAGAGGTAAGACATGTAAAATACATCAGTAAGACAAACAGCAATTCAGTACCTGCATCTGCTTTCATGTATAAAGTACAAATTCCTTTTCTCCCTCTCACCTAAACAGGAGATGGGTGGTTATTTCATTGTGAACGGGATTGAGAAGGTTATCCGTATGCTGATCATGCCCAGGAGGAACTATCCTATTGCCATGTCCAGGCCAAAGTGGAAGAGCAGAGGCCAGGGATACACTCAGTATGGTAAAGAAAACAGTTGAGATCATGTGTAAAGACATCACTGCATAATAACCTAGGTTGATAAATCTAAATTTAAGTGAACATGAGGTCATCGGGCGCCTTCAAACTACAAGCTCCCTCCCTATCTAGTTAAATTTAAGCTATCTTCTGTTTCCCTAGGTATTTCCATGCGCTGTGTGAAGGAGGAACATACAGCCATCAACATGAATCTACATTACCTGGACAATGGGACAGTGATGCTGAACTTCATATACCAGAAAGAGCTCTTCTTCCTCCCACTAGGCTTTGCACTCAAGGTAATTTGGACCAGGGTGATGCATAGTGGTAAGCAGTATGAGGCATTTGATGTAAAAAAAAAAAAAACCCAAACAAACAAACCAAAAAAAACCTTATGTAATTTTATTTGGAAATCTAAAAACCTGCAAAAACATCAGTTATTTTTTTGTGAAAAGTTGCTCCATGGTGTCTTATGGACTTTACAATGAGGATATTCCTCAGAATGTATTATGGTACATGGGAACTATTAAGAAAAATGACAGCTCAGTGTCTAGCATGCCATTTTCATTATTTTATTTATTTATTGTTTACAAAATTAGAAGCCTGCAGCAGTGAATTCGTGCAAAAGAGGGCAATCAAATATCTCACTAAGAGAATATTAGAAATACTCTCACATAGAAAAATATGCCTGAGGTGTAAACTCCTATCAAGACAAGAGTGACATTGGCCTTCAAATGTCAAAAAGGCTGGTATTGTTCTTGATTAAAATTGTGTCCTATAATTGAGTCTAAATGCCATGGGAGTTTTTTTCTTTAAATGTTGGTTTGGTGCCATATATCATATTTAACAACACACATTTTCTCTGTTGTGTCACCCAGGCCCTGGTGGACTTCACAGACTTCCAGATCCAACAGGAGCTGATCAGGGGCTGCGAGGACAATTCCTTCTACAAGAGCTGCGTGTCAGAGATGCTGCGCATTGTCATGGAGGAGAGCTGCACCACGCGCGCCAATGTGCTCAATTACCTCGGAGAGCGCTTCCGGGTCAAGATGAACCTGCCGGAGTGGTTTACCAACGAGCAGTGTGCCAACTTCCTGCTAGAGTAAGAGCTTGATCCACTGCCTTTTTTTGGACTTGCACCACAAATGTTATCAGTTTGACAATATCGACATAACCCTGCCTCGTATGTTTTGTTTTCTTCAGCGAGTGCATCTGTATCCACCTGAAGTCGGACGTGGAGAAGTTCTACCTGCTGTGTCTGATGACCAGGAAACTGTTCACGTTTGCCAAGCAGGAGTGCATGGAGGAAAACCCGGACAGCATCATGTGTCAGGAGGTGCTCACCCCCGGGCAGCTCTACCTCATGTTTCTGAAGGCAAGTAATGGGACTGTTGGAGAGTTTATTAATTGTAGTACAGAGTACGGGCCAGAAAGTGAGTTTTGAAAGCCAGAAATCTTTCAAAGTAATTGTTGAATCACTGGTATTGATCAACAATTCTATCAAACCCTGGAAGAAATATTATGGCCATTTTGAACTATGGTACAGTAAATTTCTTTCTTATTGCACCTTTAATGATCCATTTTTGTCATGGTGTTCTTGGCCAGGATTCTCTTTGCTCAATCTCAAAAAGTCTTGATTTCTGAATCTCAAGGAAATTACATTCATGTACCATTAAACATATGAGATGTAGGTACACTGAATAAATTGTGCGTCATTCTTCTTTTAAGTCTTTATTTATTGTGGTTATAACACCTACAATGTGCTGACAGGAGAGAATGACGGCCTGGTTGGTGTCTGTGAAGCTGGCCATGGACAAGAGGGGCGCCAAGCTGAGTGGAGGAGTGATCGCCGACAACCTGGTGAAGATGTTCAACATGGGCACCGATGTGACCAAGCCCTTTGAGTATCTGCTGGCCACTGGGAATCTCACCTCCAAGACAGGTATGGCCGTATGAGGCACGCATGTAGCGGTGTGAAATTTGGTTCATTTATTAAAAAAAAAAAAAAAAAAAATATGAATTCCATTTGCCTGATCAGATTCAGATCATGTAGATTATTTTGTACCAAAGTGCTTCAAATTGTATTTCACTCTACTCTATTCATTTATTGTATTGATAAATCTTAGCATAGTTTTAATCCAGTTGGGTGGGATTTACTGCACCAGGACATATCTAAGTCATATTCTTAATTGACTTTCAATGCTTTCCTCTGAGCGTCTGAACTTACTGGCACTCATCATCTTGTCCTCTGCAGCAAACTCCGCCCATCTGGCACCTAGGAAGGCTAAAGCAAACCTTAAACAAGTATTTGCATATACTGTTCCACCGAGTTGTAAAGGTAAATGGTCCTGACCCGGCTCTCTCCCTCTGTGCCCAGGTCTTGGCATGCTGCAGGACACGGGCCTGTGCGTGGTAGCCGACAAGCTCAACTTCATCCGCTACCTGTCCCACTTCCGCTGCGTGCACAGAGGCGCGGCGTTCGCCAAGATGAGGACCACCTCGGTGCGTAAGCTGCTGCCCGAGTCCTGGGGCTTCCTGTGTCCCGTCCACACCCCGGACGGGGAGCCCTGCGGCCTCATGAACCACATGACGGCCAGCTGCGAGATCGTGGGCCCGGCCTTGCCCACCACCTCCCTGCCCGCCCTGCTCTGCTCCCTGGGTGAGTGCCGACTTGTTACCTACCATGAAGCATGTGCTGAAATGAGCCTGGTGTTTCAGAGTAGTTTGTCAACACAGTGGGGCAGTTTACTATGGCCAGGATCACACTTAATGCATCGAATGGGTGACACTCATTAATTTCAAATGTGTGAACCCCATTACTGCTGCCTCATCCCGTTGCAGAGACATTGTGTTGCGATGAAGGTGAGATTTATTCTACTGGTTCATAATGACCCTGGCACTCTGTCAGCCTATATGCAGCCAGCTGCCAGAAATTGGGGATTACTTTTTGATGCTGCTTTAAGCTTTGATGAACCGTGAAACAGAGTGGTGCAGGCTTGCTGAGAACAATTCCGCCAAATTAAGCCGTTCTTATCTCTTAGTAATTTGGAGAAAGTCATTTATTCTGTTATTTCCTCCTATTTAGACTACTATAAGTCTATTCTGGCATCAATCAAAAGTCTCTTTCACGTCTTCTGATTGTTCAAAATGCAGCAGCTAGGATTTTAACACAGAATTTTGCACATAGTTGCAGCAGCACAAATACATTACGGATTAAGTGTGATCCTGGCCTTGAGCTCTCTGTATGACACACAGTTTAAAGTGCGTTGTGTAAAGTGTGTCTCTCTCTGGTGACTAAGGTGTGACCCCAGTGGACGGTTCTCCCGGCCAGGCCTTTTCAGACTGCTACCCCGTGGTGCTGGATGGGGCCGTGGTGGGCTGGGTGGAGACTGACTTAGCCCCCATTCTGGTTGACTCGCTGCGCAGGTTCAAGGTACACTAGGCACGCATGTCGTACATCAGCATTTGTAATTGGTGACAGTCAGCTTGTGAAATAATTGAGGTATGTATGTGTGCATGGTGCTGATATTTATAACGCACACCCGCAGGTGCTAAAAGAGAAGAAGATCCCTCCCTGGACTGAGATAGTGCTGGTTCCCAAGACAGGCAAGGCCAGCTTGTACCCGGGACTTTACCTCTTCACAACACCCTGCCGTATGGTGCGGCCCGTCCGCAACCTAGCGCTGGGCAAGCAAGAGCTGATTGGCACCTTCGAACAGGTAACATATAAACTGTGTTATTAATAAGGTTGCTATGGTAGTTATACGAGACCAGTACATGGAACACACAACTGTAAAGGCTGATTTGTTGGATTCTGTAGTTTCGATGTAACAGTCTTTTTTTCTATCCTGCTGCAGCTTTACATCAATGTGGGCATCATGGAGGATGAGATTGAGCCAGGAGTGACGACACACCAGGAGCTTTTCCCCCACAGTATGCTGAGTGTGGTGGCCAACTTCATCCCATACTCTGACCACAACCAAAGTCCCAGGAATATGTACCAGTGTCAGATGGGTAAGTCGTAGACAGACCAATGGACTGAAAATATTTTGGCCCCAACATTTATGAATGCCCACAAAGTTTAATATTAAAGCTGATTTTTGGGTGTTGAAGTTCACGTTTTTAAACAGTTACCTCTCACTATCAGTTGGAGCTGCCAATATGCAATGCTGCATAATGCAGGTGTAAAGCATTCTGTCCCTCAGAGATTAAACTCCTCCTTTCTCTTTGCAGGTAAGCAGACTATGGGATTCCCCCTGCACTCGTTCCAGGACCGCTCAGATAACAAGCTGTACCGCATCCTGACCCCACAGAGCCCACTGGTCAGGCCCTACATGTACGACCACTACAACATGGACAACTACCCCATCGGCACCAACGCCATCGTGGCAGTCATATCCTACACCGGCTATGACATGGAAGATGCCATGGTGAGACATTACTTATTTTACTCTTTTTATGCTACTGAAGAGAACTAATAATGAGAGAAATTAAATGGAGAAACATCCTGACAACGCTCTTATCTTATTAGATCGTGAACAAGTCGTCGTGGGAGAGGGGTTTCGCCCATGGAACTATCTACAAGACTGAGCTGGTGGACCTGGCAGACAAGATGAAGGGAGAAGACTGCTTGGTGTTTGGGACCAAGCCAGGCGACCCTAAGGTGAATGACAAACTGGACGACGATGGACTGCCCCCCATTGGGACGAGGCTTCAGTACGGAGACCCTTACTACAGCTACATCAACCTCAACACTGGCCAGAGCTACGTCACCTTCTATAAGTAAGTCACAACACTTACAGTGCTTGGTCACATCCTTGTGTGGTTTTAGTTTCCGTGTCTTTCTCAGCTTTCTAAAGGTAATCTCACTTTGGAAGCATGAAATTAAGAATTCACTTCCAGAATGTTGTAATCCATTTTGGGAAAGATAATGAACTTTCTTCAATACTCTGGAGGAGATTCTGTCTGTAAAAGTGCTATTTTTTTTTACCAAAAACTTAAGTTACCTGCTATCCTCTGACAAGTGCCAGAATTTGTGTTAATTTGTGCTGTCAAACATTTAGGTTTCACTGTTTTTCAAATGGTAGATGTCATTTTGGAGTGAAGATTTTCAAATGCAAATCGGTGATGTGTTTTTCCCTTCTGCCTTTAGGAGCCAAGAGAGCTGCGTTGTCGACAACATAAAGGTCTGCAGCAACGACACCGGCTCAGGCCGTTTCAAGCGCGTCTGCATCACCATGCGAGTGCCGCGCAACCCCACCATCGGCGACAAGTTCGCCAGCCGCCACGGCCAGAAGGGCATCCTGTCCCGCCTGTGGCCCGCCGAGGACATGCCCTTCACGGAGAGCGGCATGGCCCCCGACATCCTGTTCAACCCCCACGGCTTCCCCTCTCGCATGACCATCGGAATGCTGATCGAGAGCATGGCGGGCAAGTCGGGCGCGCTGCACGGCCTGAGCCACGACGCCACGCCCTTCACCTTCTCCGAGGAAGCCTCTGCGCTGGAGCACTTCGGCGACATGCTGCGGGCCGCCGGCTACAACTACTACGGCACGGAGCGGCTCTACAGCGGGCTGAGCGGCCTGGAGCTGGAGGCGGACATCTTCATCGGCGTCGTCTACTACCAGCGGCTGCGTCACATGGTGTCCGACAAGTTTCAGGTGAGGACCACGGGGGCGCGGGACAAGGTGACCAACCAGCCGGTGGGAGGAAGGAACATCCAGGGAGGCATCCGTTTCGGGGAGATGGAGCGAGACGCCCTGCTGGCCCACGGCTCCTCCTTCCTGCTTCACGATCGCCTCTTCAACTGCTCGGACCGGTCGGTGGCTCAGGTGTGCGTCGACTGCGGCAGCCTGCTCTCCCCTCTGCTGGAGAAGCCGCCGCCCTCCTGGTCGGCCATGCGCCACCGCAAGACTGTCTGCACGCTGTGCGGCAAAAGTGACTCCATCGACACGGTGTCCGTTCCTTACGTCTTCCGCTACTTTGTGGCTGAGCTCGCGGCAATGAATATCAAAGTCAAATTAGAAGTAAAGTGAATCCTGCAGGACACTGAGTGAAGATGCAAGTCTTAACTCTATGCAAGTACAAATCATGCCCCCTCGTTGCATTCTATTATGGAATTGCTCTGTGTATTTTGTTGAAATATTTTGCTATATTTTATAGTTCTACTAGAACTAACTGTGCTACAAAAAGAAAAATATACAGCCATGTCATGTAACAGAATAGCCAAGTGCCTTTGTCCAAGGTGGTTTATTGATAGACCAACACTTTGAGAAAACTAGCAAGCAGCAGCACATGATGGAATGGGTGAGGGCTTCTGGGAAGGTATGTATAAATAACCCAAACTGAGGCCACTTTTTGTACTGTAATTCTGTGTGCTGAATAAAAATAATAGACAGAGATACTATTGTACTTTACTTGTTCCTTGAGATTGATTCATATGATCTTACAGTATGTAATAAACTAGAGTTGACACCTGTGCTGAGCAAGTTTTACTTTTGACTCCTGAATGAATTATCATTAAACAATAAATGACTGTTTAGTGTATTGTATACAACTTAGCAGCGTTCATACAGTAATTATGCACTATATTAAGACGTCACCTGGTGCAAATATTCAAGTTGGAAAAATGTCTTACTCATTTATATTTATCTCTGGACCTAAATGTAATAAAATTCCCACAATATCCCAGCTTCTTTAATGATATTCCTCCTCGTTAGATTGCTTCACACATGGTTCATTTACATCACCAGTTGTCCTCATTTCAGTTCTACCAAAATACCTGGCAGGTCTAGCACGGTTGGAATGGTATAGTCTGGGTTAACTGAACCCTCTGGCAGAGCGCCTCCTGTGTTGCTGATCCAAACTGAAGCCCGTACCCCAGCATTGAAGCCTCCCTCGATGTCTGTGTCCAGGGAGTCTCCAACCATAACACAGTCCTGGGCCTCCACCGCCAGCAGGCTGAAACAGAGTCTGAAGATGGAGACGAACGGTTTCTGCTCTGCATGTTCTCCCCCGATCACAACGGCATCAAAGAACTCCTCACATCCAGCCGCCACCACTTTCTCCCTCTGGGTCTGAGTTTCCCCGTTGGTCAGCAGCAGCAGCTTGTATTTGCTCCGGAGTTCCTTCAGCAGGCTGCATATTTCAGGAGATAGACTAAGAATCTCCAAGCGACTGTTCTTCCACAGATTGTAGCAGTCAACCGGCAGAGAGGGTGTGGGACAGCTACCCAGGATCTCCTGAATGCCCTCCTGCCAGTGGCCCACACGCACCTCGTCTATGGACCTGCCTGCTGTGGGGTCAAAAGTCTCATGCAGAAGCTTGTGCTTGAACTTGTCACAAATGCTGCTGATGGTGTTGTCATCAAGGCCCAGGGCGGTCTTCAGAAGTTCACTAGTCTGTGAGATTCAAACACAGCACATGACCTTGTAAAATTGCAGTCAGTATAATTAAGCAATAAACCATAAGAGGCCTGCTGTAGCTACAGTCATTTTTGAAAAGCTAACAGGTTTAATTAGGCATGATACAAAGCAAAAGAATACAGCAGTTAACACAACACTGTAATACAAAGAGAAAACAAATGTTAAGTCGATCTCATTTTTAATTATGCTAATTATATATAATATTGGTTAAATGTTAGCCTGTTCTTTCACCAAGTAATATAGTTGTTGATTTTATTTAGCAGCGGCTACATGCCATTGTAATAAAAAACAAAGCAAATGTTCCAGCAAACTGTTTTTTTTTATTTTTTTAACAGCCCCAGTAATTAAACGTTATTTTTCCGCCAAGCAACACAGTTCTTGAACAGTAGCAAACTAGTGGGGATTTTAATTGAATGCATTAATATTAAACCTGTTATGAGGTTAAAGATGTGCGTTTACCGGGTTTTGTCAATGGCTTCGAACCAAGGAATATAGCTAATAAGGAAACGTCAGATAGTGCGACATTAATCAAAATCTACTATGAAAACACTATAAATGTCAGTGCCAAGACAAGGTAGAGCGCGTTTGAACTTCAAAAACTGAGGTCAGCACACCTCCGTTTTCTTCACTTTGTCTCTAATTTATTAAGACAATTTTCATAAGTCTCCAATAGCCAACCATCCCAATTAGCAGTCACGTGCATGGCTCTGACGTGGACGCGTCTGACTTTTCCTTTGAGATTCCTTGAACGCGACTGAGCCAATCACAACTGAAGACCGTCTATTAGCTGAATCAATTATTAGCATAGTCATGAAAACAGTCTAAATAAAATCAAGTTGACGTTAGCTGAAATGTATTATCATTCTTAGACATTAATCTTTTGGCATTGCCATTCAACTGCTACACTCCACCCTGTTTAACTGAGAGTTGAATGAGCACCTACACAACTTGATCTGATACTGAGGATTCAATTCACCTTTTGTATCGCCACTGCGCCTGCACGAGCTGTTTCTATGAGTGTGTTGTCCAAGTCGAACAATATTGCTTTAACAGATTCCCCATCCATTGCTGGGGACCACGTTTATCTGGTTACGACAAAAATACTTCGTGTATTTGCGGAAGTGGTCGCCTGGCGTTTAAATTGCATGACAGGAGTTGTAGTTCTGACAAATGTTTTGTATTTGCTAGTTTCATCCGCGAGAGGGCGCCAATGTATCAAAATTACAATTCAATTCTTTGCCAAGACTTTCTAATAAGGCTCTCAATCATCTTCCCCTCCAGTCTGACGCAGCAGGATTTCTTTCAGTCGCCCCAGTTCTTCTAAGAAACAGTAAAACAGACTCAAACTTTGGAAACGTGTATGTGGTATAATAGAAATCTGTGCGTGACGCAGACCCTTACAAAAGACTACTGTACAGTAATCCTATCATTTTTAAAAGGATACTATACAAATGTTAGCAACAATTTTAAATAGCATGTAGATAGGCTACTACAGGTAAAACATATACCACAGAAGTCCTATAATAATATCACAGGAGAGTAATAATAATGCAAAAAAAAAGTATAATAAGGTCACTATACACTCACTATATACACACTCTATAAGTCTCTCTAGGAATATTATAGTGATATCATAGGAAATAAAATAAAAAAAAATACCAAAAGCAAACACACTTTAAACGTCATACTGGGATGTTATAGGAATATTATAGCATAGGAAATAAATGAGTATAAAGTACGATTATGTCACTTCTGAGTACAATAGACACACTATATGTCACTATAGGAATATTATAGGAATATTACAGTGATTTTTCACTAGGGGAAATGGGCTTTGGAGCAAAATGGAGCAGTTTGTCTCCATTAATACACTGTGTTTGAGACACCATACACCATTTTCCATCATCAATTTTCCATCCCTCTGCGATTAAATTACAGACCAAGCCTATTCTTAGAAAGAGCCCAATCAAAATGAACAGGAAACAATGAGAGTGTGTGTGTAGAACCGTCACTTGTCTAATTAAACCCTCTACGTGACTCTTGACCACGCATTGCCCCAATCTAAACACACACACACACACTTTCAAAATCAAAACATACCTCAATTCTTATGCAACCCGTCCTTTTGCTTGCTCTGTCATCTGGCACGGGGCCAGAGGTTCACACGCAATAGTGTGCAGGCCTGTTGCACTACCAAACCCAATCAGAAATCACAACAAGCCTTTCTCACGTTACCTATGCAGGATTTTGACTGTAGCTCTTTATAAGAAACCTAGCCTCATTATTTCAATTACCTCGGACGCAAAAACGTCAAAGATAAACTATAAATCAGGAAACGGAGTGAGAGGACTAACCTGCTATTATCTATCAGAACAAACAACACCTGCTGCTTGCATGCGAAAGAGGGAAACGCTTGTGTAAATGACAGACATCCAGCAAATGAACTCCAAACCATTTTTTTTATTACCTCTTAACCTTAAAAAGGGAAGAGAAACATAAACAGTGGATACATGGAGTGTGATCTTACTCGCAAAATATAAGACGGAATTTCCCCTGTGATGTGGGGGGGGGGGGGGGGGGGGGGGGGAAGCAAATGACTTCCCTAACAGTGTGACTTCTAAGAAGCTGCATGCATGTGAGGGACCGGTGAGGCCTGTTGCCTTTTGTCTGCACGGCACACACACACACACACACGCACACACACACACCAGTCCTCTTTTATCTGTGTGGGTGGTCACAGCTGCACGCTATCTCTCAGCTGGGCACCACCCCTCCCCCCCAAAATAAAAAAAGAATAATTATTATAAGGGTCATCATATAACCTATCCAGAGCATGAAGATAACATGGGTGTGTCCTCTTTTTCCATTGGTTAAAAGGCTGTTTTTGTGCCCCTCCCCTTCACCTGAACCCCTGAAATGAGGTTCTTTACAGTTGGGGCTGTTCGTTTAAGGGAGCGGTGTTTGCAATCTGAGTGTGTACAGGTGTGTGTGGGTGGTGTGGGAGGCAGGATTGCCCCTCTTTTGTGAGCAATTGCGGGTGCGGATTGGATGGGACAAGTGTGCGGTGAGTAAGCCAGAGAGACAGGTGAGTGTAAAGCACCTCTAGTCCATCAGAGGAGGGAGCTTAGTGCTTGGGATCCAGAGGATTGAGCTGCTGCTGCTCCTGGGCCAGTGATAGGTTATCTAAAGGGAATGGAGCTGTCAACTTTATTTGCATGTTCTGAGCTCTGCGTGACGTCAGAGAACCTCAACAGAATGTGTACAGAACGCTTTTAAAATGTAGATATAGATACGGCTCACCCTTGCCATGCTTCCTCGGGGCGTCAGTTAGCTATAAGTCACTGTGACCCGGGTTATTCCAATTTGAATATCTCCAATCGTTACATGGCTCCAAAATATTGAACATTCCTCCGTTCACATGATCCTGATCAAATATGCCAGCGATGCGGCAATAGAGCGGAGAGCGATAGCTGGAACTCAACTGACCTCTCTCTTTGTCAAGGTGCTCCCGTCCGCCTTGCCTCTGATATACAGACAAACACTGGCCACACACACACACACACACACATAGATGTGAGATTTTATCAAGGGCAGGGGAATGTATGAACTCCATTCTAAATGCAGAAACACTGGTGTGGCTAATGGCACTTGTCATGGTAACAGGGGGCGTCTGGCAACCTGCACGTACACACAAAACACAAACAAAGTGATGTGGGGCAGGATGGTGCCTCCTCAGGCGGTTATGCAACGCACTGCATGATCAAGGAGCGATATGCTATTCAGTGAAGCTTATGTAAATTGTATGTTAGAGGCCACCAGCAGCTTATAGCCTGCAGACGTCAGTGGCACATATTTTATATCTGATTCAGTCAATTCTTATAGCTGACACTGCTTGCTATACTCTTGAGTCTGAAAAAAGTCAACATAACATAGTGAGAAAGAGCTATAGTTTGCAGGTATATGTGGTCTTGCAATATTGTAGTATTTGTGTCTGTGTATATGTGTGTACATGTGTGTTTGGGAATGCGACTGCACTTTTTAGCGTGTGTGCTGTGGAGGAATATGTGTATCTATCAGTGTGCATCAGTTGAAGTGTGGGTATGCTGGGTGCTCCTGCCGGTGAGAGACGGGACCTCCCATGGCTGTCTGGCAGACCGCCAGCGCTCCCTGGAGCCCCTGCTGTCTCCCCGCTGACACACCTGAGTTCTCCTGACCAGCCGCTGAACCAGCGCAGCAGCAGGGGGGGGGGAGGGGAGTGAAATATGTGTGGTCACTGGAGTATAGCCCTGGGAGCCCGGGCCGCTGAAGGTGGTAGAGAGTGTAAAGTCACCCTGTAATCCCACCCAGTCCCACTCTGTAGTGCCTTTCCAGAGGGGAGCGGCTGTGTGGAGAGTGATGGGATAGAAGCTGAATCTGGTTCAGATCAAGTTGTCTTGAAGAAAACATTCCTGACTATTCAACACTATAGAATATGTTTACTATTCATTTAAAAGGTGGATTTTAAGGGGAATTATAGTAACAATTACATGAAAAACTACTTTTTCACCTTGTTAGCTAATTTTCCATGTTATAATACACACTTATTTAACGATAAATGCCAAAAAAAAAAAAAAATGTTCAAAATCCCATTACTTTTATTTCCTGTAAACAGTGTCTTTAGTAGTCACCACCATGTAAATAAATAATCCAACCAATAAAACCATCACAGATTTTTTAACTTCCATCAAATAAAATAGCCTTTCTCTCCCTAACTGATATCCCATTAGCATTATGGGATATCAGCTATGTCCTGCCCCAATATCCGGTTTCAACAGGAAAGAGAGCAAGATGCTCTCAAAATGCTGTTTCACTGTGACGTTAAGTAATCTACAGAATGACCTTTATTGACATAGGCAGCGACCAACAAATTGCAACAACATGGACAGATCTCTGGCACAGCGTACAGAGGCTTGTAAATGACACCAATTATAAAATCACGTTTCGCAATAGAGATGAGTCACCGAGCCGATTACAGCAGAGATCCAACAGGAACATCTAGTGAATGGATTATATGTTACCGTGCAAAATACTGGAATATTAATATTGCTGTGTCATTTGCTTGTGACACCGGTCACTTGAGGAGGTGCAGGGTGTCTTAAAATTCCAGTGGGTGGGGAGTTTTTCTTCCAAAACAGAGTAAAGTGAGTTTTGAAAGACAGACATCAGCTGTCAAAGTAATTGCTGAGTCATTGGTATTGAACAACAGCTATCAACCCTGTGTAGATACAGTATATTATGATCATTTTGTGCCTTGGGGCAGTAAAAATTTGACTTATTGCACCTTTAATGTGACTTTTTCAGTGCTTGAGGACACATTTTGGAGAACAGTTTTCCATGGGTAAATGGTAGGACTCCTGTTATTTCTGTAAATTCATAAGGATAAGAGGAAAACCAGCAGTTTACATCCTGAACTGTGAATCAGAGAGTGTTAGGAGGTGGCTTTCTTCTTGATCTGACTCACAGATGAGGTATGAGTAGCCTGGAGTAAATGTCGGTGCGAGCGCGTGCGATGGAGCTCCTCTAACCCGGAGGAGTTACACTACAGATCCTGCATCACGTCACTGTATCCCAAAGGTACAATTTTCGGGCTGACTGGACAAGGACAAGACGGGACAGGCTGAGACAGGCGACTGGACAAGGAGCATCAAAGGCTTTGATGCCTCCTCAACACACGCGATTCAAACCGCGGCACATACACACCTTGCTGTTACCAAGTCTATCAGCAACAGTGTAGCCTGTGAAAAGCAATGCTGTCTCTTATGGAAACAGCTTGCATTAGGCTTTTAACCTCTTTTTCTCAACTGACATCGAAAACCACAAGCCAGAAGTTGAATTTAACTCAAGAAAAGCAAGTGGATTTTGGGTCTAAGAGAAGGCCAGCAAGGCGTCAATTGAAGGGGGAAATGTAATCATAACTACTATTTCCTTGTGTGATTTTGAAAGTGGAACAACACTGGTTTGTACAGACAGTGGGTGTCGGAAAAGTCATGGAGGGAAATTTTGAAAGCCGAGCTATTTCAATGCAAAATTTCAAAACAGCAGCCGATTGACGGCAGCTTGGCCTTCCCTGCGTTACATCATTATTCATCATTCATCATTCATCGTTAGACAAGGCGGCAAGCTTAGAGCAAACTTTTATAGGTGTGCACTGTGTACGTAAAATCTAATAAAACCGCTCAGATTATGGAATGATGATCTAGGTGATGGTTTGACGAATAGCTGGAAAACAGTAACACACCACTTCTCCTCTGAGATCTTTTCTCACTCTTTTTTTGTTTATACCTTGACAGCTGCCCGCGGTTTACGCTGAACGTTTCTGCTCAAGGATCAGAAAACAAACCCAATCAAGTCTGATCTGATTGGATCATGATGTTGAGTCAATGCAGAAATCCTTGGAGCGGAGGGAACAGATGGTATGGCTGCTTGACTCTGATTAAGCACGCCGCTGACACTTTCCATTTGAATATTTGGAGTGTTGATAGACGTCCCCAGTGTCGAGCACGGAGGTTTAAAGGAGGCTTCCAGATGGAGGGTCTGGATCTGACGTGGAGGAGACATGACTCCATATGGATTCTGTGTGTCATTCCCCCCCCTGTCCTTGTCTCTGAGTGCAGCGTTCAGGGTTGAGCCCTGCCAGTGACATCATCCAGCCCTCACCTCTGACATGGGACTTTGGCAGAACTGTTTTCTCTTGCCTTTACTGTATCAAACACCACCTCACAACAGACATTTAAAGTAATAATCTGTGACGTTTTCATATAAATACATGTTTTGCTACTCTCTATCACCGATTGATATAACACAATAGTGATTCAACCTATAGCCAGTTGATGAAGCTTTTACATTTGCTGTTCTAAACAGTGTCTGGTAGGTCTTTCCTGGAAAAAAAAGCTTGTGGATTACCACTTTAAGCAGGAATTGTTTACATGCATGCACATATAAAACAGACAGGATCAAGATACACTGGTTTTCAAACTAATTTGATCAGTGTTTCAAGCTGAAAGATACCTATAGGTAGCATTAGTACCCTGCCTGTATTTTAAATTTACTAGTTCTATGAGACACATTCATTTCCATAGTTTCTTGCAAATAGAGCTGGTAATACAGAAGTATTTCCCATCCTATCTAGAGAATATAGTCATGTCATGGTGGATAATGAACAGCTCAGTTTCTGTTCACTGTGCCAAATATGTGTAACATGCTATGGTACAGGATACTCATCCAACTGTCACTGACAGACTGCCAAAGCTGGTTTTATCATTTTCTGCGCAATAAACAGTAGACAGCGAGGTTACACCTACACAGACATGCGCGCGCACACACTCACACACTCACACACACACACACACATATATACACAGAGTGTGAAACGCTGGACAACTGTAGTATAAATCAGAAGAAATTCAGAAATGAAATAAAAAGAAAATGAAAAGGGAAATATCATGAGAGTTGCAAGTTGCTTCAAGAAAATGAAATCTAACTGAATGTTTCATGTTAATGTAAAATATGCTATTGTTTTGTTTACACTGGTGACACTGATTATCCATCTCATGGTGATTACTAACTGTTCATAGTTTCCCCATCTTTGTATTTACCACTACATCATGGCATACATTACTAATATGATGCAAAAAGTGCATACTGGTATATAGAAGAAGTGGTAATTTGGAGTATGCATGGAGTCGTGTTCTCATGTATTCTTCCCCTTAGGGAGTGGGAAAAGTCTGCAAAGACTTCTTCTTTTAGCGGTGACTATATGGCTTATGTCATTACATAATTGGATCAACTGGATTTTGTTTCCAGGGCACTGCGAGCAAGCATGCTCCAAAATATACCAACCAGTTTCCTTTAACTAACTGTAGTAAATATGTAGACTGAGACTATATGAAATGACAGCAAACTTAGATCTACAGTACATACAGGGACAGACAGACAGTTTATTGAGAATATAAGGATGCCCTTAAATGCTACATACTCAAATCTATAAACATGCAGCAAACATCACAGTCATGGTGGGATGTTAGAGAAACATTTAGAGAGGGAGAAAGAGACAGAGCGAGAGCGAAGGAGAGAAAGGAATGAATCAAAGAGGCTCAGGAGCCCCGGCAAATCACATTCCACTCAACTTCCTGGGGGGCTTTTTCTCACGGAGCAGGGTCCCAGACGAGTCGGAGGAGGGGCCGATAAGGGCCGATGACTGATGGCCGGACCCTTCTTTTATCTCACCTGGCTGACAGGCCCGGGACCTCTGACCCGGCCCGCAGAGCCTCAAGGGAACCTTTGTTGTGCACGGCGGCCCGCGATGGACGACAAAGAGGCCTTCTCCTCCCTCCTGCTCCTTTCATCCATAGCTTCTGCCCTGAGCACAATTACACCTGTGTCTGTTAGTCTGCACATGATGTGGAGCGCTAGAAAGACAGGGGGGGTTTACACTGTTTATCTGTTGGTGCTTTGCTGATGATTATCGCTGAGGGAGATCGGGTGACTGGCCCTTCTACAGCTGACTGAGTTTCAACATAGTAATAATAATGATAATAAACTTTATTTATATGCCACTTATCTAAAAGCAGAGTTTACAAAGTGTTTTACAGGAAGAAGTAAAGACGAGAATGGTGAAATACATAATGTTGGGATAAAAATAAGGATACAATTTTGTGTGTTGTGCTTAATTTTGTTTCCTTGTATTCCATCATTTTGGTTTGTGATTGACTACTGTTTAGTTAGATTTAGGTAGGTTTGTGCTTTGTAAAGTCCTTTGAAACATGCTTTTGTGATGAAGAGCTGTAGGAATAAACCTGACTTGACTTGACTCTACTCGACTGTCAATAGAAAAAAAAGTTGAAAGAAATATAAATGTGAAATTAAATGAGATTAAAAAACTAAGAAACAGCACAAGATTAATGTTTTTGTTATTCACCCAATATTCACGGGTCTGGTGGACCCACAACATTATTTGATTTTTAAAACAACACAGCCATAACAATTTATGTAAAAAATAGGGTCAATCTCATCCTCTTCTTCCAATTTACTGTCAGACTCCGAATTTACAGAGAAAATGATCCTCATATTCGGAAAATTCTTCATCTTCCAAAGCGGAAGACGCTCCTTCCACACCAGCTTCTCTCTCTGCAAAAGGCGTTCTGAGCAGAGATTCCTTTCGCCATACTGATCGACTGTGGTAAGGAGCCACACACGCAAAGCTATTTATGTGTTGTGTTTCTCCCCCAATTTGCACCTGGCTGGGGTAGAGTGTGGGAAAATACTGACCGTTTACAATGTTTCGAAATGACATTGTGCAGGTTCCCGCAAAATATGAGTTTCGCACACTGCAGAGGGTGAAGAGTGCAGGAAAAGCGGGAGCAGACAGGTTCTCGGTGCTGTGTTGAAACAGCAGGCCCAGGTAGAGTGAAGGCACACAACAAACCTTTTTGTTTCATTTTTACTTGTTTTCACCCACACACACACACTTTTATTACCCTCGGGTCCAGTGTACATGTTCTTCACAGAAAATGAGCCAAAGCCAATGAGTCTCAGGTTGAAAAAATAATTCATTTTAGCATTTTTCTTTTAGTAAACATTGAAATCTGGTCCAAAAAACCCGAACACCACACAAGGGTTAAAATGGGCAAAAATCCCCAAAAACACTTACATATAAATGCAAATCTGTAAAAGTGTGTTTTCTCACATCTCACTTGTCTCAAAGCTTAAAAATCCTTCTGTAACTCATCTGCTTCTCTTCATCTACATCTCCTCCTTTGTGATTGGTATAGATTTAATAAGGCAAATCAATAAGGGATAATGGCTTTTACCTGGATTCACCTCATCATTGTGCTTCAGGAAAACACTAAGAGTCCCTGACATTTTCTACATTCAGTGTATTTCCTCGTAATGTGACTTAGTATGGTGCCATTACGAGAGACGCTTGTAGAATAACTGCTACCATTCAACCAGCTTGGATGTTATATCAGATTGGCGACCAAACGCTACATCTCATCTGTGGTGAATGGTATAACCTGGGGGCACGTAAAGTACGTGGATGCGTGCTGAAATTATTTTAGGCCTAAGAGCATTTTTCCATGAGTAAGGGCCCCGGCGGTGAGTAAGCTGTTAATGATGTGTTGGGACTGCTGCGACTGGTGCTACGTGCTGGTGAGCTGATGATGACCCAGGCTATGGGTTATATTCCTGGAATGATGATGGTGACTCAAATTGGCTTGTAAAGGAGAACTGCGTGTTTGGAGCACGCATAATTGTTAGGTCTTATTGCTTAATCCTGCTGCTGGATTATCTTTCTCATGACATGTATCAGTCTGCAGCAGTACAAATATGTATAGATACACCTCTCACATCACCCAGGAGCTCCATAGTCTTGTGTTTTATTATGGTATCTCTGGTGTCTTGAGGGAAATGAGGAGACAAGCACAGGTTCAATACGAGCAAACTGCAGGGACAACCTTAGATTTCCAGTTTGTACCTCAAAACAAATGAAAAGAAATGAAATGAAATGTGTGGATCCACAAATAGGCAATTTCTTTTCATATATTTTGATCAAAATGACCTTGACAGGCGGCTATAAGGTTTATTCTGGCAGCACCAACTGGAACTCATACTTAGCTTTTCTTATCTTTTTCAATTCCTCAACATATTCCCACAGGTTTGGGTCATGGTCCCCCTGTCAAAACTGTCTCCAGGTCCCTATGGTGCAGCCTTATCCCCGGTCAAATGAACACACACACACACACACACACACACACACTGGTAACAGAAAAGAGAGTCACCTAGGTGCATCTGAGTTCACCGGAGTTGGGAATTCTACCAGTTATGTCAAAAACAAACCCAGGACATCTTTTCCCTTTCCTTTTTGCATAGAATCGTTTTGTTTTTTTCCACCCACCAAATGCAAAACCAGGAAGTTGTAAATCATCTGATAAAAGGAACAGACAAAATGGCACCACATTGTTGTTTACCTGGCTTGATGGTTTTTTGGGGGTTTTTTTTTTTCCAACCAGAGCATCAGAGCAGCAAATTCGAGCCAACTGGGCAAACACAATGACAGCCGAAAGCAAATACATCCATGTTAAAAATAGAAGCTATTGCACACTGCATACCACCGGCAAACCAAATCAAAACTGATCGTGACTTGATTCGTGGCTTGTGAATGTGGTTGACAATTACTTTTCAGAAAATATGCATGACCTAATTTGGTTCGACATACTGAAGATACTACCATAGTTCTCACAAAGTGGGATTAAGGAAGATATTCACGTCCGTGTTCACAGACAAGAGCTGGGTGGGAATGTCACTTACAGCGTGACACTCTGAGTTTCAGTCTATTAGCATAAACCCAGCGGTTAGACGGCCCCGACGGAGAGCGACACGTTTTCCTTCTCGCTCGTTCACGCCGAGTTCCAGTTGATGTGGGTTGCTTTTTTTCCCCCGGGGTGGGACGGAGATTGCCTCAATACGCCTAAATGCTTGTAAAAACATATTGTCCATGGTGATGACATTGCTGTGTAAGGCGTACTCGCACGTCATACTTCAATGAGCTTCACGCAAACAAAAGGTGTAACTATGGCTGACTGAGCTAAGCTGAAAATAACGTATGTCTAGTGCATAAAATAATATATATTCACTTTTTAGTCCTATTTAATGAGCCATATTATGCTTTATTGAGGCCTTTGACCTTATTGCACTTCCTGATATTCTCTCATTGTGTCTTATAAATACTCCAGGCAGGAGGGAGGAAAGTAGAGCATATTGACATCAATTAGCAACGAGTAAACAAACGCAAACAAAGGTCTGTCACTACGTTCTGTCGAAAGTGTTAAATTCAGCACACTCATCTTAACGCCAGGAAGGACTGGCAGGGCTTACACAACACAATGGGAAGCTGTCAGTGCCACTAGCGGCAGTCCGGTAATTACCGCACACTTAGTTCAGATGTAGCCAATCCTGCGGGGAGGAGGCCCTGGCTGGCTGGAGCGTCGCTGAAAAGGCCTCGATCAAAGAGATTACAGATAAGTGTAGCTCTCAATGAAGCAGCACAAATCTCGGCGTTTGGAAACGAAATGAGACTGGATTAGGGTTA
This sequence comes from Centroberyx gerrardi, assembly GCF_048128805.1. Taxonomy (NCBI): domain Eukaryota; kingdom Metazoa; phylum Chordata; class Actinopteri; order Beryciformes; family Berycidae; genus Centroberyx; species Centroberyx gerrardi. Next base: position 7,614,806 of record NC_136011.1, on the reverse strand, counting down.
ACCGTGATGTAAACACGGCAGAGGAATAAGATAAGTCGGCAAATATTTTTCCCATGAAAAGAAGCGGCGAGAGGGGTTACTCCCTCGCCGGGGCGTCGATTCACGGGAGACTAAGCTGCGGCGAAGTCGCTGCATGATGTCATTCGCTGCCTTTGAAGCTTCCTTATGTCGACTACATGTCAAGGGAGTAATGGCTGATGACTGACGAGACATTATTATTTGTTAATGTGATGAAATATCAGATGTAGGTCACCAAACTATCTACCATGCTCAAAAACACCTCCTTCACCTTTACTTTCCTCTACTTGCATTTGAACTTGTTGCTGTCTTGTTTTTCTTCCTATTTCTTCTTTCATACTATTATACGTTCTTGCATAGATATTCAAGAGACACAGGAATATTTGTTACATCTATTGCCTGGATGCTGTGGCTCTGACCCTTGCACTTTTCCCTATTGTTCTAATGTTGGTGATCTAGAATGCCTTACATGTAAATGTAAGTCTGACAGCCTCCTTGCAGACTGGTGACTCTGCTTTATACTGCAGTTACAAGCTGCTGCTTGTGCCTCAGCTATTTCTTCCCTCAGTTTACATGAATACTTGTCAATATGCAGGATAGATGTTCAATCCTACAGGAGCCAAATCATTTTCAGAGAAAGGGCATATTGCACTGCTCCTTATTAATACAATGTAATAAGAGACTTTACTTGTGCAGGACTTTTCAAAACAGTGTTTTACAAAGCAATAAAACAAGAACGAATACATACTGGTAAGGTAATTGATGAAAAGTGCCAAGCATATAAAATTCAGGGTTACATAAACAGACAGACAGACAGAATAAAATAGGTGAAAAGAAATCCCATAAAAGCCTGTTTGCAGAGATGTGTTTTGAGAAGAGATTTAAAAGATAACACTGGTTTTGCCAGCCCACGCTCCTCAGGCAGGGCGTTTCAAAGCCTGGAAGACACACATAACTGTCAATAATTTGTTTAATATTTGATTTGATTTTTATTATGAGTCATGTAACTGTCGCCAGGTGGAGGAGGAACTAGTATCCAGGGAGGCAACCAGTCAACATAAATTGTTGCAATAACAGCTTTATAATTGACTCATAAAAATCATCTTTTGCCTTGTTAGACTATCTAACTATTGGCAAAATGTATTATTCTTTTTGTATATTATAGTAGAATGCCATATTTCCAAATGTGCTCCATTCATTTTCTATTCTACATTCACTTTGATATGCGATGCTGGCATGAGTCAGTGAAATGTGCTCCCTGTAAGCATCTCATATTCCTGTTGCTTTATCAGTCTTCTGAGATGAACACAGTTTGCCAGAGATGCCCCTCCAGCGCCGTGCCGTGCCGCTGAGGTGAGCGCCACAGCCGGGGCCTTTTCAGCTAAAAAATCTTGATATCCCACGCGAGCGCACCAATCTATCTGATGTAACACATTCTGCTGGAAGTCATGGGACTCTTAATAGCCACTTCTGAGAGATTCTTCATTAGATATTCCGCCGCGCCGCGCAGCGCAGCCTTCCCCTCCCTCGCTCGATCTTTTCGTGAGAAGCCGGCGCAACAGAGAGTTGTCGGGGCAGAGCCGCCACACGTGACGGTTGCGCTGTAACAATAACTCCTCGACAGCTCATCTTACCTCTGAACACCCTCATCTGCTCTCGTCTTACCGTGCAGCCCGGGCCAAGTCCTGCAGCCCAGAGAGAGACGGTTTGGTTTATTCATAAATCACACACACACACACACACAAGTCTACAAAGAGTTGGAGACTGTTTTGGCTTCGTGGTAAACAGGTCATTCACTGTGTTGACACAAAAGTGTGAAGAATCATGCAGTGTGTGCCTGTTTTAGTTTTGGGAAAGTAGCCTACTTCCTCTAAATCAGATTTCTGACAAAGAAAAAACAAAAAGTAAGTCAGTAAGTAAAGCTTTATTGACTTTAAGTAAAGCTTTATTGCACTTACACAGATACAAAGTGCTTCACATAGCAGAAAAGTGGTATAAAGTAAGGTAAAACACACATAAAAGCAACGCTGAAGCTGTAAAAGCACTGCTGCTCCTGTCTGAGGCTGACTGTGTGTGAAGCTGCAGCGCGGCGGGTGTGTTTGCATGTGTACGTGTGTGCGTGCGAGCGCCGGGAGATTATAGAGCCCTCGCGTGTTTCTGCTGCTGCGACCTTGCCAGTCCAGTTTGGTGTGTTCCATTCAGCCTGACACACACACTCCATTACCTGGTTACAAAGAGGAATGTAAACTACAAAGAATGTCATGAGCCGGCCTGCAAAGAAAAAAAAAAAAGAAGAGATACTCAGACGCATACAGCACAACACGCAGACTTTTATGAATGGGAAAAAAAAACCTTTCTCACATACCATTCATAAATCCACCTGAATGTACATGTGTGGTGTGCAAGGCTCCCACTGTATGGACTGGCTGCACTGTGAGGGAAACAGGGAATAGCACAAATGGCTTGATGATGCTATTTTGCCCAGGAATACATTAATGAATGGGTTCAGAATATCCAACCAAAACACACACAGACAATAAAGTTCTATTTCACAGAGGCGGAGCCCTCTAACAGGGCTCTGTTGGCTTAGCCACTCATCTAGTTGCCTCAGCGCACTGAAATTTGCATGCACGTGCTCAGCCAATCAGGATGAGCCTATACACCCTCTATCGGGCCTCGCACTATAAATGGCGAGTGGTCCCTCATTCAGCATCCACTTTTTCTTCAGCGCCTGACGAACAAGTTTGCCTAGGATGGCATCGTCTGAGACCAACATCGCTAAATACTGCCCGGGCTGCCCCGGCCTGATCGCGACGACGGACCCGCATGAGGCGTGTTTCGAGTGCCTCGGCCCGGAACACGCCGCGGATGGTGTCTCCGACTCGCGGGACTGCAGCAGCTGCAGGGCTCTCTCCATGGTGAGACGCCGGCAGCGTTGGGCTCATTTCGAATGCTATCAGCATCAGCATCAGCATCAGCGTTCCCCTGAAATTGAGCTCCGCTGTGATGACAGCGAGGCGGAGGTCGGCAGCGGCTCACCCGAGCCCTGCTCCTCTGCCCCTTTCACAGCGCTTCCGCTGCTGGCTCCTCCCCTGGTGGCGGAGGATGAAGAAGGGATGCTGCCGGGGGACAGCGATGACAACATCTCCTCCGTCTCCGTCATGGCTGCATCCTTCACCTCCGGCGCTCAACCTCATCCATCGTTGAAACAAGACTTCCCCAATGTGATGAGGACGGCCGCCGATAACGCCGGGATCCCGCTTCCGCCCCCCGAACCCCCTCGCGCTGCTGATCGCCTGGCCCAGGGAGTATATCGGCTGAAGAGACCAAGCCGGTCTTCATCGCTCCCGCCTTGGACGAGGTTTGGGCGACTGTGGAAGCATCCTGGAAGGAGCCGCTCCGCTGCAAGGCTCCTATCTCCGGTCTCTCTGATTTTTCCAATGTCCACGGGAAAGGCGCTATCTGCCGCTCTGGTGTTCCCCTGCTCGATGACACACTGGCCGCTCATTTTTCTCCTGGCTCAACCAGCTGGTCTGGCAGCAGGAGACATGCTCCTCCTCAACCCAGAGACAAGGAGACGGTGGAATTTTATGGCAAGTTTTTCCACCTGGCGGCCCAGACGGCAGCCATGGCCAATAACCTGGGGCTGCTGGGGGTGTCCCTATCCACCGTGTCGACTGGAAAAGCCTCCCTCTCCGCTTCTGAATTGGATCATGTATCCCATATTGCGGGACAGATGAACAATTTAACCAGGGGAATCGCCACCGCCGCTGGACACGCCATGGCTCTGGCTACTGTCGGTACTCGGCATGTGTGGCTCGGTCTGACAGCCCTTAAGAAGAAGGACAAGGAGGACCAGCTGGGTGCTCCGCTGTCGCCTGATGGGTTCTTCGGCGCATCCGTCACCTTTGCTACGCAGCGTTTCCAAAGCTTAGGGGGCGTGTCCACCAACCAACCTGTTGAGCGCTTGAAGCGCTGGTGCTGAGCGCTTTGGCCGCATTAGGTGAGCGCTGGAGCGGGGAGCGCTGAGAACATCTCCAGAACGTCTCCTGGTGTTGTTGCTATGCTAAACGTTACCTAGCTAACGTTACCTAATAAACGGCAGGATGCCGGCTCTTGGTCCCGCCCCTGCTTCATCCTCAACAAGTTTCAACTTGAGAACAGGTCCAGCGCTCACGGTGCTCAGCGCTAAAAAGAGGTGAGGTACCTGTTTTGGGTCGTAGGCACTGAAAGCGCCACTTTTCCATTGGAATTAATGACAGAACAGCGCCAGCGCTTTTTTCACAATTCTTTGGTGGACACGGGGCCTAGAGGAGGAAAAGGCTCAGCTGCGCCGTCATCTGCCATTGGCGTCTTCTTCCGCCAAGCAGAAGACTTCCTTCCAGGACCCAAGGGAACGGCGTACGGCAGCGTCCAAGAGGCGTGGACGGCGTAATGTGGCTTCCTCTTCCGCTACATCCTCCTCTTGCCCCCCGCCGGCGTCCGCGACGCAGCCCGCCCCACCACCGGCTCGCTCCGATGGCGACGCTCCTCCTCCGCCATCGGCCCAGAGAGGACCCCGGGGCTCCCGTCGACCACTGGCTTGTTCCTGGTAACCACTCCCCGCTCTCCGGTCTCATGAGTCGGCGTGCGTTGGAGGCTGGTATCGGCAACGTTGACCCACTCGTGCTTCGGGGCGACGGGATGCATCACCGGGAGTTGCTCTGAACTCTCCACCTTTTTTCCATGAAAGAACGGTGGATAAACAACAGACCAGCACGCCGTTTCTTTGGCCCGCCTCACCCACTCGTCCACAAGAACGCGGACTCGATGACGGCAGAGCGGCCTCTCAACCATTTCGGCTGGCGGATGAGCTCCAGACGGCAGATCCTTTGTGAAGCACGGGGAATCAGTCACCCGCCCGGCTCGAACGAGAGGTCGGCCCCCCGCCTCTCATCTCCGACGCTGGGTTTGATTTCTCCTAGATGCCGGCCAGTGTATATGGAGTGAGAGCGGATGAGTTTTCAAAATACTCCGCTCCCCCTCTCATTGGACCGTTCTGCTGACGTCATCGTTGCCTCCCCTCAGAGGCAAGCGGACGTGTGTGAGGACAGTCTTTCTCACTCCAGTTTTATTGCGTACCGCCCCCATTCACAGGAGTGAGAGAGTCGATCATAACTTCTTCATAACGGGTCTTCTTTTATCTAGACGAACTGATTCTCATGGCCCGCTCGAAAGAATGGGCTATTTTCCACACAGTGCAATTGGTGCAGCACTGAACCAGGTTAGGTTTTGCCATCAATTGGAAAAAGAGCGCACCCATACCAAGCCAACAGGCGGTGTATTTGGGAGTGCAGCTGGACTCCGCCACACTACGGGCGTGTCTGTCAGATCCCAGACAGACGGCCGTGTTGGAGGCGGTTCGGCTTGCGAGACAGGGCGGAACAGTGACGGCTTTGACCGTCATGCAGCTCCTGGGTCTCATGGCGGTGGCTCACCCTGTGGTTCCACTGGGGCTGCTCCATATGAGACACCTTCAGAGATAGTTTGCCAGATTGCGTTTGGATCCACGACATCACAAACGTCACATGGTAACCATCCCCCCAACAGCCAGGGAGGACCTGGCATATTGGGGGACCCCCCAAATACTGGCGGAGGGAACACCGCTGGGGAGAGTGACCTCCTACGTGTCAGTGTTCACAGACGCCTCCCTGACGGGTTGGGGGGGAACCTGCCTGGGGCAGTCAGTCGGTGGTGTGTGGCCTTCAGGGACAAACCAGCACATCAACCTACTAGAGTTGACTGCAGTCATGCTGGTCCTACAGCACTTCCTGCCTCTGTTACAGGGGAAGGATGTGAGGACTGACAACTGTTCGACGGTGGCCTACATCAACAGACAGGGCGGAGTGCGATCTGCACCGTTGTTGAAGGCTGCCGAGAACCTGTGGCGCTGGGCCACAGAGCACCTCCGTTCTCTCAAGACGCTGCATATTCCAGGCCTGGAGAACATGGGGGCCGACCTCATGTCGAGGGGCGGGCCCCTGGAGGACGAATGGAGATTACATCCCGACATAGTGGATTTGGTCCCAATTCGGGAGGGCGGAAGTGGACCTGTTCGCCACCCGGCAGAACGCCCACTGTCCCCTGTGGTTCTCTCTGTTTCCCCAAGATGCTCCCCCATTGGGGGTGGACGTGTTCGGACATGTGCCATGGCCAGGAAAGCTGCTGTTCCTCCCCTCCGTCTCATTCCTCCCCTGCTGGCGAGAGTGAGAGTGGAGAGACTGTCGCTCATTCTGGTGGCACCGGACCGCACAACGGCACCGTGGTACACGGAGATGAGACAGCTGCTGGTGGCTCCGCCCTGGACAGTTCCCCAGTTTTGGGGCATGCATTGTCTCAGGCGAATGGAGCGATAGGCGCGATGCCCAGCCTGGGACAGCCTCTCAGGGTTTGATTCCTGAGAGGGACAGACTGATGCACGCTGGACTGGCTGCGGATGTGGTGCAGACCATCCAGGGCGCGAGGGCTCGATCCACCATTGATAGCTACAAGGCTAAATGGTTGGGCTTTCAGAAATGGTGCGGGGAGCGGAACATCGATCCTTCGAACTGTTCAATTGGATCTGTTCTCTCTTTCCTCCAGTGCCTGCTGGAAAGAGGGCTGGCGCACTCCACTATTAAAGTGTATGTGTCGGCAATCTCTTCCTGCCATGAGGGGTTTGGAGAGAGGTCGGTTTTCGGCCACCCCCTCATGAAGCGTTTTTTGCAGGGGGCTAGGAGAAAATGCCCAGTGGTGCGTTCCACCGCCCCCCAGTGGGAACTGCCTTTGGTCTTGGAGGCTCTGTCTAAGGAGCCTTTTGAACCGATTAGGCAGACTTATCTTAAGCTGTTGTCGGTCAAGACGGCTCTGCTGCTTGCTTTGACTTCAGCTAAGAGAGTGAGTGACTTGTGCGCTCTTTCGGTCCATCCCAACTGTTTGCTGATACGTGGGGACCTGAGTGGCGCCACACTCAGACAGAATCCGTCTTTTGCACCCAAGAACATCAATAGTTATTTTTGGTCTAGGACGATTCAGCTGGAGGCTTTCTATCCTCCTCCT